>NC_092050.1:85953105-86303120 GCF_003086295.3 Arachis hypogaea | reverse complement strand
AAGGCTGGCGTGCCACGCTCATGTTCTTGCCTTGGTTCCAGTAGTTGGCGTTCCACGCCTCAGCCTTCAAGTGGCACGCCATAGTGACATGCTTGGGTTAGCGTGCCATGCCTTCGATACCAAGTGGCATGCCCAATCCTTGCTTTTGGTCTCTTTGTGCACTGGCGTGCCACGCCTGGTTGCTCAAGTGGCACGCCTAAGTGAGATTGAGAGGTTGGCATGCCACGCCTTCGACTTCAAGTGGCACGCCCAGTCTTCAATTGCCTTCAGCCCCTTTTCTGGATTATTGTACCAGCATGCCCCGCCCTGCTGTTCAAGTGGCACGCCCATGGATTTGTGAACTCTTCAAGCTTGGCATGCCACGCCTGGGTTCTCAAGTGGCACACCCAAGTGACTTCTTGGAGCTGGCGTGCCACGCCTTCGATTCTAAGTGGCACGCCTGATGCACGGAAACTTGTCTCTCAACAGATTTCCCTCTGCAAGTATACCAAATTGTCGTCAAGTAAAAACTCACAATAGAGTGAGGTCGAATCCCACCGGGATTGATTGGTCAAGCAACTTTAATTGGAGGAATGTTATAGTTGAGCTAAGCAGAATTTGATTTGAGAATTGCAGGAAATTAAATAGCGGGAAAGTAAATGGCAGAAAATGTAATTGCTAGAAATAAAGAACTAAATGTAAATGACGGAAAGTAAATTGCAGAATCTTAAATGGGGAATGGAGTAGATGAGCATAAAAGTAAATGGCAGAAAGTAAGAGAATGGGTAAGATCAGAAATGGGGAGTTCATTGGGCTCAGGAGATGTTGTATTCTCCGGATCAAGTTCATTTTCATCTCTTCCTCAATCAATGCATTCATTGATCTCCTTGGCAATTGACGTTAGGATTTCTGCCAGTAAAGAATGTCATAAAAACAGTTGCGTTGTAGATATAGTCTCTAAACCGACAAAAATCCCTTCGTACAAACGTTTTGGGTGTCACAAGTAACAAACCCCTTAGAAATTGTTAACCGAGTATTCAAACCTCGGGTCGTCTTCTCAAGGAACTGCGAGGAAGTATGTTCTTATTATTGGTTATAAAGGTTATAATCGGGGTTTAGAAGGTGAGAAGCAAGTAATTTAAATGACGAGTGAATTAAATGGCAATTAAAAATATATAATAACTGTAAAACAACTTTTGGCAAGATAAGGGAAATTAGAAGTCCAACTTAGCTATCCCTCTCAACAATGATGAAAGTTGTATCTTAATTCCACTTGGTCAACCTGTACCAGGGCAAGGAAAGTCAAGGGACTAATTGAATTGACCTTTGAATCATATTTATTTCCTAAGAAAAGGTTGGGATTACTTAGGTTCAGCTCAATTAGCAAGATAACGATTATCAATTATGTTGAGTTTAATAACTGTTGAGTTACTAAATTCTTACCCAGAACCAAAAGGGGAAAAAGTAAAATTGCTGGAATAATAAAAATATCCTTAGATGGGAAGCTATGGTAACTTAAATCAAAGGGAACAATTATAAACTGAAAATACCTCAAATATCATTAATTCAAATAACTGTCTGTAACATGGAATAATTCGTAAATCAAATTATAATAATCAATTCAAATGTTGGAATAAATAAATAAAACTAAAATAAAAGAACATTAAACCTGGATCCAGAGTTACTCCCAAAACAAGAAGAAGTCCTAAATCCTAAAAGAGAGAGAGAATCTCTCTCTAAACTAAATCTAAATCATTGAAAAGTAAAATATGCGAGCTCTCTTTGAATGGAAGCATTCCCACACTTTATGACCTCTGGTTTATGCTGTCTGTACTTGGATCTGGGCCAAAAAGGGCTTCAGAATTCGCTGGGGGCGTATTCTGTAAATTCTGATACGTGGCCTCTGTCACGCGTCTGCGTGGGTCACGCGGTCGCGTCATTTGGAGCCTTTCCTTGCCATGCGGTCGCGTCAGTCATGCGACCGTGTCATATGCGTTCTACTTAAGGTGCGCGGTCACGTCAGTCATGCGGCCGCATCGCTGCTGATTCGTGCTTGGCACGCGATCGCGTCATCCATGCGATCGCGTGGATACCAGTTTCCTTAAAGCTCCATTTTGCTTCCTCCTTCCATTTTAGTATGTTTCCTTTTTCATCCTTTAAGTCATTCTGCCTTAGAAAATCTGAAACTACTCAACACACTAATCACGGCATCGAATGGAATTAAAGGTAATTAAATTAATTGATTTTAAAGCTTAGAAAACATGTTTTTCATTTACATCACATAATAAGGAAGGGAAGGTAAAACCATGCAATTAATGTGAATAAGTAGGTGAAGAGTTGAATAAATCACTCTAATTAAGCACAAAAGAACTCATGAAATATGGGTTTATCAGCAATCTTAAGTGATTGAATTCCAATTCCTTGGTAATTCAATCTCTCAAATCTTGATCAATAGCCAATTCCTTGGTCTAATTGCTCATGAGAAGAGATGAAGTATGGTCACTGATTATACCACATGTATTTCCAAATCAAAGTATTGGGAGAATTATATGTCACTATATCCATCCAAACCCCAATTTGGTCCAACATGAGAAAGCATTTCTAGCATGATCTTTTCATTCCTCTTCCAAGGTTCCGAAGAGATCGAAGTATGAATAGCTTCTTTTCCAAGACAACTACCAATTGGATGAAGATTGAAAGCTTTCTAGTAAAATCAAGAGAAAAGAAAGAAGAAGAATAATGAAAACTATTATTGATCCATCAAATTACAACAGAGCTCCCTAACCCAATGAAAGGGGTTTAGTTGTTCATAGCTCTGGGAATGGAAAACAAAGATGGGAAATACATTCTAAAAGTAAAACTAGAAGTTGCAGAGAAAGTAAAATTATACAGAGAGTAGTTCTCCCAATGCCAAAAGCTCCTTTTCTAGTTCAAAACTACTCCTATATACACTAATCTTCTGATCTTCTAGTTGGCTCTTCAAGTCTTGGATATGGGCCTTTAGATCTTTGAGTTGAAGCAGTTATCATCTTCAGTGGGCTTAGCTTTGCTTGCAGAAAAAGTGTGAGTTAGGCATGGACGTTAGTTAGGACGTTAGTGGTGTTAACGTTAAGTGAAAATGTGGGTTCGAGAACGTTAGTGACGATCACCTTTTTCACTAACGTTCCTAACCCAAAATGGTCCACGTTAACTTCAACGTTAGTGGCACTAACGTGACCACTAACATTGCCTCTTGGTCCTTCGCAAACGCTATTGGCATTCACCTTTTCCAATAACGTTTGCATGTTGCCTTTCCTCCCTACGTTAGAGTCCACATTAGTGTAGCTAACGTGACCCTTAACGTGGGCATGCCTCAACTTCGAGAGGGTTAGTGACACTTACCTTTGTCACTAACGCTCCAAACGCCCCTTCCCACGTTAGTGCCTCACGTTAATTGTATTAACGTGACCACTAACGTGGTGGTGATTGCCATCTCCAACGTTAGTGACAAAGGTGAGTGTCACTAACGTTGGCTCATCATTTTTTTCCTCCACGTTAGCTTCCACGTTAATGTAATTATTGTGGCAACTAACATGGCTAATAGTGGCTTGGTCCAACGTTAGTGACAAAGGTGAGTGTCACTAACTTTGGCTCTTCCTTGCTCCTCCCATGTTAGAGTTTACGTTAATGTAGTTAACGTGACTCTTAACGTGGCCAATTGTACCTTTTGGAACATTAGTGGTATTCACTTTTACCACTAACGTTGGGGCTTTCTTTTTCCTCCACGTTAGCTTCCACGTTAATGTAGTTAACATGGACACTAACGTGGGCTATGATGGCTCACGAAGGCGTTATTGGTGTTCACTTTTCTTATTAACGTTGTAACCTAGCCTCCATTCCACGTTAATGGGCACGTTAGTTTAGACTAACGTGGCTATTAACGTGGGATCTTCCTTGCTTCCTTTGTCCTGAAATCAAGCAAGTAAAGTACATCAAAGCTAGGTTCTAACTCGTGAGATCATGCATCATCCATTTTATCATTCAATTCATGCATAATTCTCATAAAATCATGTAA
This sequence comes from Arachis hypogaea, assembly GCF_003086295.3. NCBI lineage: Eukaryota > Viridiplantae > Streptophyta > Magnoliopsida > Fabales > Fabaceae > Arachis > Arachis hypogaea. The sequence continues at coordinate 86,299,087 of NC_092050.1, read as the reverse complement.
AATTCACAATGTTTGCTTGAATCAAGATGTAAGTGATTATCTATCCAAAACTTGCTTATTAACTAAGAAAATGCATGAAACTACCCTAAAACAGTAAAGAAAAGGTCAATGAAACTGGCCAAAATGCCCTGGCATCACAACACCAAACTTAAAGCTTGCTTGTCCCTAAGCAAGTACTGAAACATGAGAATGATGAATGAAATGACAAGAGAAATGAGTCATTATTGTGGAAGTCTTGTCCTTGGTTTTATGGGGTTTCATGCATAGCAACTTAGGTTCATTCCTTCACTGGCTTTCAGACCTTTATCATGCCCTGGGATACTCACTTGATTGCACCCTTTGAGACTTTTATTCATTGCTCCCTTTGTTTTTTCAAGGTTTAATTGTGTTCTTAGACTAGGTGCTTTGTGAGGGGGCGACTCTTTAAGATAAGCTTTCAGCCAGCACTCCCGAAGTTGGTCCAAGGTGCTAGGTGTTAAGACACCCCTAAGGACTTACTCCCCCAAGTCTCTTTCCCCCATACATACACACCACAGGCACATGGTTTGTTATTTTCTTACTTGAGACCTTGGTGTCCAGCACCTCTTTGGGTTACTAAGTGTTCTATAGCAAAGGTTACTCTTGATATTGGACTTTCAGCTGATAAGGTACCCCTGAGAGCTTATTCATCCAAGCATATCCTTTACACAGGAGCACCACAGACACATGCCTCAAGATTCAACCCTTGGTGCCTAGCCTTATTTTTTACTCTTTTTCTTTATTTCTCAACTTTCATTTTTCTTTCCCTTTTTCTTATTAGGATCTTGTTATTTAGCTAGTCTCATGGGTTTTGTTTCAAGTATATGATTCAGGATAGATAGTTGCCTTCCTACCTTGTTGGTGAACCAACTTAGCTAAGTAATTACTACACCACAAGCTTAAGAACTTACTCCACAAATTGAACCTCACTCTGATCTTTCATAACATTCTCTTTTTATTTGACTTAAAGGACCAGCATACAAGTAAGCAAGGTGAAAATACAGCAGTGACATTAGACTAGCAAGCATAGACCTAAGCAATGCAAACTTAAAGGCAGAATTGAAAATCCTAAACTACCATGGAAACATGTTCTATTTCATACATGATTTTCCTTATTTAAAACTTGAAAAAGATAGGACGAAGAGGGAACTCCACCACCTTTTACTGATGGGGGTGCTCATGCTCTCCCTCTTGTTTGTCCTCTTTGTGTCTTTCTTGAGTGCTTGAACCCCCACTTTCCTTGCTTTTTCCAGAAGCCAGCATCTTCCATCTTCTTTTTCAATGTTTCCTTCTACTGTTTCACCTTCTTTTTCTCTTGTTCTGTTAGATCTTTTTGGACTGTATCATACCTAGGGATTGCAGAGTGTAAATTATGCATATGCCCAGACATATAATTCAACTTGGCTTGAGTGTTTATGTTGAACTCTTCCCTATACAGTTGCCCTCCTTCATTAAGCACGCTGAACTCATTGAATGCTTTCGTCTGAGCTAGCTGACGTTGGTTGAGTTCTTGAAGGCGTTTATCTTGACGCTCTTGCCTTTCAGTCACTTGATTGATAGCTTGAGTGAGCTGGGAGTAGTGTTCCTGTTGCTGCTCCATTTGTTGTTTCTGCCACTCTCCTTGTTGATTCATCCAGTTAGCAAGTAGTTCTTCCTGACGATCCATCCATTGGGATTGAAGGTGTAGTTGTTGCTCTTGCCCTTCCATATATCTCCTTGCCAAGTCCTCAATGGCTCCTTGAATGTGGCCCAGATTTATATTGGTTGGATCATAGTACTCTTCTTGCTGTTATTCTTCTTGATGAGATTCTTCTTGGTGAGGTCCTTCTTGTGATGTTCTTTTCCCTATTTGAGGCCTTCTTTGTTGTTGGGCGGGTGCCATATAAGTTATACGCTGGAGTGTAACTAACCTCCCAGGGTTTACCCAATGGGGATTGCTGTCTTCGAAGATCACCTTGGCTTTCTTACATAGTCTTGTGATGGTGCTGGGATACAAAAGCCAAGTGCTCGGATCACTCTTTTTGGCTGCTTCTTGGATTCCCTCAGCTATAATTTCATGTACATTGATGTCTCCACCACTCATAATGCAATGTAGCATGGTAGCTCGAGCAATGTTGACTTCAGAATTGTTTGAGGCTGGGAGGATAGATCTTCTCACGAGCTCAAACCATCCCTTGGCTTCTGGGATGAGGTCTCCTCTTTTGAGGAACCGTGGCCTCTTATCTGCATACCTCTCCCAATCTGATCCTATGACACACATGTCATTCACAATTTCTTCAAGCTCATCATTGTCTGGCCCATTACTTATTCTTGCTTGATAACTTGGCTTATCAGAGGGTTGTGATCTCAAATGAAGAGTCCTCATGATAGCATTAGGACTGAAGTCCACCTCTGTTCCTCTCACGTAACTTTTGAAGGTCGGAGCCTTGGTATTGTCTTCCCTGGCCACATTGGCATAGAACTCCTTAATGAGATTTGCATTTATTCTTGTTTCTGGGTTCGTGAGCTCTTGCCAACCCCTCTGTTCAATCTTTTCCCCAATCTGTGGGCACTCATCATAGTTGAATTGGAACGTCAGCTCTGGCAATACTTTCTTGTGCTTGATACGTTCGAATTGAAGCTCACGGAAAGCGGTCTTGAACCTTCCTTCGTCAAAAGGAATGCTCTCCATTGGTGTCTTTTCCTTTCGCCTTTTTGAGCTTGATGATGCCATAAGTGATTTTTGAGATGTGAAGGTGTTGATAATTATTGGTTAATGATGGACTTTGGCCGGTTAAGATGGGGTGTAGCAAAGGGAGTAAGTGAGAGTGTTTTTTTTTTTTGTGGGGTAAGAGGTGTTGGGTTCTGAGAGTGAGAAGTACAAAGAATGGGAATTAGAATGTGAGAGAGGGTATGGAATAAGAACCACTTATATAGAGAAGTGGTGAGTAAATGAAAGGTGTGAATTGATGGAGTGGGTGTATGATGAACAGATGGGGTTTAGCATGGGATGAGCACAAAGATCATCAACTTTATGATGGGGTTGGTTCGATTTCGAAGCGTGTCATTCTTTCAATGTTGCATGGCAACATTTCTCAATGCATTCCCCTTGAAGACATGTGTATAGTCCCCTCCTTTTGTAGTGGCCGAAACCTCCTCCTTTAATTGTCCCATCAATTCTCCTACAAAATAAAAGAAACGTGATTAATAAACTTGTGGATAATGGCGGCAAAATTTAAAGAGTGGGATAACTACCTTTTTAAAGTTTTTGTTTCTAAATAGTAAGTGTTATTCATGAATACAAACCAACTGACTATTTAACTGTCCATGTATGCAACATTGGTGACACCAAACTTAGTTTGTGGCAATGTGGTGTAAAAAGATTTGTTCAAGGTGCTAAGAGTGACATGATATTTATGTCCTCTTAGTATGCCTTGAACACCAAACTTGGTCTTCACTATATGTTGCATAAAAAAAGGATTTCATTCAAGTATATGTCAAGGTTGATTTGGAATTCATGAACCTTGCATTATTGACTACTTTAAAGACATATAAAACATGGGTTGCCTCCCATGAAGCGCTTCTTTAGCGTCACTAGCTTGACGTTCTGCCTTTGTCAAGGTGGTTGGTAATGCTTCAGATCTTCCCCCCTCGCAGTAAATCTATCTCCATTGGCTTCATCAAGGATCTCCACATGTTTTAGGGAGAGAATTCTGTTGATGGTGAAAACTTTAGGTAACTGAGATGGGATGGTGGGGAGATGAGGTGGGATAACTGGGAAATAAGCTGAGATCACTTTATCCCCTGGAGAGAAATCCTCTGTAGGGATCTTCTTGTTCCTCCATCTCCTTGGTGCCTTCTTCTTTGTTTCTTTTACTGTTGCCCTGCTTTTTGTGGTCTCTTTTCCCAGGGAGATTTTGTTGCTGATCTCATATGACCCTGGTGGGTTCGGGTCCTCTTGGATTTTCTTTAGCTGTGGTACCTTCTAACTATTCTGCTCACCAGCTTAGGGGATTCCCAGGTATACAGTTTGTGTTCTTGTGCTTGGTTCTTTCACCAGTGCCCTGTCGTGATCTTCCTTTGGTTCCTTGTTTTCTTGATCTGCTTCTTGTGAGGGTTTGAAGACATTGAAGGTAAGTTGTTCATCATGTATCCTCAGTATTAGTTCTCCTCGCTCTACATCTATCAGCGCTCTGGCTGTAGCTAGAAATGGTCTTCCCAATATGATTGGGTGAAGGTGACTCTCTTCCATTTTTAATATGACAAAGTCTGTGGGAAGGAAGTAGTTCCCAACCTTTACCAACACATTTTCAACCACTCCTACTGCTTGTTTTTGAGTTTTGTCAGCCAGCCTGATGACTGCGTCTGTGGGCATTAGCTCATTGATCTGCAGCTTCTTCATGAGAGATAGAGTCAATAAATTAATGCTTGCTCCCAGATCACAAAGTCCTTTGTCAATCAGTCTGTCTCCTATGGCACAGGAGATGTGAAAACTCCCTGGATCCTTCCTTTTTGTAGGCAACTCTGGTTGTATAAGAGCACTGCACTCCTTATTCATCACTATTGTTTGTCCTCCTTTGAGTGAGCTTTTCCTGGTCATCAGCTCTTTCATACACTTAATGTATGAGGGCATTTGTTGGAGAGCCTTGATGAATGGTATGTTCACATGAAAAGTTGCAAACATGTCGAGGAACTTTGAGTATATTCTCTTTTCTATACCACCCTTGAGTCTTTGGGGAAAGGGTGCATAGAGGTTCAGAATCTCCTTCTGTGTAGTTTTGGTTCCTTGGTGACCCTCTTCTTGTTTCTCTGTTGAGGTATCTCCAGGTTGTTCTAATGGTTTGTTCAGCTCTTCCTCAGTCCCCTTATCACTTATAGTGACCATCTTGCAATCTTCCCATCTTACTTTCTTTGCTTCACCTCTCGGGTTTTTCTCTGTGTCACTTGGGAAGCTATGAGTAGGTTTAGGAATCTTCTCAGAGAGGTATCCCACTTGAAATTCCAGCCTCTTGATGGTGTCTCCTTGGTTCTTGATATTGGCTCGCACCTCCTCCTTGAACACCTTGTTATCTTGAATTTCCTTACATATGCCTTCAAGTAGATTCTCAATCCTTGAGAGTCTATCTTTGGATGATGGTGAATTGAGATTGGAGGGATGAGAAGGGCTATTTTGGTTTTGGTATGGATGTTGAGAGGTGTTGTTAGGTGGGTGCTGATATGATCTCTGTGTGGAATGTTGGTGATCTGCATTGTTGTTGGGGTTGTGGCGTCTCTGATCTTGGCCTTGATCTTGTTGATTTCCCCACCCAAAGTTTGGGTGGTTCCTCCAACCGGGATTATAAGTTTTGGAGTATGGATCATGGGTCTGCCTAGGTGAATTTCCAATGTAGTTGGCTTGTTCCTGATCACCCTCTGCTTCTTCATTCACTCCTTCTTAAGTTGCTGCTGAGGTGGTGATTGCTGCTATTTGGTTCCTCTCCATCTTCTTGGTAAGGTCATCCAACTGCTTGGTGATCATCTTGTTTTGAGCCAGCAATGCATCCACGTTGTTTAGCTCCATTACTCCTCTAGTGTTGCCTCTTTCAGAGGCATAGAAGTAGTCATTCTCTGCTATAGTCTCAATGACATCTATGGCTTCTTTAATGGTCTTCTTCTTGTTCAAAGATCCCCCAGATGAGTGATCTACTACCTTTTTTGATTCATAAGAAAGACCCTCATAGAAGATGTGTAACTGCACCCATTCATTGAACATATCTGGCGGGTACCTTCTTGTCAAGTCCTTAAACCTCTCCCATACTTCATATAGAGTTTCACCATCTTGTTGCCTGAAGGTTTGTACCTCAGCTCTCAACCTGTTGATCCTTTGAGGAGGATAGAATCTCGCCAAGAATTTGTTCACCACATCTTCCTAGGTTGTTAAACTCTCCTTCGGGAAGGATTCCAGCCATTTAGATGCTTTCTCCTTGAGTGAGAAGGGAAACAGAAGCAGTCTATAGGTGTCAAGATGAACACCATTAGACTTCACAGTATCACATATCCTCAGGAAGGTGGTTAGATGTTGATTGGGATCTTCTTGGACACTTCCTCTGAATGAACAGTTGTTCTGAACGAGGGTGATGAGCTGTGGCTTTTATTCAAAGTTATTGGCATGTATGGTTGGCTTTTGGATGCTACTTCCACAGTTTCCTGGGTTTAGATTTATGTAAGATTCCAGAACTTTTCTCTCTTGCCCAGCATGATGCACTGGACCTTCTTTGCCATGGTTATGAGCTTCTTCTTCATGATGATTCTCCATATTCTCATCCATGTCTGGTTCAAAGTACTCTTCCTCTTTCTCAGCACCAACAACTCTCTTTCCTCTTTCTTCCCTCCTTAATCTAAGAAAGGTCCTCTCAGGTTCAGAATCAAAGGAAGTTGAAGCCCCGCTTCTTCTACCTGTCATACAACCAACAAGACCAAAGCAAAAGGGGGATAGAGAGTATTCTTGTAAAAAAAATACTGTTAGTGTGAATGATGCAATATATCAAATAGTTAGTGGGTTAGTGAACTGAATTGTGACAATTAAGAAAATATCTCAAACGGGTAAGGGGTAAAGGGAAGAAAATAACTAAAACTGAAAGTAAATTACTCAAACAGAAATTAAATCAACAAAAGAAAGAAAAAGTGTTCAATCTAGTTATCCACCAATTTAATCATTGTTGATACAAAATCAATCCCCGGCAACGGCGCCATAAACTTGATGCACGGAAACTTGTCTCTCAACAGATTTCCCTCGGCAAGTATACCGAATTGTCGTCAAGTAAAAACTCACAATAGAGTGAGGTCGAATCCTACAGGGATTGATTGGCCAAGCAACTTTAATTGGAGGAATGTTCTAGTTGAGCTAAGCAGAATTTGATTTGAGAATTTCAGGAAATTAAATGGTGGGAAAGTAAATGGCAGAAAATGAAATTGCTGGAAATAAAGAACTGAATGTAAATGACGGAAAGTAAATTGCAGTATCTTAAATGGGGAATGGGGAAGATGAGCAAAAAAGTAAATGGTAGAAAGTAAGAGAGTGGGTAAGATCAGAAATGGGGAGTTCATTGGGCTCAAGAGATGTTGTATTCTCCGGATCAAGTTCATTTTCATCTATTCCTCAATCAATGCATTCATTGATCTCCTTGGCAATCTTAAGTGATTGAATTCCAATTCCTTGGTAATTCAATCTCTCAAATCTTGATCAATAGCCAATTTCTTGGTCTCATTGCTCATGAGAAGAGATGAAGTATGGTCACTGATTATACCACATATATTTCCAAATCAAAGTATTGGGAGAATTATATGTCACTATATCCGTCAAAACGCCAATTTGGTCCAACATGAGAAAGCATTTCTAGCATGATCTCTTCATTCCTCTTCCAAGGTTCCGAAGAGATCCAAGTATGAATAGCTTATTTTCCAAGACAACTACCCAATTGGATGAAGATTGAAAGCTTTCTAGTAAAATTAAGAGAAAAGAAAGAAGAAGAATAATGAAAACTGTTATTGATCCATCAAATTACAACAGAGCTCCCTAACCCAATGAAAAGGGTTTAGTTGTTTATAGCTCTGGGAATGGAAAACAAAGATGGGAAATACATTCTAAAACTAAAACTAGAAGTTGCAGAGAAAGTAAAATTATACAGAGAGTAGTTCTCCCAATGCCAAAAGCTCCTTTTCTAGTTCAAAACTATTCCTATATATACTACTCTTCTGATCTTCTAGTTAGCTCTTCAAGTCTTAGATATGGGCCTTTGGATCTTTGAGTTGAAGCAGTTATCATCTTCAGTGGGCTTAGCTTTTCTTGTAGAAAAAGTGTGAGTTAGGCATGGACGTTAGTTAGGACATTAGTGGTGTTAATGTTAAGTGAAAATGTGGGTTCGAAAACATTAGTGACGATCACCTTTTTCACTAACGTTCCTACCCCAAAATGGTCCACGTTAACTTCAACGTTAGTGGCACTAACGTGACTACTAACGTTGCCTCTTGGTCCTTTGCAAATGTTATTGGCATTCACCTTTTCCAATAACGTTTGCTTGTTGCCCTTCCTCCCTATGTTAGAGTCCACGTTAGTGTAGCTAACGTGACCCTTAACGTGGGCATGCCTCAGCTTCGATAGCGTTAGTGACACTTACCTTTGTCACTAACACTCCAAACGCCCCTTCCCACGTTAGTGCCTCACGTTAATTGTATTAACGTGACCACTAACGTGGTGGTGATTGCCATCTCCAACGTTAGTGACAAAGGTGACTGTCACTAACGTTGGCTCATCATTTCTTTCCTCCATGTTAGCTTCCACGTTAATGTAATTAACGTGTCAACTAACGTGGCTAATAGTGGCTTGGTCCAATGTTAGTGACAAAGATGAGTGTCACTAACGTTGGCTCTTCCTTGCTCCTCCCACGTTAGAGTTCACGTTAATATAGTTAACGTGACTCTTAACGTGGCTAATTGTACCTTTTGGAAAGTTAGTGGTATTCACTTTTACCACTAACGTTGGGGCTTTCTTTTTCCTCCATGTTAGCTTCCACGTTAATGTAGCTAACGTGGACACTAATGTGGGCTATGATGGCTCACGAAGGCGTTATTGGTGTTCACTTTTCTTATTAACGTTGCAAGCTAGCCTCTATTCCATGTTAATGGTCACGTTAGTTTAGACTAACGTGGCTATTAACGTGGCATCTTCCTTGCTTCCTTTGTCCTGAAATCAAGCAAGTAAAGTGCATCAAAGCTAGGTTCTAACTCATGAGATCATGCATCATCCATTTTATCATTCAATTCATGCATAATTCTCATAAAATCATGTAAAATTCACAATGTTTACTTGAATCAAGATGTAAGTGATTATCTACCCAAAACTTGCTTATTAACTAAGAAAATGCATGAAACTACCCTATAATAGTAAAGAAAAGGTCAGTGAAACTGGCCAAAATGCCCTGGCATCAACACCATATTGGTGGTTCTTCTTGGAATGGTGGGTTGGCGTGCCACGCCCCTTTGCTCAAGTGGCACGCCCATAGTAGTTGATGGATTAGGCGTGCCACGCCCAACCTGGCGTGCCATGCCCCTTTTGTGTCCTACATTGTTGCTCTCTGGAATGTTGTACTAGCGTGACATGCCCAGTCCCTGGCGTGCCACGCCCACGTGCATGCTTGGACTTCCCTTATGGAATTTAGTACTGATGTGCCACGCCTAGCTCCTAGCGTGCCACGCCAGTGCATTTTTGTGGCGTTTGCTCCCAAGTGGCACGCCAATTTCACACGCCCAGCTTCTTGTTTGTCTTCTACCCATTTTTTATGCCTTTTTCACCTCAAATTTAGCACAACTCATCTCAAAGTAGTGTACCATAATATTCATCAAATAATGCATGAATTGTACTTATCAAATGAGGTTTATGCTCTTTTATGGTCTTCTTTATGCAAGAAAGAAGGGTAGATGATGCAAGTCATCACAACACCAAACTTAAGCTTTGCTTGTCCCAAGCAAATCAATGTGAGTAATCCTTTATAACTTGAGGCCTTGGCTTTGAATGATTGCAATACAACTAAGAGTAAAACTAAGTGTTCAACACATGTATGTGAATGTTTTAATGTCATGAAAAGCTCTTGGATCCTTGAGGGTTCTTCCAGGTATAGGCTTTAGGGGTCCTTTCTATTGATTGTCACCTTGAAGTAGCAAGGGTTGTTTTACTTTCTTGACCACGACTCTAGGTGTTTTATCTCAAGACAACCCTTTAATTAGACTTTCAATTAGCACTCCTAAACCAATTGGTTTTAGGGTACTAGGTGTTGAGACACCCCTAAGAATTTACTTGCCCAGGTCTCTTCTTGACACATCTTCACCACAAGCATCTACTAAGATCTTTAATTCTTTTTGAGCTTTTTAATGTTTCTTTTTCCATCCCAGTAGTTGAAGCTCAGAGTCTTGAGCCTTTATTGATTACTACCTCTTGGTTCTATGGATATTCAACGAACACTCCTTAACTTTCCCTTGTTATACCTTCTAGGACTAGTTGCTCTCCATGACTCATTTTCTTTTTAGTTCATCCAAGGTTCTATACTTAGTTTCTTATTTCTTAGTTTGTTTGATGATCTCACTTAGCCTTGGTCTCTCTTATTGTTTTTGCACAACTCACAGTAACTCTTATGGAGACAAGCTCTACTTTTATTTATATTGAAATGAAGACTTGAAATACATGGCATTTTCTTTCTAGTAATAAAAAAAACCCATAAAGACTTCAAACAGGAATTAAAACTAAGCATAAAACATAAACTATCCTAGCTTGATTATTTATTCAAAGAGTAAATTAAACAAAAGCTTAAAACAGGATTTCAGAAATTAGAAAGTGTCAACCATGGGACTCAACAACTTTGACCAGCTTCATCTTTAGTTCATTGGCCCCTTCCCTTTGTCCTTCTTCTTGGAAGGGGAGGAGTCACCTTCATCTGGCTTGGAGGAACCTTCTTGTGCTTTGCATCCTTGGGCTTCCAAAATCCTGCCCTCCTCATATAATTCCTTTCATCTTCCTTATGTTTGGCTAGGATTTCCTCTTGTCTTGCACTTAGCTCTTCCATTCCTTGCATGAAGGTTGGGTATCCTGGATTTAGAGCAGCTACAGCGTTACACAAGTGATTCAGCTTCGCTTGTGTATTAATTTCATACTGCCTTGCTCTACTATTTTGTCCAGTGCACTTCGCACCTCTCCCCAGTCAAATTGTTCTTGCTGCTCCTTGAGGTTCTCAAAACCCCCTTGGAGTTGTTGAATGTTCTGGTTGACTTGGCTCCATTGCTATTGCTGAGTCTCCTTGAGTTGATTGACATCTTCCTTCAAGTGGTGTAGGTCTCCCTTCATTTGGTGTACATCTCCTTGCAATTGTTCCCAGTTGAATCCCTCTGGAAATTACTGATATTGGTAGTGTGCTGGTGGTTGAAGTGCCAGAAAGTGAGGTTGCTCTTCTGCCTCATCATCTTCTTGTTGTTGTTGTGGTCCATGAGCATGAGCTCTTCGTTCTCTGGCCTTGTTGAGTGGGTGAACAGCCACCACCTTGGCCATCTTTTTGGCAGTTATGAATTTGTCTTGCTTCACAAGCACTTCATCAATGATCTTTTCAACTCCAGCCTCATCACCTAGCCTCTGTATAATGCTGGGGAATGCCAACCTTGTGTTGTCACTGGTACTTTGCAGCACTTTGTTGATGTTGTTGGCGATCATCTCCCCCACGTTGACATTCTCTCCTTTCATGATGCTGTAGATGAGCACAGCTTTCTCCTTAGTCACCTCTGAGGTGTGAGATGTGGGGATTAGGGACCTCCTCATAAATTCTAGCCACCCTCTAGCTTGGGAGTTCAAATCTCTTCTCCTCAATTAGTTGGGCATCCCATACTTATCATTTATCCAACGCACATTCAGCACACAAATTTCATTCAGGATCTCATCAAACCCAAGGTCTTGCTGCTTCATTCTTTCTTTATAGCTCCGAGTGGAGCTTGTCCTCTTCACCATTAGCATTTTTTCTATGCTAGAGGGGCTATAGTCAATGGACTTCCCCCTTACATAGCTAATGTAGCCATAGTGTTGTCCTGGCTGATGTACTGCATTGGCATAGAATTCCCTCACCAAGCTCTCTACCACTTTCCTTGGTGGGTTGCATAGAAGTGACCAACCCCTATTGTTGATCTCAATGTTGATTTCAAAATGCTCATTCTTCCCTAGTTGAAACCCAACTTCTGGAATGATCTCCCTCTCACTCACCCAACCATAGAATTGATTTTGGTTGAATACGGAGAGGAACTTGTAGTCATTGAAAGAGCTTGAGGATCCAGAGGTTGGTTCCTTGGTTTTTCTTTTCTTTGAGGCTGAGCTTTTTGGTGGTGCCATTAGGTTGAGAGAGTGTGTATGGGATTATGAAAAAAAATGGGGGTTGCAAGAAAGAGTAAGCAAAATAGGGTTTTGCTCCAACACCAAACTTAGGACTTGATTGTCCCAATCAAGAAAAATAAGAAAGAAAGTAGGGGAAGAGAGATAGTAAAAAGTGAAAGAAGAAGGGAAGGTGAAGGGTGTATGTATGCTTTTCGCATGTGATTGGAGTTGTTGAAGTGGGAGAGGAGTTGGGGAGGTGAGGTTTTTATAAGGGGTGAATGGTGTGGTCGAAGGGTGGGAATTAAAAAGGGTTAAATATTTTCCCACTTGGGGAGTGGCACCTAGCGTGGGAAGAGGCGCCAACTATTTTCTCACAGTGTCTTCTGCATGTGTTGAGTTCCAAAGTGCAAGTACACTTTGACTTCCTTGCTTTGTGTGTTGTTTACCATGTGGGCCCCATCTTCTCTCCTGAAATTGAAACTGAACCCATTAGTAATGACAAAAGAACCCTTTCACATTCCTTCTCATCAAGAGTGATTTGGATTACAACTGATGAGTGTCCCTTGGGACACCAAACTTAATCCTTTGGCATCTTAATAAATTGGTTCCATCATTGTGTATTTAATGTGATCATAAGAATGGAATAACATCAATCTTTTCATTTTCTTTGGATTCCAATTCCTTTGAACTCATTAAGCCACGTTCATGTTCTTACCCAAAATATTAAGTGCTTTCAAATTGGGTGACATGGGCTGCTAGGTGATCCTTGGTGGTGGCCACACCAAACTTAATCTCTGGGCTTACTCTTCAAAATCAAGCTATTAATTGTTTGTAAGCCTAGATTAAGTGAATGGGAGGCCACACCAAACTTAGCAATTTAGCTAGTTCTCAGCCCATTCACTCCTCATTAGTTATGCCTTCATCAAGTTACAATTCCAGAATAGAAAAAAATAAGAGAGTGTAATAGATTTTAAACTATCTAAAGCAATAGATTTTAAACTACTTCTAAGAAAGGCAAGTAAATAAAAAAGGATAAAGTGTTGGGGTGCCTCCCAACTAGCGCTTCTTTATTGTCATTAGCTTGACATTCCTTCATCTTTAGGTGAGCATGTAGCTCACTCTCTGCTCCTCTAAGGAGCCTCCCAAGTAGTGTTTGAGTCTCTGACCATTGACAGTAAAAGTTCTCTGAGTCTTGTCCTCCATGAGCTCTACATATCCGTAGGGAAACACCTTGAGTATGGTGAAAGGTCCTGACCATCGAGACTTAAGTTTTCCAGGGAAGAACTTGAGTCTTGATTTGTAGAGTAACACCTTCTGTCCTTCAGTGAACTCCCTTCTTGCTATCTTTTGGTCATGCCATCTTTTTGTGTTTTCTTTGTAGATTTTTGCATTTTCATATGCTTGATTTCTAAGCTCCTCCACCTCATTGAGTTGCATTAATCTCTTTTCTCCAGCAGCTTGCTCATCATAGTTTAACATTTTTAGAGCCCAAAATGCTCTATGCTCAAGTTCAACAGGTAAGTGACAAGCCTTGCCATATACCAGTTGGTATGGAGACATCCCAATGGGAGTCTTATAGGCTGTTCTGTAGGCCCATAGTGCATCATCCAGCTTCATAGACCAATCCTTTCTTGAGCTTCCAACAGTTTTTTCAAGGATTCTTTTTAGCTCACTGTTAGAGATTTCAGCTTTCTCGTTGGTCTGTGGGTGGGATGGAGTTGCCACTTTGTGCTTTACTCCATATTTGAGGAGGAGTGTCTCGAGTTGTTTGTTGCAGAAGTGTGTCCCTCCATCACTAATGAGAGCTCTGGGAACTCGAAATCTGCTGAAGATGTTCCTTCTCAAGAAGCTTATCACAACTTTGTTGTCATTTGTTGCAGTGGCTATGGCTTCTACCCACCTTGAGACATAATCAACAACCATCAATATGTAGCTATTTGAGTAGGAGGTTGGGAAGGGTCCCATGAAATCAATCCCCCATACATAAAATAGCTCCAGCTCTAGTATGAATTGTTGTGGCATCTCATTTCTCTTGGTTAGATTACCAGCTCTTTGGCATTTATCACACCTTGACACCATTTCCTTGGCATCCTTAAACATTGTTGGCCAGTAAAATCCAGATTGAAGCACTTTTGCTGCTGTTCTTTCTCCACTGAAGTGACTTTCATATGCGGATCCATGGCACTGCCATAACACTTCCTGCCCTTCTTCAAGGGATATACACCTTCTTAGGATTCCATCAGCACACTTTTTGAACAAATAGGGGTCATCCCAAATGTAGTGTTTGGCATCCTTGATTAGCTTCCTCCTCATGTGCTTATTGATGTTAGTTGGTAGTTCCCCAATAGCCTTGAAGTTAGCTATGTCTGCAAACCAAGGGGCTACTCGAATCATCATCGATTGCTCATCAAGAAAGCTTTCATTTACTGCTACTTGCTACATTTCTTCTTGTTGTGGGATCCTTAAGAGGTGGTCAGCTACCTTGTTCTCTGCTCCGCTCCTATCTTTAATCTCAATATCAAATTCTTGGAGTAGCAGAATCCACCTTATTAGACTGGGCTTAAATTCTTTTTTGGTAAGCAAGTATTTGAGTGCTGCATGATCAGTGAATACAATTACTTTTGAGCCAATAAGATATGATCTAAACTTATCAAAAGTAAAAACTATAGCTAAAAGTTCTTTCTCCGTAGTGGTATAGTTCCTTTAATTCTCATTAAAGACCTTGCTAGCAAAGTAAATAACATGTACTAGCTTGTCTTTCCTTTGTCCTAGAACAGCACCAACAGCAAAATCAGATGCATCACACATTAGTTCAAAGGGAAGATTCCAACTTGGTGGTGCTATAATAGGTGCAGAGGAGAGTTTCTTTTTAAGTTCATCAAAGGCTACCATGCACTCTCTATCAAAAACAAAGGGAGTATTTGAGACAAGTAGGTTGCTAAGGGTTTTTGTAATCTTTGAAAAGTCTTTGATAAACCTCCTATAGAACCCAGCGTGTCCCAAAAAACTTCTGATTGCTTTGACATTGCATGGTGGAAGTAATTTTTCAATTACTTCCACTTTTGCCTTGTCTACTTCTATGCCATCTTTTGAAATCTTGTGACCAAGAACCACCCCTTTAGTTACCATAAAATGGCACTTCTCCCAGTTTAAAATCAGGTTGGTTTCTTGACACCTTTTTAGCACAAAAGCAAGATGGTATAGGCAATTAGAATATGAGTTTCCAAACACAGAGAAGTCATCCATGAATACTTCTATGAACTTCTCAATCATGTTAGAAAAAATGAAGAGCATGCACCTTTGGAATGTTGCAGGTGCATTGCACAATCCAAAGGGCATTCTCCTATAAGCAAAGATACCATATGGACAAGTAAATGAAGTTTTTTCCTGATCCTTGGGGTCTACAACAATTTGATTGTAGCCCGAATACCCATCCAGGAAGCAATAATACTCATGTCCTGCCAATCTTTCAAGCATCTGGTCCATGAATGGTAGGGGAAAGTGATCCTTTCGGGTGGCTTCATTAAGTTTGCGGTAGTCAATGCACATACGCCATCCGGTCACTGTCCTTGTGGGTATCAATTCATTCTTCTCATTTGTCACAACAGTGATCTGTCCCTTCTTAGGGACTACTTGCACCGAGCTTACCCAAGGGCTATCTGAGATGGGGTAGATCACCCCTGCTTGCCACAATTTCAACACTTCCTTCTGAACCACTTCATTCATAGTTGGGTTCAGCCTTCTCTGTTGTTGTCTTGAAGGTTTGGCATCTTCTTCAAGTAAGATTTTATGCATACACATTGAAGGACTGATCCCTTTCAAATCTGCAAGTGTCCAGCCTATGGCATCCTTGCGTTGTCTCAGCACTTGGATAAGCTCTTCTTCTTGTTCCTTACTCAAACTTGAATTTATGATCACTGGGTGAGTGTTGTTAGCACCCAGATATGCATATTTCAAGCTGGATAGTAAGGTTTTCAGCTCTAGTTTTGGTGGCTATGCATCTTTGTTGTCTGTAGTGGTTGGCATGATTGAGTTTCTCATGGTTGCTTGTGGTGGTTCTCCATCTGGTGCTTGTTCCAGCTCAATGGTCCATCCACATTGTTCTTCTTCCAAGACTTCTTGAACTAGCTGTTCCATGGTGTCTACCAGCATGCATTCTTCTATGGATTCCTTGGAGTAACTCATTGCTTTAAAGATGTTGAAGACCATTTTCTCTTCATGTAACCTCAAGACTAGTTCCCCTTTTTGCACATCAATGATGGCTCCAGCAGTAGCTAGAAATGGTCTTCCTAAGATAATTGGCATGTTGGCCTCTTCTTTCATGTCTAGCAAAACGAAATCAGCAGGGAAAATGAATTCTCCTACTTTCACTAGCAAGTCTTCCACCACCCCATGTAGAAACTTAAATGTTCTGTCAGCCAATTAGAGTGCCATTCTTGTTAGCTTGGCTTCCTCAATCTTCATCCTTCTAATCATGGTTAGGGACATAAGATTTATGCTAGCTCCCAAATCACACAAAGCTTTCTCAATAGTGATATCCCTATGATGCAGGGGATTTGAAAACTCCCTGGGTCTTTCAGCTTTTGAGGCAGCTTCTTCTGTATGATGGCGCTGCATTCCTCGGTCAATACTATGGTTTCTTTTACCTTCCAGTTCCTCTTTTTGGTTATAAGCTCCTTAAAAAATTTGGCATAGAGTGGCATTTGTTCTAGTGCCTCAGCAAATGGTATGTTGATTTAGAGCTTCTTGAAGATCTCTAGGAACTTAGAGAATTGGCCATCCTTCCCACCTTTTCGCAGTCTTTGCGGGTATGGTGCTTTTAGCACATAAGGCTTCAAGACTGGTTTTGGTGGAGGTGGAGTAGGGATCTCTTCTTCATCCTTAGTCCCATGCTTTGCTACAACTTCTTCGTGATTGTCTTTGCTTGGGGTTTCTTCCTCTACAACCTTCCCACTTCTTAGAGTAATGGCTTTGCATTCCTCTCTTGGGTTAGCCATGGTATCACTGGGAAATGTGTGTGTGAAAAGTGGGATTTGCTTGGATAAAATCCCCACTTGTGCTTCCAACTTTGAGATTGCTGCGCCTTGATTTTTCAGATTTGACCTGTATTCTTCTTAATTAGCGTCTATCCTTCTTTCAGTTTGTGCTTGTCTGTCCATGAGGGTGGAGACTGCCCCTGTAATCTGTGATGACAGTTGTGCTATTGTAGCCTCCATCCTCTCAAAGTTGCTCTTGATTTCACATGGTTGCATAGTTGAGGATGGTGCATCTTAATTGAGGTTGTTGTGTATGGGTTGGTTGCTATGGTATGATGTGTTTTGTGAGTTATGGTAGGGTCTATGGTTCCCTGTTTGATGGTTGGGGTTGTGGTTGGAATGCTAATTTGATGAATAAGGTTTGTTGTAGTCCTGGTTGTGGTTTTGTTGATTTCCCCATCCAAAATTTGGGTGGTTCTTCCAACCTGGGTTGTATATTTTAGAGTGTGGGTCATATGGTGGTCTGGATGAAATATTCACATAATTAGCTTGTTCCCAGTCACCTTCAGATTCTGGTGCATTCCCTTCTTGTTGAGGGGTTTGGTCTTGAATGACTGAGGCTTGATTGGCCTCCATCCTCTTGGTTAAAGCTGCTATTTGAGCTGCAATTGCCTTGTTTTGAGCTAACAAAGCATCTACAGAGTTGAGTTCTAGCACTCCCTTCTTCTGAGTCCTTTCTAAAGCATAGAAATACTCATTTTCAGCTACAGTCTCTATGACATCTATGGCTTCTTCAATGGTTTTCTTTTTGTTGAGTGAGCCTCCTGAAGAATGATCCACTGCCTTCTTTGCTTCATAGGATAGCCCCTCATAAAAGATATGTAGTTGTACCCACTCATTGAACATTTCTGGTGGGCATCTTCTTGTCAGATCTTTAAATCTCTCCCAAGCCTCATAGAGTGTTTCTCCATCTTGTTGTTTGAAGGTTTTTACCTCAGCTCTCAGCCTGTTGATTCTTTGTGGAGGGTAAAATCTTGCAAGGAATCTGTTTACAACCTCCTCTCATGTAGTTAGGCTATCCTTGGGGAATGATTCCAACCACTTTGCTGCCTTATCTCTGAGTGAGAAAGGGAACAAGAGTAGTTTGTAGATGTCAGGGTGTACCCCGTTGGACTTTACAGTATCACATATCCTCAAGAATGTGTTGAGATGTTGATTAGGGTCTTCTTGGGCACTTCCTCCATATGAGCAATTATTCTGAACAAGTGTGATGAGCTGAGGCTTCAGCTCAAAATTATTGGCATAAATTATTGGCTTTAGGATGTTGCTGCCACAATTTCCTGGGTTTAGGTTGATGTAGGAGCCTAAGACTCTCCTTTCTTGCCCAACATGATTGTCAGCCTCCTCTTCAACATGGTTATGTGCTTCTTCTTCCATGGTGGTTTTTAGATTTTCCTCCACTAGTTTCTCTCAAATTATGCCTTTGCCTCTTGCTTCCCTCCTTCGCCTAAGGAGGGTCCTCTCAATTTCACTATCAAAGGGAGATGAAGTCTCTCCTCTTCTACCTGTCATACAATTGGCAAATAACTAGCAGAGAACAAGTGTAGTGGAGAAAACCTTGTTGAGATTAGTGGTTAGCTTTGTTGGTGCATTTAATCGAATAGTTAGAAGAGTGGAAATATGGATGATAAATAAACATAATCAAAGAAGAAAGAAATAGGACTCAAAATAAAAAAAATAAAAGGCGCTAAATAAAATAAAATAACAAGGAATCTAAATTGCTTAATCTAGCTCTCCAATCAATTTAATCACTGTCAAATTTAAGCCAATCCCCGGCAACGGCGCCATAAAACTTGATGACTAAAATTCACACCCCATTCAAAAATTGGTGAATTAGTTCTTTTGGCAAGCACACCAAAATTATCGTCAAGTAATAACCCACAGTGGAGTGAGATTGTATCCACAAAGATTGGCAAATTCGAGCAGTGTTAATTAATTGATGAATTAGTCAAGCGGATCAATAAGATTGTGAAGTGCAGAATTGTAAATGACATAAATTTAAATGACTAGAATATAAAGAAAAGCAATAAAGTGTGGAAATAGAAAATGGAAGAATGTAAAGTGCAGAATGGGAGATTGAGCCTCTTGGCAATCATGATTGATTGAGCCTCAATCCCTTGGTGACTCAATCCCTCAGATCTTGATCAATAGCTAATTCCGTGGTCTAATTGCTCATGAAGAGAGATATGCTTGGTCCCTAATTATACTACACAACATTATAGGTCCAAGTAGAGGGAGGATTATATGTCACATATCCAAACACCAAAACCCAGATTCTACTCAAGTGTGAGAAGGGATTTCAAGCATGGTTTCATGTTTCCTTTCCCAAGGTTCCCATGAAACCCAATTGCATTCAATCTCTTTCCCAAGATAATTGAACACTAATCATTAAGAACGAAATTCCTTCTAGCAAATCAAAGAGAAGATTAAGAGAAGAAGAATTTCACTATTATCAATTCATCAGGTACAACAGAGCTCCCTCTCTCAATGAGAGGGAAGTTAGCTACTCATATCTCAAAAAGTACTCAAAAGTGAAGTGTAAAAGTGGATCTAAGATAAATTGCTCAACCCCCTCTTCAGTACTCCTTGGGGGTATTTATACTACTCCTAGTAAAATAAAGAATTACAAAAGTGAAAAAGGAAAATTACATTTTGGAGGGAAAAAGAAGCTCAATAAGTGTGACCTCCCAGCTGGCGTGTGATTGGCGCTCTAGTGGCGTGTCACGTGCTTTTCAATTTTAGCTTGGCATGCCACGCCTAGCCCTTCAAGTGGCACGCTCGTCTTCACTAACAACCTTGGCGTGCCACGCCTTCGAGCTCAAGTGTCACGCCCTAGTCATTTTTCCACTTCTTTTTGCCTTTGGAAACTTGAACTAGCGTGGCACGCTCAGGGTTTGGCGGGCCACGCCCTTGCTCTATGCTTGGCTAAGCTTCTTTGGAAAGTTGAACTAGCGTGGCACGCCCAGGGTCTGGCGTGCCACGCCCCTTTATGAGTAAGTGGTTCCTCTGTTTGGCGTGTCACGCCACGAACTCAAGTGGCATGCCCCAATGCTTCTTTGCTCTCTGAATGGCACTGGCATGCCATGCTTGGGATTCAAGTGGTACGCCTAAGTGGAGAATAGTGAGTGGTGTGCCACGCCTTCGATACCAAGTGGCACGCACCATGTAATTGGCCTCCTTCATCCTCTCTGAAAACTTATACCAGCATGCCATGCCTAAAGGCTGGCGTGCCACGCTCATGATCTTGCCTTGGTTCCAGTAGTTGGCGTGCCACGCCTCAGCCTTCAAGTGGCACGCCATAGTGACATGCTTGGGTTGGCGTGCCACGCCTTCGATACCAAGTGGCACGCCCAATCCTTGCTTTTGGTCTCTTTGTGCACTGGCGTGCCACGCCTGGTTGCTCAAGTGGCACGCCTAAGTGAGATTGAGAGGTTGGCATGCCATGCCTTCGACTTCAAGTGGCACGCCCAGTCTTCAATTGCCTTCAGCCCCTTCTCTGGATTATTGTACCAGCGTGCCACGCCATGCTGTTCAAGTGGCACGCCCATGGATTTGTGAACTCTTCAAGCTTGGCGTGCCATGCCTGGGTTCTCAAGTGGCATGCCCAACTGACTTCTTGGAGCTAGCATGCCACGCCTTCGATACCAAGTGGCACGCCATAGTGGTGGTTCTTCTTGGAATGGTGGGTTGGCGTGCCACGCCCCTTTGCTCAAGTGGCACGCCCATAGTAGTTGATGGATTAGGCGTGCCACGCCCCTTTTGTGTCCTCCATTGTTGCTCTCTGGTTTTGTACTAGCGTGGCACGCCAGCATGCTTGGACTTCCCTTCTAGAATTTAGTACTCATGTGCCACGCCTAGCTCCTGGCATGCCATGCCAGTGCATTTTTGTGGCGTTTGCTCCCAAGTGGCACGCCAGTTTCACACGCCCAGCTTCTTGTTTGTCTTCTATCCATTTTTAATGCCTTTTTCACCTGAAATTCAGAACAACTCATCTCAAAGTAGTGTACCATAATATTCATCAAATAATGCATGAATTGTACTGATCAAATGAGGTTTAAGCTCTTTTATGGTCTTCTTTATGCAAGAAAGAAGGGTAGATGATGCAAGTCATCAACAGTAAATAAAAGTGCTAGGTGGGAGACAACCCACCATGGTATAATCCTCTTTTTTTATTAGTTTTAATTTATTTCTGTCAGTCATAATTTCCAGTTCTGCATATTTATTTTTATTTTGCATTAAAAAAAGAGGGAATCGATGCGCAAGCATCTACGATGTGCACGCGTCGTATCTGTATGCGCAACATATTGAAAATGAACAGAGAGTTGCGCGAGAGCTGAGCGGGAGGGGTGCTAGGTGCATGATGAGCGGATAATTTATACGCTTTTTGACATTGTTTTTAGTAGGATCTAGTTACTTTTAGGGATGTTTTCATTAGTTTTTATGTTAAATTCACATTTCTGGACTTCACTATGAGTTTGTGTGTTTTTCTGTGAT
The DNA here is from genome assembly GCF_003086295.3 of Arachis hypogaea. Lineage (NCBI taxonomy): Eukaryota > Viridiplantae > Streptophyta > Magnoliopsida > Fabales > Fabaceae > Arachis > Arachis hypogaea. Next base: position 86,277,679 of record NC_092050.1, on the reverse strand, counting down.
TTCAGGTATTTTCTGGCTGAAATTGAGGGACTTAAGCAAAAATCAGATTCAGAGGTTGAAAAAGGACTGCTGATGCTGTTGGATTCTGACCTCCCTGCACTCAAAGTGGATTTTCTGGAGCTACAGAACTCGAAATGGCGCGCTTCTAATTGCGTTGGAAAGTAGACATCCAGGGCTTTCCAGAAATATATAATAGTTCATACTTTGGCCAAGAATTGACGACGTAAACTGGCGTTCAACGTCAGCCTTCTGCCCAAATCTGGCGTCCAGCGCCAGAAAAGGATCCAAAACCAGAGTTGAACGCCCAAACTGGCACAGAAACTAGCGTTCAACTCCACAAATGGCCTCTGCACGTGCTACACTCAAGCTCAGCCCAAACACACACCAAGTGGGCCCCAGAAGTGGATTTATGCATCAATTACTTACTCATGTAAACCCTAGTGACTAGTTTATTATAAATAGGACCTCTTACTATTGTATTAGGCATCCTGGATTGTATTTGGATCCTGTGATCATGTTTTGGGGGCTGGCCATCTCGGCCATGCCTGGACCTTCACTTATGTAATTTTAACGGTAGAGTTTCTACACTCCATAGATTAAGGTGTGGAGCTCTGCTGTTCCTCAAAGATTAATGCAAAGTACTACTGTTTTCTATTCAATTCTTCTTATTTCGCTTCTAAGATATCCATTCGCACCCAAGAATGTGATGAAGGTGATGATTATGTGTGACGCTCATCATCCTTCTCCCTTATGAACGCGTGCCTGACAAACACTTCTGTTCTACAAGAATTAAGCTAGAATGAGTATCTCTTAGATCTCCTAACCAGAATCTTCGTGGCGTAAGCTAGAATGATGGCGGCATTCAAGAGAATCCGGAAGGTCTAAACCTTGTCTGTGGTATTCTGAGTAGGATTCAATGATTGAATGACTGTGACGAGCTTCAAACTCGCGAGTGCTGGGCGTTAGTGACAGACGCAAAAGGAGGGTGAATCCTATTCCAGCATGATCGAGAACCGACAGATGAATAGCCGTGCCGTGACAGGGTGCGTGAGCATATTATTCACTGAGAGGAGGGGATGTAGCCACTGACAACGGTGATGCCCTTGCATAAAGCCAGCCGTGGAAAGGAGTAAGACGGATTGGATGAAGATAGCAGGAAAGCAGAGGTTCAGAGGAACGAAAAGCATCCCCATTCGCTTATCTGAAATTCCTACCAATGATTTACATAAGTATCTCTATCCCTATTTTATTATATAATATTCGAAAACTCCATGATTATTTTATATCCGCCTGACTGAGATTTACAAGGTGACCATAGCTTGCTTCATACCAACAATCTCCGTGGGATTCGACCCTTACTCACGCAAGGTATTACTTGGACGACCCAGTGCACTTGCTGGTTAGTTGTATCGAAGTTGTGACAATTATGAATTAAGATCAGAGCACCAAGCTCTGGAGCCATTACCAGGATTTGTTCGAGCCTGGAGATCACAATTTCGTGCACCAGCGCACAGCCAGACCCAGGAATATGTGTGACCCACGCGTACGTGTCCCCTGCATTTTTCACCATCCACGCGTAAGCGTCAGCGACGCATGTGCGTGGGGATGAAAATCGGCGTAAAAAGTGAATTGAACAGAGAGTTGTGTGGCCATGGTGCTGGAGTCGCGCAAGTAGTCACGTGTACGCGTGACCGACGCTCACGCGTCAGAATGTATTTTTCGCCACTTACGCGCACGCGTGGGCGACGCGTACGCGTCGCATGGCCATTTCTATTTTCACACGCACGCGTGACCTGAGCGCGCTTGCCACGTTCTGTTTTTCATTTCTTACTTCTTTCTTCTATCCTTTCTCCTTCTTTCTTCCTCCTTTCTTACTTTCTTCTTCTTCATTTCTTTAACTTCTCATCCTTGTTCTCTTTCATTCTATTTTTCTTATTGCATTTGCATACCTTCACTCATTGCATTTTAATTTTTTGCATGTTTTTATTTTTTCTTTTCTAAAATTGATATTCTTTCTTCGGAGTTGAATTTTCTTGCTCAACTGTTGAATATTTTCTGCATTATTCTGGTGCTTCATGACTTGTTTTATTCTGACTAGGTAATATTATTTAAGTTAATGCTAATCTTTTATGATATTTGTATTCCTTTTGCATTAACATGAATTTATATTGTCTTTCATGACCCACTATCTCTTCCCCTTTGTTGCCATTTTTTTTGCACTATTGATATGCCATTTGCTTCTACTGTTTTCTCACTTGCATGTTGTAGCTACCATGTAGTTGAGACCCTCATTATTTTGCATTAACCCACCCATTTTTTATTTGTTTCTTATCTTGTTTCTGGGTTACTTTTCTTCCTTTTTCTCTTCTTTTAGGATGGCCACCGAGAAGGAAAAGGAAAAGCTTCTAAATGGGGCACAGACAAGTCCATCTGCACAGCCTTTGGCGAAAAGCCTCAGTTGTAGCCACCCGTCCACTTGCACATCTTTGCATGCACTGAGGACGGTGGAATCTTTAAGTGTGGGGAGGTCGATACCAACTTCCATAGGTTAGTTATTTCCTATTTCAACATCAATGTTTAATTTTCCTTGTTAAATTAGTTGTTGCATTTGCATGTTTGATTGCATATTTGTTTGATTTTGTGTATGTTCTTCTACCACTACTTGGTTAGAGTGGTAAGTTCTTTTTCAAGACCCTTTTTATAGCATTTCACTATTTTAAATTAAAACTTTTTTGTTAAACTTGTTTGAAGATTGTAATTTGGAACATGGTTTATAGATAAGAACACACAACCTGTGAGGTTTTGAGCTTAATTATATGGTTACATTATTTAACCATGATTTTTATTCTTGTGTGTTTTCTTCTCTATGATTGCAATCTATGGTTTGTTCCATTCTATATGTCCATTGTTTAGTGTATATTCATGCATACATATGATTGAGGCCATCATTTGTTATTAGCTCACTTATCTTAAATAGCCCATCATTTTATTTACCTTTGTTTGCCACTTTGAGCCTTTTTAATCCCCATTTGTTCTTTATATTACCACATCACTAGCCTTAAGCGGAAAAATAATTAATTACCCGGTTTAAATCTTTGGTTAGCTTAAGATAGTGTGTGTCAACTAAGTGTAGGGAAATATGGAAACTTGGGTTAATGAGAATGTGTTGTGTTTTTACTGACAAATATTGGAAATTTGGGTGCTTGCTCATGTGAAATCAGAAAAACCATATGCATTGATATACTATGTTTTTATTTATGATAAAAAAGAGAGAAAAAATAAAAAAAAGAAAAGAAAAGAAATAAATGAATAGGGGATAAAATCACTCCAATGCTAAGTTCAATAAAAAGATCAATGCACATGTGATGAAATTAAAAATTGATGCATGAGTATGTGAAATATACAAAAGTGAGATTTTGGGGTAGCTAGGCATGATTTTAGAATTATATATAGTATGTGTGTGTGTTAGGTGAGAATTTAGGTTAGTCAAAGATTCAAAGTATAACTCACTTAGCCTTACATGTACCCTCACCCTTACCTTAGCCCCATTACAACCTTAAAAAGCCCTCATGATACTTGAATTTGTATATTAAATATTTGTTGATTGGTTAAATGAAGAACAAAGTTATAGAAAGCATGACTAGAGGAAATTAGTGTGAATTAACCCTAGATACTTGAGCGATTAGAGTGCATATACACTTCCAATGAGGATTCAATGCTTGATTCTATGTTCCCGGCTTTCATGAGCTATCTTCTTACAAGTTTACTTGTCTCTTATTGTGTGATTTGAATTAGTGGAATCTAAATTATGTTTGTCTTGGAGAATTTATCTATTTTTAACCAAGTAGGTAGAATCATTTTTTGCATGTAGTTGCATTCATATAGATAGGTTGCATTCAATAAGTCTTACCATTCCTCTTCACTCTCTTATAGTGTCTCTTGAGCTAAGCATGAGGACATGCTAAGTGTGGGGAGATTGATAAACCCCATTTTTAGGATTTATCTTGTGCTTAATTGAGTGGATTTTATCCACTAAACTCACACTTATTCATATAATTCGCATGTTTTACATTTTCCTTCTTAATTTTGTGCTATGATTAAAAACATGCTTCTTTGGCCTTAAATTTGCTAATTTTAATCTCCTCTTATTACCATTCGATGCCATGATATGTTTGTTAAGTGTTTTTAGGGTTTATATGGCAAGAATAACTTAGAGGATGGAAAGGAAGCATGCAAAAGTGGAAGGAATACAAGAAATTGAAGGAATTGCTAAGCAGTCAAGCCTGACTTCTTTGTACTAAATTGATCATAACTTGAGCTAGAGAGGTTCGAATGAGGCAGTTCCAGTTGCGTTGGAAAGCTGACATCTGGGGCTTCAAAATGGTATGCAATTTGGCATAGTTTCCATGCAGTTAGGCGATGCGCACGCGTGGATCATGCGTACACGTGACCTTGCAAAAGTTTAGCGACACGTACACGTGATAGAGCCACATGCTGCACGTATTAGAAAATGCTAGGGGCAATTTTTGGGCTATTTTTGGCCCAGTTCCAAGCCCAAAAACACAGATTAGAGGCTGCAGAGTGGGGGAATCAGGGATACAACTTTCATTCACATAATTTTAGGTTTAGATGTAGTTTTCTAGAGAGAGAGGCTCTCTCCTCTCTCTAGGTTTTAGGGTTCTTAGTTTACTCCTTTTTAATTTCTAAATTCTATCTTATTTCAATTTAGTTTCTCTTCTACTTTTAATTGTTCTAGCATTCTAGTTTATTTATTCCCATTGTTGATTACTTTATGTTGCCAATTTAGCTTATGAATTCTCATGTTAGATTTGATTTCCCTTTTTATGCAATTTGAGGTATTTCATATTTATCGTTGCTTTCTTCAATTTATGTTATTGATGATTTCAATTGGTTGTTTGGATTTTATTATCTCTTATTGCTTTTCTATGCTTTTATGTTGTGCCTTCCAAGTATTTGATAAAATGCTTCGGAGGATTTTAAATTAGATTTTTCCATTCTTAACTTGGATTGATTAATTGGAGACTCTTGAATTATCAAAGGTCTTTTATTGATTGGTATTTGAGACTTGCTAGTTGATTTGAATTCCACTAAATCATGTCTTTCCTTGAGAGTTGACTAGGACTTGAGGAATCAAATTGATTTATCCACTTAACTTTCCTTCATAGTTAGAGGTTATCTAAGTGGGAGCAATGGACAATTACTATCATAATTGATGATAATAATGAGGTAGGAATTCCAATTCTCAATACATGTTAAGACATTTCTTAATTATTAGTTTATTTTCTTGTCATTTACATTCCTTGTTCAACATTTAAAAACCCATAAAGATACTGTTCTATAACTAATAATAGATACACCTCCCTGCAATTCCTTGAGAGACGACCCGAGGTTTGAATACTTCGGTTATTATTTTTATTGGGTTTGCTTTAGTGACAAACAAATTAAATTTTATTGAGGTTTAATTGTCGGTTTAGATCTATACTTACAACGCGCTTATTTTTGTGAAATTATTTACCGACGATTTTTCCCCCATCAATGATTCAAGAGGTTGTTCATCCAAGGGCACAAATGATTGTCAACAAGAGGATGATAGAGAAACCAATGTGTGGGATCCAGGCATACAATTCTACAACCAACAATCTTGGGTCCCAATTGCTTGCTTGAAGTTGCTTGAGGGATTGATGTACTTTGTTTGGGATCCCAGAGGATTTTGGAAGACAAAGCATGGGTGGCAACTCAAGGATGAGTGGAAGCATAAGCCACCCTGATTATTGAATTTTGGTTATTGAATTTTGTCTCTTTGATTAGCTTAATTTGATTGCATTCTAGGTTTAATTTAGTTGAATTTTATGTTTGATCATGTGTTTTTGAAGAATGATTGATAATCTCAAGGATTTATACCGGTTCGGAATTCCACAAAATAATTTTGTTGTTAATATAGCCCAAACTGATAGTCAAGCCTTGAGTCAAATTTAGAAGGAAATTGGTTGTCGCGAGTCAAACCTCGGGTCGTCTCACAAGGAATGGGCAAACATATGCATCAAGATTGGCTAGAATTCCGGGGTTGCAAGTCATGAGCAAGAAATTAAACTAGGAATCTTAACAAGCAAGTAATCTTGGAGTGCAAGAAACTAATTCAAACAACTAAAGCAAGACGTGAGCAATTTTAAACTAATAGAATAACATCCACTATAATTCTATTCTAAAACTAACAAATAACTATGACTAAGACAAGCAATTAGGAATTTTGGGTTTTTAAATATGAATAATAAAAGCAACTCTTGGCTAGACATAAGAATTGGGGTCACTATCCTTGTCTAATAACCATATCTTGACAATTATGAGGAACCAAACTCATTAAGTCTACTTCTATACTTGAAGTATGTTAAATGGTTTAGTCAACATCAACCCATAAGGTCCAACCTCACTACTAATTAACCTAGTAGTAGGCTAGTGTCAATGGCTATCAAATTGACCACTAAGGGTTCCCAAATCATCAAATCCATTAGACCCAATGACTCAAGTTTACCCAATTTCCTTAGCCTAGGCCAAGAGTAAAGAGAACTACTCCATAATCAAAGGAAACATTTCATCAAACACATGGTAAGCATTAATAAAAGACATATTCAAATTGCAATTAAATTGAAACTAACAAGTACCCACTAACAATTATCAACATACAATCATTCAAACAACACAATTAATCATAAAAATCACCAATGTAACATTAGCAAGGCAAGATTCACAACATTCAAGAAATGGGTATAAAATGACAATTGACAAGAAATTATAAAACTAACACAAGATCTAAACAAAATTATACTAAAGAATTCAAATTAAGCAATCATAACTAGTAATTAACAAGATCCAATTTAGAATTTAACAAGGGAATATCAAATTAAATATAGATCTAGAGAAGAACAAGGGTTTCTCTCTCTAGAGGAACAAGAAATAAAAACTAACTATTAATTGTGTCTAAGTGTAAAATGAATGATCCCCCCTTTCCCCTAGCATCCTTGGGTCTTTTCCATGAAGAAACAGCTTGAATTTGGGCCTCTTGAGACTCAGAAATTGCCAGGCACGATTTCCTTTAATGAGGTCACGTGCAGCTTATCATGCGTATATGCTATGCGTGCGTGCGCGCCGATTGCTTTTGTGATCCACGCATGAGCGCCATGTACGCGTGCGCGCTAGTGTGGATTTTCCTAATCTGCACGGATGCGTCCATCCTTGCGCGCCGCTTCCAGCTATCCACATCTATGCGTGCGCGCGAGGTGCGCGTGCGCGCCCATGCTGGAATTCCCAAAATCCAAATCTTCATGTTCCTTCCTCTTGTGCATACTTTCTTTCTCTCTTCTAAGCCATCCTTGCCCTATAATTTCTAAAATCACTCAAGAAACACGTCACAGAATCGAATGGTAATAGAAGAGGATCAAAATAGAGCAATTTTAAGGCAAAAGAAGCATGTTTTTCATCATGAAGCAATATTAGGAAGAGAACACAAAACCATGCAATTCTTGTGCATAAGTGTGAAAAACTTTGACAAAACCCCCCAAATTCTACACAATATAAACCACAAAATTAGGGTTTATCAATGATATGTTTTGGGGTTGAAGACCTTTGATTGATATCATGGTTGGTGCCTTAGAGGCATTAAAAATGTTGCAGAAAAAGAGCATTGTGCGTGCGCACAGCCTTGTGCGTACGCACACAACCCCTAATTTTCGCCATCTGTGCACTACAAGAAAAAAGGCCTGTCGGCACCCTTTTTTCTTGCCACGCTTTAAAAGCGTGCCCAAAACTGGTCTATGGGCACGATTTTGCGAGGGTAGCCACTGATTTATGATTTGGCCACGCTTTTTTGCCACGCTTGAAAAGCGTGGCCATAGAGAGAAATCGGCACGCTTTTATGAGGGTGGCCACTTATTTGAAATTTGGCCACGCTTTTTTATCGCCACGCTTAAAAAGCGTGGCCATAGAGGGAAATTATCACGCTTTTGAAGCGTGAAAAAATGGTTTTGTTATCGTTACATTTTTAAAGCGTGGCCGTTTCCTCTAAATCTTTCGACACGCTTTATAGGCGTGGCCACAGAGTTCCAAAAAAAAAAAAATTCCACCCCTCTTAATTTGAAACAAACAGTTTACACAACAAAGTCCCTAACAAAGTCCCTCTTAATTCCAAAAATGAATGCGGAATATGCTGGAAAAATTGGCAAGTTATCTTGATGAATATGCAATATTTTGCAAGAATTAACTTCTGTTTGTTTGAACTCTAACCCCTGCTATTTTGATTTTTTTTACTAGGTTCTTCTACAGCTAGATCTGTTTCTCAATGAACTCACCATCATGTTCGAGCGCAGCACCGAGACGGGCTTTGTTTGGGTTACACTTAAACGATGTGTGTAACACCCTAACTATCAAAGTGTCACGCTTCCGGCTGCGCCACTCTGATAGCTCGAGTATTACCACGACTCTTATAATATTTAAGACTAAAATATGAGCCTGTTTAAAACTTAAAACCGCATAACCTTCGATAACTCTTTTTCGTGAAAACATAAACATACATGTACATACAAATCAGATACAACCTTAAGACATAATATATATATATATATATATATATATATATATATATATATATATATATATATATATATATATACATAACACTAGTTTACAAATATACATATCATAATTTCCCATCCCTCTTACAAACTTAATAAAGATAAAGGCGAGGGAAAAATAATAGCTACGGTGATACAAAAAGACCAAACAAACAGAAAATAAACATAACTCTCCTGAAGCTTCGTCTTCTATATCCTAAAAAGGAATAACCTGTAGGGGAGTGAGAACGTCGTCCTCGCTTGTTCTCACAATAGGATTACAAAAATTGCTATAACAAGATACGTAAAGATAAGATCATTCTTAGAGTTCAGTGATCATTGCTCGTCTTATGAGTCTTTCCAAAAACCATAGGTTCACATTCGAAATCCAGAAAATTCCTTTTTGAAGACTTGCTACATTTCTCAAATATTCTAAAACAAAACCTTTTTTTTTAAAGAAAATGTCTGAAAAGTTTTTCCTAGACCGCAACCATGAAAGCAGTTACCTACGCGGTATAAATGATCATCCCGTTCCAAGCATAGGTTCATTAAGTCTATGCTGAACCGATCAGATACGTTATACAGAACTAGGACTCAATATACCAATCACGGCCTCAAGCCCATCCAATCCAACACGGCCCCCGGCCCAAACAGCTCAATCAGCAACCAACTCATCACAAACCAATCAATTCAAACACAATCACAATTAATGTGGTTCAAGCACAATCAAGAACAATTACAACAAGTATAACAGTTAGCAGTTAACATAAGTATTCACATAGGCAAACCAAATACAATATGCACACCCAAACAATATCACATAGATGCAAATGATGAATGCCTGTCCTACTGGCTGTGATATCACATTGTCGGTTCAATTGCCAACCCGACACATTCCCATGGGAATGTTGCCTTTCGGTCACGTATAAATGGGAACCCTCTGGGATAACGTGCCCGCCACACGGTCCAGGATGTCAGTGCCTGCACACTCCTGTGATCCGAAAGGATGTGAGCGGGATACTTTGCCTCCGACCTCACATCTACACGTAAGCGGGATTAACCACCGTCCTTACGCGGGCGCCGCAACCTCGACAAGCGGGATTAACCACCGTCCTTGCCAGGTGCAAGCGAGTTATCAACAATCTCGTCTATTATCAAATCTCGCAGCATAAGCGGGACGAACCCGGCCGTTACGCCTACCAAACAATAACTCATCAATTTTGATGATATCCACAATCAATCAGGCTCAATATCTTATTTCAAAATTATTCTTGGCCCATTTACTCTTAATAACAACGTAGTCAAATCACAGCTAGCCAAGAATCACTTTTCAAAACGGAGTCACTTTCCACATCTTTCCAACACTTCCAAAAATCTCAAAACCATGCCAAGTTCAAAATCTCTTTGAAAGACTCAATCATTCATTTCTAAATCAAGATTTGGTCGTAAGATTCCTCAGCAGAATCTCAAGACTTCAGGGGAGAATAACCTAACTCATTTCTTAAATTTCTTGGAAACCTCCGAAACTTTAACTTCTTGAGTTGGAGAAATAGAATAGGGTTTGAACCCAAAACCAAATCATGTTTCCAATTATTCTGAACCAATTTCAAAACCAACCAAACTTAAGTAGAAACCAAATCATTTCTAAACCGAAAACCAATTTCAGTTTCATTCTTAAATCTGTTTCCAAGGGCTCGGAAAGTGTTTCAATTTTAATAAATCAAAGTTCCCGAAAATACTTCAAGCTCTTCCTAAATGTCATAAAGTGAAATAGATTAATTAAAAACCAGGTTTATTTTAAATCCATTTAACCCCTCCAAAATCTGTTTATGTAAATCAAATTCCAAAACATAATTTTCATATTTAAATTGATTTTTAAGACATAATTCCTTTCTTAATAATTACATCAAAATATAGAGATTTTCCTAATAAGGCAAGTTCAAACATAATTTATTTCTCAAACATTTAAGTCAAAGCATAATTCATTCTTTTCCAAAATTACAATTCTAATCAAAATCTCAGATTTTCTAGAAATTTTGGCAGCATCTCCCCTAAAACTTGGACCTTGCCACCCTTTCCGGGTCCCAACAAAACCAATCATCAACTCTTTCTGACAGGTTCAAGACCAAATCAGTTTCCAATAAAACCAAAAACTGAAACTTTCAGATTATCAAAAAGCATTTCAATTCAACCAAATCCAGAAATCTCCAATTTTCCAAAGCAGACATTAGCTCAATCAAACAGGCACCCGTATTTGTTCAAGATAAAACTAGACAATTCATAAGACTCACATAACCACCAGAAATATATTTTGTAAAGCATATCTATCTATAACAATTTCCACTTTAAAATTAAATCAGTTTATATAAAAAGCCCCTACCTTGGCTCGTCGAATACATGAACCAAACGCGTCACAGGAAAGCCTTTCGTCTCGGCCCGAAACCAACAACCAACATTCTAGCTCCGCTTATTTTTCTCAATAGCAGAAACAGCCTCAACGCCACATATATAAGCTCGGATACTAATTCCTAACACATCAATATCGTGAAAAATCTCAAAACTCATAACTGAAAGCTAAAGGCGAAGGTTCGAGATAGAGACACTTACAGAAAGAAAAGGAACGGCACAGCAGTCACAGCAACACTTATGCGACACACAATCATCAGGACCCAACCTACGTTACCAAACCTCAAGGTCTTTAACCAAACATAACCAAACACTAAAGCGGGGATTTTCGAAACAATTACTTACCAAACTAAGAAAACGAAACAGTGGTGATAGCTGAACTGGTTTGCTGGCAGCCCCGGCAACCACCTTGAGTGGCGGCGGTGACCAGATCTCCGGTGACGGTAACTGAAACCAATCATACAACGACAATGAAGCTTCCGGAAATCCAAAGGAAACGAAGACCAACTAAAATCCTTACCGGCAAAATTTTCCAGCGACGGCGGTAAGGTTTTTCCGGTGGCCAGTCACAGCGGCGAGATTGGTTTCTCCTCCAGCAGCGGCCTCTTCCCAGGTTCTCTCTCTCTCTTCGCGGATCTGCTCAACGGTGACAGACCAGAGGTGGCGACGGTGGCACACGCAGCAGTGACAGCACACGGCGGTGACTGGCGCAACGGCGGCGGCTGAAGGCAGCTCCTTCAGCTCGCGTCTTTGGCAGCAACAACTCCCCCTCCTTACACTGTCCTCTCCCTCAGCTCCGATCCTTGTTAGCGACTCGCGGCGGCGACAGGGCCAAGGATCGACGGCAATGACTCCAAGGGAAACGACGAGCAAGGATGGCGGCGAAGAAGACCCTGACGGCAATGTTGGCACGGCCACACGAAACGGCGACGCCTTCCTCTCCTCGTGACTCTTGATGGTGAGGCGGCAATGGCGTTTCGCGAGGATGGCACGGGCTCCTCTCTTCACCGGCGCTCTCCTTCCCTCTCGGATCTCCTCCATCCCTTGCCAACAGCGGTGGCGGCGGTGGTAGTGACACCCACCGTGCCGCCTTCCTCTTCTTCTCCCTTCCCCTTTCATGCGGATCCCTTCCCCTCTGTCCCCTTTCTTTCTTCCTTCCTTTCTTTCACAGGGAAACTATGCTATTTGATGAGAGTGAGGGTGTGGGGCAGCAGCTGCTGCTCCTTGGGTTTTAGGGTGGCTAGGGTTTGGTGAGTGTGTGGGGGTGTTAGGTTAGATTTAGGGTTAGGGGTAGTTCTGTAATTTCAAATAAAAATAAGGATAATATGGTAATTGGAAATAAATTCTAATCCAATAATAATAATATATAGAAATACTATTCGATCATCAATTTTACAAATTATTTTCAATAAAATATTCAAATCCAAAAATTATAAATAATATAGTTAATTTCTTTATTTTCCAAAATAGTAGTATCAATATTTTAAAATATTAATTATTTAGTCCAAATCATATAAAAATCCTTATTATTTCACAACTACCAACTCTATAATTTAAATATAGAAAATAATTCAATAATCATAAATTAGATGAAATTCTGATTTAAATAGACAAACCTCATTATTTTCGAATTTCTAAAACTTTAAATTGTAAATAGTAAAATAATCCATAATTATAGAGTTGGGATAAAAATCTTAATTTATCTCAAATCCAATTAATCAAAACTGCCTTTAATTATTTTCAATAAAATAATTTCTTGAAAATAAAACTGTAAATAATGTATGGTTTGAGATTAGTTTAAAATAGGACTTTTCAAAAGTCTTGGGTCTTACATTCCACCCACCTTATAAAAATTTTCGTCCTCGAAAATTAAAATAATACATAAGATAATACATAGCCTTAAAAAAAACCTTTTAGAGAAGCAAGAGATCTCAACATATATATATATATATATATATATATATATATATATATATATATATATATATATATAAGTTCAAATACCTAATATCCATAAGATTTAAATGTAAGGGTAAGGTATAGTGTAAGGTGAAGGATACAAGATAGGCTCAATGCAAAAGGTTATATGGTTTCAAAATCTTACAAAAGCTTGGAGAAACAATATAAGGTGCAAGTCAAGATAAGCGTTCACAAAGCAGAGCTATAGTTAATGTGGCAAAAGGCTACAAGACAAGTTGGTATTAAAACAACGGATATAGCATTTCCTCACAGATCTCTTACCCCTTCGAAACTTTCACTTCCCAACTCCATCAATCACTTCACAACTCCATAACCAATCACAAACCTAACATCCGCAGATTCTTCCACGAGAAACAAAACTCCCACAACTTCTCATAACGTTGCACTCTTACCACTTCACATTCCGTATCCACGAACAGGCCTTAAAGAACTAACGCATCACATTACTATACCTAAAGATCGCACGTGACATCAAAACAATTCTCGAGTTTACTCAGAAAGATAAAAGACTTTGAAATAGAAGGACAAACAACAAGGATAATCTCCGCAGGAGTTCTGAAAGAATTGCTGAATCTACAAGTAGACAAGGATGTACAATCGATGAAGAGTATTGGAAAGAAATTCAGTTTAACAACCTCAAAGATGACTCCTGAATCAGACACAACTGATAGGAATACAAAAAGGATAAGCAAGATAGTAGTTTGGAACTAAATCAAGCTGAGTTAACAAGTATAAAATCATAGAAGAAGGTCAACTAAAGTTAGTGATGACACTCTCAAGATTTAAATTTTATGTTTAGTACACATAATACATTTGAATGTAAGGAATGAAAAACTGAAAGAAGATCACCTCATGTGCTAAAAGAAAGGTATATAACTCGCATTTCACAAAAAGGGTGACAGAAACACATCAAAACTGCAATGTGGTTAAAAGAAAATTAAATTGCATTTTGTCTAAATAGCTTCCAAGTAAAAGACAGAATAGGTGAGGTTTGAAAAATGAAAGTCAATTGAGTTAAGGCCAAACAATTTTGAAACTCCTGAAGAACATTTAGGTACTCAATCAAATAAAGGTATACACTGAAGTTGTGGCAAGGTTGTAAGAAAATCAAACGTTTGTCCAGGAACTCTCAAAGTTTAAATTCAAACAAGCATGCATAAAATTTTATAGCAAATATGGAACAAGTTAAACTCTATTTAGAAAATAAAACTCTGAGATAAAAGTTTGATTATCAGTCCGTTTCAAAACTTCATTTAAACTAGTGCATGCCAACTTCAAAATAACTTTGTCAATTTAAAGAATAACTATGGATGCAATTTAAGCAAGAAGAATTGATTTAGACTTCTTAAGAGAATCCAAAACTTGTTTTAAAAGTTCACATCAAAACTCTAAGAATACACTTGAAATTTCCATCACATAAGAAAATTCAAGAATATTTAAGATATACTTAAAAGAAACCAGACCAAACAAGAAAAGATTTTAAATCAAAGGAGTTCAAATAAGATCCACGAAGCATGGGATACTAAAAAAGCTTTCCATTGGTCCAAAAGAATGCAAAACTCGTCAGGAAAAACAACTCAATCAACAGTGAATTTTCAAGAAAGAACCTTTGACTAAAGAAGGACAATTGGGAGGACAAACAACACACTAGATAGAAACAATTTAAGTTGACTTAGAGGAGCATGAAATTCACAAGAGAGGGAAAACTAAGACTACTGGTGATGTTCGTAAAAAAAAGATTAGTTAATAACAAAATCAAGTATCACAACCATAGAAACAAAAGTTCAAAGAATCAGCCCATACTTGAGAGGAAGGTATGAACCCAATATTTTCAAAAGAACAACAAATGCGTAAATAGTGTATCATGCTAAATTAAAGTCAATTTGTCAAACGAAAACTAACTGGAATAAAAGTGAAAAGCCTATCCTTTAAGAATTTAAAATTACCTAAGTACATAATCAAATAGAGTTACGTATAGGAACCATAATAAAATTATTTTTGAAAAGCTAAATTGTACTTAAAGTAAGTGTAGTTCCAAAAACCAGTAAAAGAACATACGAGGTATTAAAAATAAATAGTTTTTAAATTGCATAAGGAATTTTCAAAGTTTTATATAGATAGGTGTATATCAAATCAAAAGTGATTTTATAAAAGTTTGAAAATTGGTTATAAATATAGTCAATTAAAAGAAAAACTGAATCACCATTTCTTTAAACAAGACTAGGAGTAAGGACATAAAAATACAGACTACATCAAGATAAGTTCAAAGTCATGTCAAAAAATTACATGGGTCAAGAAAAAGAGTTCAAACAGAGAAAGACAGATACACAAAGAAATTCAAACCGACATATGCAATTTGGGATCAAAGAAGAATGCATATGAACAGAAAAATAGGATTGAAAACACCAAAAATGTTTCCCAAAAGAAATGGCAACAAGAACGTCAAGATAGGTTAAGAAAGAATAAGTGACATGACATCCAACAGAATCCAAAGCACACAACTGAGTAACCTCGAGAAATAGTTCCTAACGTTCCCAAAACCTACGATTTACTTTACTCAAAACTCGTATATCATGCATCTATGATAACCCCTCAGTGCTTCCATATACATAATTCACTAGTATTAAGCCAGCCAAACTTAATATCAGGAATTATGCAACGCAAGACTAATGGCATTAATCAACAAACAGTCATGTGCATAAAGCTCTAATTCTCGTCATTCAACAAGACCTATTACATGACAAACGCTCAGAGTATGCAATTGAAGCATAGTCGGTCCATTCCTCAGGCTCTACAGGAAAGACCGCTCTGATACCACAAATGTAACACCCTAACTATCAAAGTCTCACGCTTCCGGCTGCGCCACTCTGATAGCTCGAGTATTACCACGACTCTTATAATATTTAAGACTAAAATATGAGCCTGTTTAAAACTTAAAACCGCATAACCTTCGATAACTCTTTTTCGTGAAAACATAAACATACATGTACATACAAATCAGATACAACCTTAAGACATATATATATATATATATATATATATATATATACATATACATAACACTAGTTTACAAATATACATATCATAATTTCCTATCCCTCTTACAAACTTAATAAAGATAAAGGCGAGGGAAAAATAATAGCTACGGTGATACAAAAAGACCAAACAAACAGAAAATAAACATAACTCTCCTGAAGCTTCGTCTTCTATATCCTGAAAAGGAATAACCTGTAGGGGAGTGTGAATGTCGTCCTCGCTTCTTCTCACAATAGGATTACAAAAATTGCTATAACAAGATACGTAAAGATAATATCATTCTTAGAGTTCAGTGATCATTGCTCGTCTTATGAGTCTTTCCAAAAACCATAGGTTCACATTCGAAATCTAGAAAATTTCTTTTTGAAGACTTGCTACATTTCTCAAATATTCTAAAACAAAACTTTTTTTTTTTTAAAGAAAATGTCTGAAAAGTTTTTCCTAGACCGCAACCATGAAAGCAGTTACCTACGCGGTATAAATGATCATCCCATTCCAAGCATAGGTTCATTAAGTCTATGCTGAACCGATCAGATACTTTATACAGAACTAGGACTCAATATACCAATCACGGCCTCAAGCCTATTCAATCCAACACGGCCCCCGGCCCAAACAGCTCAATCAGCAACCAACTCATCACAAACCAATCAATTCAAACAAAATCACAATTAATGCGGTTCAAGCACAATCAAGAACAATTACAACAAGTATAACAGTTAGCAGTTAACATAAGTATTCACATAGGCAAACCAAATACAATATGCACACCCAAACAATATCACATAGATGCAAATGATGAATGCCTGTCCTACTGGCTGTGATATCACATTGTCGGTTCAATTGCCGACCCGACACATTCCCATGGGAATGTTGCCTTTCGGTCACGTATAAATGGGAACCCTCTGGGATAACGTGCCCGCCACATGGTCCAGGATGTCAGTGCCTGCACACTTCTGTGATCCGAAAGGATGTGAGCGGGATACTTTGCCTCCGACCTCACATCTACACGTAAGCGGGATTAACCACTGTCCTTACGCGGGCGCCGCAACCTCGACAAGCGGGATTAACCACCGTCCTTGCCAGGTGCAAGCGACTTATCAACAATCTCGTCAATTATCAAATCTCGCAGCATAAGCGGGACGAACCCGGCCGTTACGCCTACCAAACAATAACTCATCAATTTTGATGATATCCACAATCAATCAGGCTCAATATCTTATTTCAAAATTATTCTTGGCCCATTTACTCTTAAATAACAACGTAGTCAAATCACAGCTAGCCAAGAATCACTTTTCAAAACGGAGTCACTTTCCACATCTTTCCAACACTTCCAAAAATCTCAAAACCATGCCAAGTTCAAAATCTCTTTGAAAGACTCAATCATTCATTTCTAAATCAAGATTTGGTCGTAAGATTCCTCAGCAGAGTCTCAAGACTTCAGGGGAGAATAACCTAACTCATTTCTTAAATTTCTTGGAAACCTCCGAAACTTTAACTTCTTGAGTTGGAGAAATAGAATAGGGTTTGAACCCAAAACCAAATCATGTTTCCAATTATTCTGAACCAATTTCAAAACCAACCAAACTTAAGTAGAAACCAAATCATTTCTAAACCGAAAACCAATTTCAGTTTCATTCTTAAATCTGTTTCCAAGGGCTCGGGAAGTGTTTCAATTTTAATAAATCAAAGTTCCCGAAAATACTTCAAGCTCTTCCTAAATGTCGTAAAGTGAAATAGATTAATTAAAAACCAGGTTTATTTTAAATCCATTTAACCCCTCCAAAATCTGTTTATGTAAATCAAATTCCAAAATATAATTTTCATATTTAAATTGATTTTTAAGGCATAATTCCTTTCTTAATAATTACATCAAAATATAGAGATTTTCCTAATAAGGCAAGTTCAAACATAATTTATTTCTCAAACATTTAAGTCAAAGCATAATTCATTCTTTTCCAAAATAACAATTCTAATCAAAATCTCAGATTTTCTAGAAATTTCGGCAGCATCTCCCCTAAAACTTGGACCTTGCCACCCTTTCCAGGTCCCAACAAAACCAATCATCAACTCTTTCTGACAGGTTCAAGACCAAATCAGTTTCCAATAAAACCAAAAACTCAAACTTTCAGATTATCAAAAAGCATTTCAATTCAACCAAATCCAGCAATCTCCAATTTTCCAAAGCAGACATTAGCCTAATCAAACATGCACCCGTATTCATTCAAGATAAAACCAGACAATTCATAAGACTCACATAACCACCAGAAATAAATTTTGTAAAGCATATCTATCTATAACAATTTCCACTTTAAAATTAAATCAGTTTATACAAAAAGCCCCTACCTTGGCTCGTCCAATACATGAACCAAACGCGTCACAGGAAAGCCTTTCGTCTCGGCCCGAAACCAACAACCAACATTCTAGCTCTGCTTATTTTTCTCAATAGCAGAAACAGCCTCAACGCCACGTATATAAGCTCGGATACTAATTCCTAACACATCAATATCGCGAAAAATCTCAAAACTCACAACTGAAAGCTAAAGGCGAAGGTTCGAGATAGAGACACTTACAGAAAGAAAAGGAACGGCACAGCAGTCACAGCAACACTTATGCGACACGTGATGACAAGTCATCTTAGTCTAGTTTCACTAGTCTTTTTCCTTTGTTTTCATTTAGTTTTATGCACTTTCTTGGGCCACAAGTAAGCCAATTGGGTGGAATATCATGTTTCCTTAGATTCAATCAACTATGGATGAATTGATGCATTTTCATGAGTTTTATGCCATAATTGCTTATATGACAAGAAAAAGAATAACTCTCATGATTAGAGCATAGCTTTGATGCAATTGTTGGTTGATGATAGGTGGAATAAAGCTTGGAAGAAGGTTGCAAGAATGGGCTTGAAAAGAGGGATTCACGTTTGAGCTAACGTTTGCCTCAAACGTTAACTCAAACGTGAGAAGCAGATGAAGAACACCCTGGAGAAGAGCCAACGTTTGCCTCAAACGTGAGGTCAAACGTTGGCCACATATTAGCAAGGAGAAGCACCCCTGGAGCAAACCAACGTTTGCGCCAACGTTTGCCTCAAACGTGAGGTTAAACGTTGGCGCCATAAAAGCAAAGAAGAGCACCTCTGTTTGATGCATTGAGTGAGCCACGTTTGCGCCAACGTTTGCCTCAAACGTTGGGCCAAACGTTGGCCAAAGGAGTAGCATGGGGGAACCACGTTTGAGCTCACGTTTGACCTCAAACGTTGGCTCAAACGTGGAAGACAGCAACTTGGCCGAGCTGCATAATGTCACACAAGGGACGTTTGAGTCAATGTTTGCCTCAAACGTTGACTCAAACGTGAATGGTTCATGGCCCGGTTCACTAATAGATTTCTTCCCAACACCAAGAGCAATCAACGGAGGCTACTATCAACCCAATTCCATCAAGGCTAAAGGCCCAATTCAAGGCTTAATGATCATTTGAAGAAAGTGTATAAATAGCATAGGATTTGAAGTTTTAGAGAGCTTCCTTTTTAGAATTTTTAATACTTGCAGTAGAGCTTTTCCTTTTAGTTTTGCTGAGTAGTTTTTGGAGAGCTTTTGGGTTTTGAGCTATTTAGAGATTTTGAGTCTTGGGTGTTGAAGAATTGAGGAATTTCTGTCTCAGTCTCACCTTGAGATCTCTCTGTTTTCTTTACTGCACTTTCTGAGAAATTTATATTTGCATTCCTTTCTTCTACTGCTTGATCTTTACTTTTCTTGCAATCGAATTCTCAATTTGGATCAAGGAAGGCATTGAGATCTAGACTTGGTTATCTAGTCTCTTGGGTCCTGAGATCTACGTTTTTCAATTTCAATTTCCTTGTTTCGTTGCTACATCAAGTTTATTTTCATTTTCATTTGAGATCCGGTTTAATTGAATCCATCTTTTACATTTCTGGTTGTTGAATTTTACTTTTCTTTGTTTAATTTCTGCAAATCCACTTCCCAATTCCCTTTATAATTCAAGCAATTTACATTTCTTGCACTTTAAGATTTTGCAATTTACATTTCTTGCGTTCTAAGTTTCTGCCATTTAATTTCTTATTCTTTAAGATTCAGCTCTTTTTCTTTTTGTTCCCTTTAATTTCATGCAAATCACCCACTCCCCTTTACATTCTATGCAATTTAATTCCTGTCAACACAATTCCACACAATCAACACTTGTTTGCTTGACTAATTCAACCACTAAACTAAAGTTGCTCAATCCTTCAATCCCTGTGGGATCGACCTCACTCCCGTGAGTTATTATTACTTGATGCGACACGGTGCACTTGTCGGTGAGTTTTGTGTCAGATCGTTTTCCGCACATCAAGTTTTTGGCGCCGTTGCCGGGGATTGAATAGATTGATAATGATTAAGTGAGGTGGTAGTTTAGATCAAGCACTTTTTCTTTAATTTTTACTAACCTACTAACTCTTTGAATTTTTGCTTAAGCTAACTAAAACTTCATTCTAGCAATAGATTGAAGTATCACTGGTTGTGTATTTCTTGTTTTGTTTGTATGTCAGGTACAGGGAGAGCTACTCCTATCTTATCCGAAGCTGACCAGAGAACTCTCAGGAGATTAAGAAGAGCTGAGAGAGGGAAAGGTATTATTGGAGAGGAAGAATCTGAGGAAGAATATCACGAGATGGAAGGAGATCCATCTAATCCCAATCCACCACAGAGGAGAGTGTTGGCCTCCTACACTTTTGCAAATCCCAGACACTGTGGAAGCAGCATCTTAACTCCCAATGTCAATGCAAACAACTTCGAGCTAAAACCACAACTCATTACAATTGTCCAGAACAATTGTTCCTATGGAGGCAGCCCATTGGAAGATCCCAACCAGCATCTATCTACCTTCTTAAGGATTTGTGACACTGTCAAATCCAATGGCGTGAATCCTGAAACTTACAAGCTTCTGCTGTTCCCGTTCTCATTAAGGGACAAGGATGCACAATGGCTTGAATCTTTTTCCCAAGGAAGTATCACTAGTTGGGATGATTTGGTGACTAAATTTCTAGCCAAATTGTATCCACCCCAAAGGGTCATCAGGCTGAAAACCGAGGTGCAGACATTCACACAATTAGATGCCGAATCCTTGTATGAAGCATGGGAGAGGTATAAAGCCTTAATCAGAAAGTGTCCTCCAGAGATGTTCAATGAATGGGACGTGCTGTCAAATTTCTATGAAGGCCTGACATTGAAATCTCAAGAGGCATTAGACCATTCTGCTGGAGGTTCATTACAACTGATGAAAACTGCTGAGGAAGCCCAGAATCTTGTGGACATGGTGGCCAACAATCAATATTTCTTTGCTCATCAAAGAAACCGCCAACCATCACAAAGAAAGGGAGTAATAGAACTGGAAGGAGTAGACTCCATTTTGGCTCAAAACAAGATGATGCAACAATAAATTCAACAACAGTTTGAACAAATGGCCAAAAGGATTGACAGCCTTCAAGTAGCAGTTGTGAACACAAGCCACCCATCAACTGTATGTGTGTAGAATGAAGAAAGCTAAGAAGAGCAACAACAGGAGCAAGTGCAATACATGTATAACCAAAACTCTGGACAGAATGAAGTTTATGGTGATACCTACAATCCATCTTGGAAGAACTTCCCAAACCTCAGATGGGGAGACAATCACAACCAGAACCAACAACCATGGCAGAGGAACTCAAACCAAAACACTTCAAGAAACAACCAAAACCACAACCAGCAGCAAACTAACCAAAACCCTTACAGAAAACCTCAAAACAACTACCCCAACCCCAACCATTATCAATCCAATAACCAACCCACCAACCAAAATGCCTACCATCCACCATCCATACCTCACAACCCACCACAAGCATCACCAGAATCTCAAAGAATCACTAACTTGGAAACCTTGATAGACAAAATGTGGAAACACCAAGAAATGACAACCAAGAACCATGAAGCCTCCATGAAGAGCCTAGAGAGGCAGATTGGGCAAATCTCCAAGCAGATTTCTGTTGAGAGACCTTCAAGCTCACTACCAAGTGACACCATTCCTAATCCAAAAGAAGAGTGCAAAGCTGTACAACTACGGAGTGAAAAGACATTGGTAGACAACAACAAGGAGGTAACCAAGAAGCCTTTGGATAGCAACAAAGAATCATCAGAGAAAGGGAAAGCTAGCAAGGAAGACATGACAACAAGAAGAAATGCCCCAGAGAAGCTTAAAGAGAAAGACAACCAGCCACATAGTTCAAAGGAAGCGATTCCGGGACAGCAGCAAGTAGAGAAGAGCATTACACCTCCACTACCATACCCTCAGAGGTTCAACAAAGAAACCAAGGATCAACACTTCCGCAAGTTCCTGGAAACTTTCAAGAAGCTGGAAATCAACATTCCCCTGGCTGAAGCATTGGAACAGATGCCCTTATATGCCAAGTTCTTGAAGGAACTCATTAACAAGAAAAGAAGCTGGTTGGAGAAGGAAACTATACTTCTCACTGAAGAATGTAGCGTGGTGCTTCAAAAGGGAATCCCAACAAAGCTTAAAGATCCAGGAAGTTTTGTAGTTGCTTGCACGATAGGCAACATGACATTAGACAAGGCTCTTTGTGATCTCGGAGCTAGAATCAACCTAATGCCCCTGTCTATGATGAGCAAGCTTGCTATAGAAGAACTCAAACCCACCAGGATGTCACTAGTCATGGCTGATAGATCGATCAAGACACCCAATGGAATTGTGGAAAACCTGTTGGTGAAGGTTGGGGAGTTTATTTTTCCAGCAGATTTTGTAATTTTGGATACTGAAGAGGAAGGAAACAATTCAATCATTTTGGGAAGGCCATTTCTAGCCACAGCAAGAGCCATCATTGATGTAGAAAAAAGAGAGATGATCTTCAGGGTCCACAATGAACAAATGGTCATAAACGTTTTCAAGTCAATGCAACACATCCCTGAGCAAGAGGATTACATGAGAGTGGATATGATAGAGAGTTTGGTGGAAGAAATGTTGGAAGATAATCCTCAAGAGCAAGAAGAAAATCAAGAGACAATAGAGGAACAAGTAGCCGAGATGTCTATTGAGCAAGAGGAAAAACAAGACAAGAAGGAAGAAGTACAAAAACAAGAACTAAAGCCATTACCCACCCATCTCAAAAATGCATTCCTGGGTGCATCAGAGAGCTTCCCAGTGATCATCAATTCGTCATTAACAAAAAAGAAAGAAGAAAAACTTCTTGATGTACTCAAAGCTCACAAAGACGCTTTAGGATGGACCATTGACGACCTGAGAGGCATCAGCCCTGCAGTATGTATGCATAAGATCCTCTTGGAAGATAACTCCAAGCCAGTAGTTCAACCTCAAAGAAGGCTAAATCCCACGATGAAGGAAGTTGTCCAGAAGGAAGTAATGAAGTTGTGGAATGCAGGGATAATCTTCCCAATATCCGACAGCTCATGGGTAAGCCCAGTCCAAGTTGTACCAAAGAAAGGAGGAATGACGGTCATCACCAATGAGAAGAATGAGTTAATCCCTACTAGAACTGACTGGGTGGAGGATGTGCATAGACTATAGAAGATTGAATGACGCCATCAGGAAAGATCATTTTCCTCTCCCATTCATTGATCAGATGCTGGAAAGATTGGCCAGCCATGCCTATTATTGCTTTTTGGACGGATATTCTGGGTATAATCAAATCGTGGTGGACCCCAAGGATCAAGAGAAGACTGCCTTTACATGCCCATTTGGAGTCTTTACAGACAGGAGGATGCCCTTTGGGCTTTGTAACGCCCCAGCCACATTTCAAAGGTGTATGCTCTCCATCTTCTCTGATATGGTCGAAAAGTTTCTAGAGGTCTTCATGGACGACTTCTCTGTTTTTGCTGACAATTTCAATACTTGCCTGAAACATCTAACTCTCGTCTTGAAACGGTGCCAAGAAACTAATTTAGTTTTGAACTGGGAGAAATGCCATTTCATGGTGCCCGAAGGGATTGTTCTTGGTCACAAAGTTTCAAGAAAAGGGATAGAAGTTGACAAGGCAAAAGTGGAAATCATAGAGAAGCTCCCTCCACCAACTAATGTGAAATCTGTTAGAAGTTTCTTGGGACATGCAGGATTTTATAGAAGGTTTATCAAGGATTTTTCTAAAATAGCTAAACCTTTGAGTAATCTGCTTATGATTGATACTCCTTTTGTTTTTGATGAAAATTGCCAGCATGCCTTTGAAACTTTAAAAAATAGGCTCACAACAGCACCAATCATCACACCCCCAAATTGGGAACTACCTTTTGAACTCATGTGTGATGCAAGTGACATTGCAATTGGTGCTGTGCTTGGACAAAAGAAGGGAAACTTGCATCACGTCATATATTATGCAAGTAAAGTATTAAATGAAGCTCAAAAAATTACACCACAACAGAGAAGGAATTGTTAGCTGTGGTTTATGCATTTGATAAGTTCAGATCATGCTTGATAGGATCCAAAATTGTGGTTTATACTGATCATGCTGCCATTAAGTATTTAATGTCAAAACCGGATGCTAAGCCAAGACTTATCAGGTGGATATTACTCTTACAAGAATTTGATATTGAAATAAAGGACAGGAAGGGCACTGAAAACCAAGTTGCTGATCATTTATCAAGACTACCACAAGAAACAATCCAAGAAGCCTCACAGCCTGTGAATGAAAGCTTCCCAGATGAACATTTGCTGCAGATTCAACAAGCACCTTGGTTTGCTGACATAGCAAACTACAAAGTAGGGAGGAAGATACCTCAAGAATTATCTAAGCAACAAGTGAAGAAGTTAATCAATGAAGCAAGGAAGTTCTTGTGGGATGAACCTTTCCTGTTCAAGACATGCTCTGATGGAGTAATTAGGAGATGTGTTCCTGAGAGTGAAATAAGAAATATACTGTGGCATTGTCATGGCTCAGCCTATGGTGGACATTTTGGGCCAGAAAGAACAGCTGCAAAGATACTACAGAGCGGGTTCTATTGGCCAACTATCTTCAAAGATGCTAGAGAATTTGTTCACCAATGCAACGAATGCTAGAGAACAGGAGGCCTGATAAGAAGGAATGAGATGCCTCAAAACTTCATTCTGGAAGTGGAATTATTTGATTTATGGGGTGTTGACTTCATGGGACCTTTCCCCCCTTCCTATTCTTTCAGATATATTTTGGTGGCAGTAGAATACGTCTCAAAGTGGGTGGAAGCCATAGCCACAACCACCTGTGATGCACAAATTGTCCTTCAATTCCTTAAGAAGCATATTTTCATTAGATATGGGGTTCCCAAGGGTCTTGTGAGTGACGGTGGTAGCCATTTTTGCAACAAACAGATGGAGAAGCTCCTCCATAAATATGGAGTGATTCATAAAGTAGCCACACCATATCACCCCCAGACCAATGGACAGGCTGAATTGGCAAATCGGGAACTGAAGAAGATTCTGGAAAAGACAGTAGGAAGTTCAAGAAAAGATTGGGCTCGGAAGCTGGAGGATGTACTCTGGGCATACAGGACAGCTTTCAAAACTCCCATTGGGAAGTCACCCTTTCAGCTATTATATGGCAAATCATGTCACCTCCCTGTGGAGCTTGAACACAAAGCTTTTTGGGCTACTAAACTCCTAAACCTTGACTCTGAAGCAGCAGGAGAGAAAAGGTTGTTGCAGCTAAATGAGCTGGATGAATTTAGGCTAGAAGCCTATGAAAGTGCCAAGATATACAAGGAAAAAGCCAAGAGGTGGCATGACAAGAAGGTCATGAAGAAAGAATTCAAACCAGGGCCAGCAAGTACTTTTGTACAACTCACGGCTCAAGATATTCCCTGGCAAGCTTAAATCTAAGTGGACTGGTCCATATTTGGTAACCAAGTTTTTTCTTATGGAAGTATTGAATTGCTAGATGAAGCAACAAAGAGTCAATTCATAGCAAATGGTCACAGAGCAAAGCTGTACTTAGGAGGACATTGGGACAAGGAAAAAGAGGTCCAGAGCTTACAACATCCTTGAAGCAAAAAAATTGAAGAATGTCAAGCTAGTGACATTAAAAGAGCGCTTGTTGGGAGGCAACCCAACCTGAGATAGTCATTTTCTTTCAATGATAGTTCAATAAAAAGATTAAGTGGATTCACCTGCAGTGCAACGAGCTAAGTTTGGTGTCACACATCAAAACAATTTAAAGGAGAATGAAAGATTTTAAGTTTGGTGTTCCACCAAAAATCTAGTTTAAAAACACATTCTCACCTTCTACATAAAGGGTTGCTAGTTCTAAGCAATCAGATGAATCATTTAATCATTGTTTGTTTCTACTTTGTAGTTTTATTATTTTTAGCTAAGACACTAGGAATTCACATATGATCAACTCGATGCATCAAAGGTAGTGGCAAGGGACTAAGTTTGGTGTTCACACACACCAAAGTAAGTTCAAAAGCCCACAAGAAGGTCCTACACACTAACTAGTTATCTAAGGGCTTGAGAAACAAGCAACTTCTCTTTAATTCTGCAGGGATTCAAACACTTTCTCGGGAGGACTTCACACCATCAGTTGAGAGTAAGAAGAAGAAGCCACCAAAAGGTTGTATTGACACTTAACTCCATCAACATGCAATTTTTCTAAATTTGAAGTTTGAATATGCCTATCTTAGCAGTAACTGTTAGTTCAGTAGTTATGCATCTTGAATATTATTGTCAATAAGAATGCTAGTCTAAGTGTACTTGTGTGTTTACTTTCACTTAACTAATGCATGCTTTGCCCCCTGCATCTTTTCAATTCAATAAAAGAAATGTTTGAAGCATGAAGTAAGATGGTTCATTGTTAGCTAGAAGTCAAATAATAGTAAGTGGTGGCATGTATGTGTGATTGTGTGGCAACTCACTATTATTGAATAAAAGGAATAGATTGTTCTCTTTTTAAGAAGAAAGTAGTTCACTGTTTATGAATCTCAACAAAATAAAAGTCCTTGGATGAAAAGAAAAACAAAAAGAGAAGAGAAAAAGCCAAAAGTGGCAACAGAACAAAAGAAAAATAAAAAGAAACAAAGCTAGACACCAATAGTTTGAACTTTAGAATATATGCCTGTGGTGTCTTTGTACTAGGATCTGCTTGGATTATTAAGTTCTTTGGAGTGCATTAACACTTGGTAACTTGGGTTAACTAACCCGGGATTATCAACTGAAAGTCCACTATCAAGAGCAACCTAGCTACAAGACATTTAGTAACCCAAAGAGGTGCTGGGCATCAATGTTCTAAGAGGGGATGTGAGCCAAGTGTCTAAAGTGAATAATGTGTCAAGCATAAATAAAGAAAAGAGCTTGTTACACATGACACTGAACTAAAGTTTATAAAGAAAAGAATTCAGTAAACAAGGACAAAGGAATAATGAGAGGTCATAGCAGTATTTTGCTTGATGCTTAGAGAGAACTTTCTAGGCCTACTTGTCAATAAGAAGTGAGTAGTTACATATCTGCATAAAACCCCATGAGCTACCAATAATACTCTGCTAACATGAGCATTCTCTTTTGTTTTTATTCTTTCTTCTTAATAATTCTGTTCTTGCTTGGGGACAAGCAAGTTTTAAGTTTGGCGTTGTGATGACAAGTCATCTTAGCCTAGTTTCACTAGTCTTTTTCATTTGTTTTCATTTAGTTTTATGCACTTTCTTGGGCCACAAGTAAGCCAATTGGGTGGAATATTATGTTTCCTTAGATTCAATCAACTATGGATGAATTGATGCATTTTCATGAGTTTTATGCCATAATTGCTTATATGACAAGAAAAAGAATAACTCCATGATTAGAGCATAGATTTGATGCAATTGTTGGTTGATGATAGGTGGAATAAAGCTTGGAAGAAGGTTGCAAGAATGGGCTTGAAAAGAGGGATTCACGTTTGAGCTAACGTTTGCCTCAAACGTTAACTCAAACGTGAGAAGCAGATGAAGAACACCCTAGAGAAGAGTCAACGTTTGCCTCAAACGTGAGGTCAAGCGTTGGCCACATATTAGCAAGGAGAAGCACCCCTGGAGCAAACCAACGTTTGCGCCAACGTTTGCCTCAAACGTGAGGTCAAACGTTGGCGCCATAAAAGCAAAGAAGAGCACCTCTGTTTGATGCATTGAGTGAGCCACGTTTGCGCCAACGTTTGCCTCAAACGTTAGGCCAAACGTTGGCCAAAGGAGTAGCATGGGGGAACCACATTTGAGCTCACGTTTGACCTCAAACGTTGGCTCAAACGTGGAAGACAGCAACTTGGCCGAGCTGCATAATGTCACACAAGGGACGTTTGAGTCAACGTTTGCCTCAAACATTGACTCAAACATGAATGGTTCATGGCCCGGTTCACTAATGGATTTCTTCCCAACAGCAAGAGCAATCAACGGAGGCTACTATCAACCCAATTCCATCAAGGCTAAATGCCCAATTCAAGGCTTAATGATCATTTGAAGAAAGTGTATAAATAGCTTAGGATTTGAAGTTTTAGAGAGCTTCCTTTTTAGAACTTTTAATACTTGCAGTAGAGCTTTTCCTTTTTAGTTTTGCTGAGTAGTTTTTGGAGAGCTTTTGGGTTTTGAGCTATTTAGAGATTTTGAGTCTTGGGTGTTGAAGAATTCAGGAATTTCTGTCTCAATCTCACCTTGAGATCTCTCTGTTTTCTTTACTACACTTTCTGAGAAATTTATATTTGCATTCCTTTCTTCTACTGCTTGATCTTTACTTTTCTTGCAATCGAATTCTCAATTTGGATCTAGGAAGGCATTGAGATCTAGACTTGGTTATCTAGTCTCTTGGGTCCTGAGATCTACATTTTTCAATTTCAATTTCCTTGTTTCGTTGCTACATCAAGTTTATTTTCATTTTCATTTGAGATCCGGTTTAATTGAATCCATCTTTTACATTTCTGTTTGTTGAATTTTACTTTTCTTTGTTTAATTTCTGCAAATCCACTTCCCAATTCCCTTTATAATTCAAGCAATTTACATTTCTTGCACTTTAAGATTCTGCAATTTACATTTCTTGCGTTCTAAGTTTCTGCCATTTAGTTTCTTGTTCTTTAAGATTCAGCTCTTTTTCTTTTTGTTCCCTTTAATTTCATGCAAATCACCCACTCCCCTTTACATTCTATGCAATTTAATTCCTGTCAACACAATTCCACACAATCAACACTTGTTTTCTTGACTAATTCAACCACTAAACTAAAGTTGCTCAATCCTTCAATCCCTGTGGAATCGACCTCACTCCCGTGAGTTATTATTACTTGATGCGACCCGGTGCACTTGCCGGTGAGTTTTGTGTCGGATCGTTTTCCGCACATCAACACGCAATCATCAGGACCCAACCTACGTTACCAAACCTCAAGGTCTTTAACCAAACATAACCAAACACTAAAGCGGGGATTTTCGAAACACAATTACTTACCAAACTAAGAAAACGAAACAGCGGTGATAGCTGAACTAGTTTGCCGGCAACCACCTCGAGTGGCGGCGGTGACCAGATCTCCGGCGACGGTAACTGAAACCAATCATACAACGACAATGAAGCTTCCGGAAATCGAAAGGAAACAAAGGCCAACTTAAATCCTTACCGGCAGAATTTTCTGGCAACGGCAGCGAGGTTTTTCCGGCGGCCAGGCACGGCGGCGAGATTGGTTTCTCCTCCGGCAGCGGCCTCTTCCCAGGTTCTCTCTCTCTCTTCGCGGATCTGCTCAACGGTGACAGACCAGAGGTGGCAGCGGTGGCACACGCAGCAATGACAGCACACGGCGGCGACTGGCGCAATGGCGGCGGCTGAAGGCAGCTCCTTCAGCTCGCGTCTTCGGCAGCAACAACTCCCCCTCCTTACACTGTCCTCTCCCTCAGCTCCGATCCTTGTTAGCGACTCGCGGCGGCGACAGGGGCAAGGATCGACGGCAATGACTCCAAGGGAAACGACGAGCAAGGACGGTGGCGAAGAAGACCCTGACGGCAATGTTGGCGCGGCCACACGGAATGGCGACGCCTTCCTCTCCTCGCGACTCTCGATGGTGCGGCGGCAATGGCATTTCGCAAGGATGGCGTGGGCTCCTCTCTTCACCGGCACTCTCCTTCCCTCTCGGATCTCCTCCATCCCTTGCCAACAGCGGCGGTGGCGGTGGCAGTGACACCCACCGCGCCGCCTTCCTCTTCTTCTCCCTTCCCCTTTCCTGCGGCTCCCTTCCCCTCTGTCCCCTTTCTTTCTTCCTTCCTTTCTTTCACAGGGAAACTATGTTGTTTGATGAGAGTGAGGGTGTGGGGCAGCAGCTGCTGCTCCTTGTGTTTTAGGGTGGCTGGGGTTTGGTGAGTGTGTGGGGGTGTTAGGTTAGATTTAGGGTTAGGGGTAGTTCTGTAATTTCAAATAAAAATAGGGATAATATGGTAATTGGAAATAAATTCTAATCCAATAATAATAATATATAAAAATACTATTCGATCATCAATTTTACAAATTATTTTCAATAAAATGTTCAAATCCAAAAATTAGAAATAATATAGTTAATTTCTTTATTTTCCAAAATAGTAGTATCAATATTTTAAAATATTAATTATTTAGTCCAAATCATATAAAAATTCTTATTATTTCACAACTACCAACTCTATAATTTAAATATAGAAAATAATTCAATAATCATAAATTAGATGAAATTCTGATTTAAATAGCCAAACCTCATTATTTTTGAATTTCTAAAACTTTAAATTGTAAATAGTAAAATAATCCATAATTATAGAGTTGGGATAAAAATCTTAATTTATCTCAAATTCAATTAATCAAAACTTCCTTTAATTATTTTCAATAAAATAATTTCTTGAAAATAAAACTGTAAATAATGTATGGTTTGAGATTAGTTTAAAATAGGACTTTTCAAAAGTCTTGGGTCTTACAATGTGTGTGTGTGTATGTTAGTGTTAGCTTCTTGGTTGATGAAATATTTTTGGTTTTTTATTTTTGCAAACTGAATTTAGTTCATTATGCCTCCTTTTCATGTTCTTGGTGTGCCTTTAGCATCCTTGAAGTCTAAAGTTGTGAGGAATAAAATGGCCGCAGCTGGTGAAGCGATTGACTATAAATGCCTTATTCTTTTCACCAATGGGAAGAAGATAATTTCTACATCAGTACGTATCTCTTGTATATACTGAACTCGTCATTTTGGTTTCTCAGTCTGCTTTCAGAACCTTCATGCTTGGTGATGCAAGTTTCAAGTAGTGTAAACTTAGATTATCCTTTGAGTAATTGTAGGTATAAAACTCCTCTAATCCCTTGGCATGTTATTCTTCGATCCCATTCATAATGATTGAGTGCTCTTGGTTAGAGTAGATTAATCACCAAAAAGATATAAAGTGAAAGAGAAAATGACATAGAAGTAGAATCTCAAACTAATTCTCAATAAAGAAAAAGTAGAGATCACAAATCGATCTAAACCAATTCAATTGTATATTTTTTTGCAACAATATAAATCGCATCTGTTATTTAAATAAGTGCAGCCGCTCTGCTGGCCGGGCCGGGAAACCTGCAGTTAGATGGACTGAGGTTCACACATTTTCTTAGTTGATAAATTTTTGTTTCTGATATCGTTTCTTTCTTTATTAATCCAAGACTTACCAGATGACCCTAATAATGAATTGATGATTCCCGAAGACCCTGAATGTAATAAGGAAGGTGAGCTCTCTTGAATGCCTAAGGTTCTTAGTGTAGCTTGTGATTGTGCTTTGCTCGAGCAGTGCTTATCACTGCTGCTTAAGTATGCTGTAGCCAACGTAGTTTCTGTTAAGATATTTTTTTTGACTATTTTATTGCTTTAAAATGTCTCATAAAAACTGAAATTTGGTTAGTTGCAATGGAAATGGATTGTGACTTAAACCAAGTTTTAAATAAAATGTTAGTTATTTGAACACTGGATTTCTTTGCTTTAGGGAAGACTTTGTCTGATAATTATGACTATTCAGTTTTGTTCCGTTTATGTCCTATTTTGTTTCGTATCTAGTTCTCCCCTTGGCCTCTTCGTCTCTTTGTTTCTCTGTCCCTTTTTTCTTTTTTCTTTTCTGCTTTGCAGCTCTAATTTTCTACAATTGTTGCTTCACATATTCTTGTTTACTGTGGCATTAAAGAAAGAAGTTCTCCGTCTAATACCTTGCTCTCAATAATACGAGATTTCCTGTTTGACAAAAAAAATTTATTCTTTTAATGCACTGTGGTTTTTAGTTTCTAGTTTTTTCTGTTTAGTCAATCTTATTTGTAACTAAAGAGGTTGACCTTTTCTGTTCTTCCTTGAAAATTCTTATGGCTTGACTTCCTGGATCTTGCATGTCTTCTTTTGGTTGTCTAATCTTTCTTGGTTATTCTTAAGATTCCATATATAAAATTTATCATTTTTTGAACAAAGTGAGCATATCATGGCTGATGTATGTTGCTGGTTATTATAATAGCTCCTTGTCAGAAACTGGAAGATCAAATGGATTTTTTGAACCATTGCCTATGAAGCAAGGGGAAGAAGCACATTAGTACACCTATTCCACATGATTCATACTCCGTTCTTTCTATGAGCAGTTCTGGGAAATATGTTCTTTCTTACTTTTAATTTATTTCCATAATTCAATCGAATTAACTAATGTTTTTAATTCATAAATGTAACAGATGGTTTCGTTTTTCTTTATAGAATATACAACACATAAAACTGTTACTATTGTGATTCAAAATTTATTTATAATGTTTTGTGGTTTATTTTATATGCTTTTTATCTTAATATGGTTAAGCAAAAGCATTTTGTTTGTTAAGTAGCAGTACTGTGGTTGTTTTCTGAATACACAAATATGTGCAGGTATGTTGACCAGTTTGACGAAACAGACCCAAAAGAATCAAGGCTGATGTCAACATTCTTCAACACACTCTTGCTTGCAGTGTGCCTTGGTGGTGCTGTCAGCTTAACCTTCATTATGTGGATACAAATCCATAAAGGATGGGATTGGGGATTTGGGATTTTGGATTGGCACCATTGCTATGTTACTTGGCATCATTATCTTTGCTGCTGCATTGCCACTATACAGAATTCATCCTGCTAAAGGAACAAGTGCTTTACTTGAGATCGTGCAGGTATCAGTTGTATACATGCCTCAGTGGTGTTGGTTTTAACTTAATCAGCATTACTCTCAAATTTTGATAGGCTTAATACCCCAGACGATGTCATCTATAGTGGTTGCAAACTCCTTATTGCACTTATTCATGTTTTTAATTTCCAGGTCTATGTTGCTGCAATCCGGAATAGAAGACTTACCGTTCCTGAAGATCCTACAGAACTATATGCGATTGAGCAGGACAGGGAAGCTACTTTGGAAACAAAATTTTCTACCTCATAGAGATATTTACAGGTTCAATTTTCCTTCTTGTAACTGTTAAAGCACACATATAGTTATACACAAATAGAATTATGTGAACTTAAGTTCACCTATAAACGCTATTTTACATTTTATATGAACTTAAATTCATCTTGTAACACTTATTTTTACATTTTATTGGTTTAGCCTTAAGTATGGGCTGAACATTCTACAGGGCATTAAAGGTGAAAACAAGAATTCAAAGAAATCGCTGAAGGTAATTTAATGGCTAATTTTCATCTCTTTTGTTGTGCCTATTACTATTTGAATCAAATCTTCAGCACCCATGGCCAACTGTAATTGAATTTTGCATTGTAGCCTCGTAAACATGTTGTTTTAGATGGAACTTCAATTACTTGTTTCGTTGGTGGTTCTTTACTAAAATATATGCGGACTATTCTTCACTTATTAACTCCTTTTGTTGTTTTTTTTTCCTTCCCCATTTTGCTCAGGATTTGGTTACTGAACATGAATTTGAGAAAAACTGCTTGTTGATGTGATTTCTCCAAGTGATATTGGGGTCACTTTTGATGATATTGGGGCTTTAAAAAATGTGAAAGACACCTTGAAGGAGTTGGTCATGCTTCCTCTACAAACAATGCTTGCGAAGGAGACAAAAGGAGAAAAGATTGAAGATGGGGTTGGGAGTTTCTGCTTTTCCATTTATTTTTGTGGCTCACCTTCTAGCAGTGGCTGCTATTGTCGTGGTCTAGCTTTAGATCATACACTTCAGCGGTGGCTTTTTTCTCCTACCATTACATTGATGAATTAGTAGCTAAACTGATTTGGGACTGGGTTTAGTTTTTAATACAATCATTTATATATAACACAAGATAATCATATAATATTACACAAGTTGAAGTTACTAATCTATATTAAGCCCTTATATATCTTATATTTGTGACTATTATTATATATAAATTGTCAATATATAGTTAGTGAATTACCCCTAACTTATGTATTCCTTTTTCTTGATACAGATCCATCCTGTTCTTATGCTAATTGGATTAATAATAATGGGAGGTGAAGGTAACCAAAAAACTTTCACAAGATACCGTTTTATGAACTAATGTGTGACTATTTCTACAATTCTCTGTTTTATCTTCAACTTGTATAATTATTATAGGTCTCATATTTTTTCCCTTTATATTTTTTGGTTACTTGTAGCTAACATAACTTACAAAGCTCTACCCCTGAAGAAGGAAATTAAGAAGTTGATACATCTTATTCTCCATGCAATTGTACTAATACTTGGAATAGTTGGAATTTGTGCTGCCTTCAAGAATCATAATGAAAGTGGCATCGCCAATATGTACAGCTTGCATTCATGGCTTGGCATTGGAGTTATTTCCCTTTATGCGATTCAGGTAAAACCATTGAAATCGTAGATTAATTAAACCTTAAACAGCTAAACCTACGTGCATATAAGAGTTTGGCATGCATTAAGAAAAATACATAATGAGAAATTTTGTTATAATATGGCTTGCCAAAATGACAAGTATCAATCTTAACACTGTGACAAATTAAATAAATAATTCATCATATAGTTTAATTCAATCTGACATCACAATGATTTTGAAGTATAATCTCTATTATAACAGAGTAACTCCTCATGATTTCCAATTAGATAATGGTGGAGGACAAGTTTGTTTTGGACCAATTTTGTCCTTTATATTTTATTTAATGATAAGAATGAGATTTATTCTTTAATTAATACACCTGCATGTAGTGGATATTTGGGTTTGTGATGTTTTTCTATCCTGGAGGGAGTGAATCACTAAGAAACCAATCAATCCCATGGCAAGTGTTGTTTGGGTTGATAGTGTATGTTCTGGCACTTGGGACAGCTTCCCTTGGGTTCTTAGAGAAGCTCACATTCATGGAGAGTTTAGCAGGTGTGGCTAAATATGGTTCAGAGGCACTCATTGTTAACTTCACTGCCATTGTCACCAGGGAATACTACTCTTTGGCCCCCTTGGTACTGGAAAGACAATGCTTGCGAAGGCTGTAGCAACCGAGGCTAGAGCCAACTTTATTAACATTTCAATGTCTAGCATTACTTCAATAGTGTGTTTTAGATGTTGTAAATTTTACTTTGCAAAGTGATGACTTTGCAGTGAATTTGTTTTCTTTTCTTTTTATTTTTTCAATTTTCCTGTGTCAGTTTACGTTTGTATTTTTATATAAAGTTTATTTTAATAACATGATTTAGTTTTTGCATAATAATTAGTTATTTAATGTTGATTATGCTGGCTTCCACAATGTTAAAAAGTAGTATGGAGTGGCCTAGTGAAGGGTTTAAGGGTTTATGTAGCTATTGGCACGCTTTATAAGCGTATCTATATCTTCTTGTAGCATCAACAGTCACGCTTATTAAGCGTAGCTATATATCACCCTATTGGCACGCTTGAAAAGTGTAGCCGTATCTTTCCCTATCGGCACGCTTTTGAAGCATATCCAAAACCAACTTTTTTGGGCACGTTTCAAAAGCATGGCTATATGTACACTTTTTGGTACGTTTTTAAAGCGTAGCTATAGGTTAATAGATATGGCCACGATTTTTAAGCGTGACAAGAGATGAAAGCGTGCCAACAGAAAAATCGTGCCGATAGATCCACAAAAGTGTGGTGATAGAGCAACTAGCACGCTGGCGAATGTGACCCTTTTAAAAGCATGTCGATAGCTCAAAAAGCGTGGCAAAAAGCTATCGGTACGCTTTTTTGCACTTTTCGGCACGCTTTTAAAGCGTGGCAGAAAGCTTATTTTCTTGTAGTGGTGCGTACGCATAGCCATGTGTGTACGCACACTTGATGACACACGCTCTGTTCACAGCGCTCGTACACCCTGTGCATTCGCACCCCAGCACATTTTCGTTCTGTGCGTACGCACACCTCTCTGTGTGTACGCACACAGAGTCCTTTTGCCCTGTTAAAAAAAAAAAGTTTTCTGTGCGTGCGCATAGCCCTGTGCGCACGCACACTTCTTGACACCCTTCCAGCCAGGAGCACTCGCACACCCTGTGCGTTCGCATCCCCTATGTTTTTCCTTAGTGTGCGTGCGCACACTTCCTTGTGCATACGCACAAGTCCCGTTCTGGGCATTAATGAGGAAGGATGCCCTGTCGTGCCAGTGATGCATGAGCATCTCTTCTATCTTTTCCTAGTGAATTTGCATTCAAATTGTTAAGTTTAATCAAGATTTAATTATCTTTTAGCCACCATGAATGCTACTTTGAGTTGTGCAAAATTATGTTTATTTCAGGTAGCATTCGGATGGATTTGATGGAGTTTCTGTAGAAGAAGAAGAAGAAGAAAGTAGATGATGCTGTCAATCCTGACCTCCTTGCACTGAAATAAGAATAACTTGAGCTACAGAGGTCCAATTGACGTGATTTTAGCGGCATTGGAAAGCCAACTTTTAGAGCTTTTCAACGATATATAATAGTTTACATCTTTAATATGAAATACTGCCTTGGTGTCGCCAAACATGGAAAATCCCATGTTTGGCGCCATGATCATCACAATGCCTTCCTTGCTTGCTACCTTGGTGGCGCCAAACTTGGAACTAGTTCAATCACAAAGGCTCCATGTACACGCTGCCTACTCCAAGTCCAACTTGAAGAACTTGAAGTTTGGCACCACACTAATGATTCACAATGGTCCCCACACCACAACGAGCCAGCACAAGATTTCTTAATTAATTTTGATTAAACTTTATTTTATTTTACGATAGGAAAAGATATTATTTAGTTTTAGAAAATATATTTTACATTAATTAGAATTAGATATAAAAGGGAAAGAATAAGCTCTTTGGGCTCTTCTCTTCTCTTCTACCTTATTCCGCAATTTACAGTTTTACAGAATCCTAGTTTTCTCTCTGAACCATGAGCAACTAAACCTCCACTGTTAAGGTTAGGAGCTCTGTCTATTGTATGAATTGATACTATTATTTTTCTATTTTAATTCATGTACTGATTTCTATTTCAAGAATTGTTTTCGTTCTTTATCTTACGAATTTGGGTGGAACGGAAGTATGACCCTTATTCTAATTGAGTTCTTGTATAACTTGGAAAAGCTCTTTACTTGAACAACAACTTGAAAACAATTTCTCCTATATTTCTAATTATCTGGACTTAACGGGATAGGTGACATATAATCCTCTTATATTTGGGTAATTAGA
Source organism: Arachis hypogaea (assembly GCF_003086295.3). Classification (NCBI taxonomy): domain Eukaryota; kingdom Viridiplantae; phylum Streptophyta; class Magnoliopsida; order Fabales; family Fabaceae; genus Arachis; species Arachis hypogaea. The sequence goes on along the minus strand of NC_092050.1, from coordinate 86,240,073 downwards.
GTTTCTGTGGCATATAAACTAGAATTGAACTTCACCCTCTAATTGGAATTAAGTGACCAAGGAATTGGCGGTTTATGAAGGTTAGAGGAGACTAAAAAGGTCTAAGGAATTAGGGTTTAGTCACATATAGTTTGCCATGAATTGAATCTTTCATGATTAAAATAGTTAATACGAAAAGTCAATCTGGAAGATAGATATCTCTGAAACTTTAACTGTTTTCTCCATATATTATTCACATCAATTTACTGCTTATTTTCTGATTCTCTGAATTTACTGTTTGATGCAATTGAACTCTCAACACTATTTTCTTTTTGTCTAACTAAGTAAATCATGTAATCATTGTTGCTTAGTCCATCAATCCTCATGGGATCGACCCTCACTCACTTGAGGTACTACTTAGTATGACCCGGTGCACTTGCCGGTTAGTTTGTGGGTTATAAATTCCGCACCAAGTTTTTGTTGCCGATGCCGGGGATTATTTGTGATTGACAATTACTGGTTGTTTGATTTCTTAGATTAGGCCTTTTTTCTTTAATTTTATTTAACTTATTTCTTTAAATAAAAAAAATTATTTTGATTTATTCTATTTAAATTTTTTTCTCTTAATTTTTGAAATTAAGTTTGGTGTCCCCTTAGTTGTTTAATTCTTCCTAGTTATTTTACTTATTGAGTTTGAATTTTATACTCCTTTATTGCTTATTAGTTTTTTATTTTTTATTATTCAGTTTATTTTCTTTATTTTATTTTTCTTTTATTTTCATTTTCTTTTATATTTTATTTTATTTTTCTTTTTGTTCTTTCTTCTTTGCTTTCCTTTTTACCACATGGTACGTTTAATTTTTTTTGGTGTTTTGTGCTAAGAAAACCAATGGAGAGAGATCACATGGGTTACTACTCACACCCAAGGAGTGATTCATATTATTGTGGGTGGAGGAACTACCCGGGTTTTGGTTGGCAAAGTCAAGAGAGAAAAGATTTCAATGTCCCATATCCTATCCATCAAGAACCACCATCTCCATATTCACATCAAGAACCACCATCTCCATATTCATATCAAGAACCACCGTCTCCATATACATACCAGGAACCATCCTCCTCTTTTTACTCATATCAAGAGCCACCATCTCCTTATTTATATCAAGAACCACCATCTCCATATACATGCCAAAAACCATCCTCCTCTTTTTATTCATATCAAGAGCCACCATCTCCTTACTCATATCAAGAACCATCATCTCTTGAGTTTCGCATGAAAGAATTCATACATGATATGAGGATGAGTGTCAAAAATATAGAGACATATGTGCAGTTGATTATCAAGCCCCAAAAAGAGGAACAAGCAAATTCCTTCCCAAGAGATACAATGTAAGATCCTAAGGAAAAAAGTGAGGAAATCAATCAAAGGAGTCCATATTCCAGTGAATTAGAGAACTCTCCACGCTCACATATGGAAGAAGAATAAGATGCACAAACAAAGGAAGTTGTAAGGGATGAAAACAATTATGGGAATCTACACTCCAATGAAGCAGAGAGTTGCATAGAGGGTGAATTTCTTGAACCACCAATTCAAGAAGTTCTTGATGAAGGGTACACTCCAACTATCACACAACACCCAAATTTTGAAATCAAGGAAGTGAAGGCAACCAAGGAAAGCACTGAAAAGGGGATTGTGACCAAGAAAAAGAAGAAAATATCCATGAAAAAGAGAAGGTCGGCAAAAAAAAAATCCAACCTCTACCCCAACAAGCAAGGTGAATCAAGCTAACCACAATAAAAGAAAGCTTGTTAGGAGGAATTTATATCAGGGGGCACTAATTTTCACGTCTCCCCCCTTGGGGACATTTCTTTTAACCAACTGGAAGAAGAGGAAGAAAATTCAACATTCAAGTGTCAAGCTAGTGACATTAAAGAAGCACTTGTTGGGAGGCAACCCAACTACTAGTATCCTTGGTTTTGCAGGTACTTTGGTTTTAATTTTATAGTTATTTTAGTTCTGGTTTTAAATTACTTTATCTCAATTTTTTTTAGAATTTTTCTTGTTTTACATGTGTTTTGGTCATGCAGAGTGGTTAGAACAGGAACATGAGCAATTAAAAGGAATTTTTGACACACCGGAATTTTTCTTTGCTTGGGGACAAGCAAACTTTTAAGTTTGGTGTTATAGAGTGCGCTCTCTGTTTAGCTTATCATTAGTGGCACCATGGGGAGATGAATGTTCTTCATGGAAGAACACAGCCGGAGGAATGAGACGACCACCAGCATAACTGAGGTGGTTGAGTTCCTTTCATTCTATTTTCCTTTCCGTTCTTATTTTGTTGTCTTCTATTTTCTGTTGCTTTGATTGCCTGCATGATCTTTAGTACTTTCAGTTCTTAGATTTAGTTTCATTCTGTTATTTGCTTTTAGTTTAAAAAAAATTTGTCTAATGTACCGCTCACTGAGCTTGAATCTAAAAAGAAAAAGAAAATGAAGTGATGTATTGCATGAGAAATTGAGTTATGTTTAAGAGTAGTCTTATTTACTTAAATGTGGTGGTATTATTTGTGATTTTGAATGCATGATATGAACAGTGCATATTTGAATTTGAATCAAAGGATGTTGATCTATGAGGAACAAGAATTTAGAGAACTATTATGAATTCTCTGAAGTAAACAAAATCTTAATCCTTGAAGCAAAAGAAACAGCAAAAGAAAAATAAAAGCAAGGTCCAAGGCTCTGAGCATCAATGACTAGGGAGGTCAGACATGATTAAAAGCTCAAAGAGTTGTTTCCCTAGTCATATGCTTGTGGTGTAAATGTGTCAATCACAAAGACTCCATGTACACGTTGCCCACTCCAAGTCCAACTTGAAGAACTTGAAGTTTGGCGCCACACTAATGATTCACAATGGTCCCCACGCCTCAACGAGCCAACACAAGATTTCTTAATTAATTTTGATTAAACTTTATTTTATTTTACAATAGGAAAAGATATTATTTAGTTTTAGAAAATATATTTTACATTAATTAGGATTTGATATAAAAAGGAAAAGCATAAGCCCTTCGAGCTCTTCTCTTCTATTCTACCTCATTCCACAATTTACAGTTTTACAGAATCCTAGTTTTCTCTCTGAACCATGAGCAACTAAACCTCCACTGTTAAGGTTAGGAGCTCTGTCTATTGTATGGTTGGATACTATTATTTTTCTATTTTAATTCATGTGCTGATTTCTATTTCAAGAATTATTTTCTATCTTTATCTTATGAATTTGGGTGAAACGGAAGTATGACCCTTGTTCTAATTGAGTTCTTGTATAACTTGGAAAAGCTCTTTACTTGAACAATAGCTTGAAAATAATTTCTCCTAAATTTCTAATTATCTGGACTTAACAGGATACGTGACATATAATCCTCTTATATTTGGGTAATTAGGGTTTCTATGGCATATAAACTAGAACTAAACTTCACCCTCTAATTGGAATTAAGTGACCAAGGAATTGGCGGTTGATAAAGGTTAGAGAAGTCTACAAAGGTCTAAGGAATTAGGGTTTAGTCACATATATTTGCCAAGAATTGAATCTTGCATGATTAAAATAGTTAATAAGAAAAGTTAATCCGGAAGATAGATATCTCTGAAATCTTAATTGTTTTCTCTATATATTATTCACATCAATTTACTGCTTGTTTTCTGGTTCTCTGAATTTACTGTTTGATGCAATTGAATTCTCAACACTCTTTTTTTTGTCTAACTAAGTAAATCATGTAATCATTGTTGCTTAGTCCATCAATCCTCATGGGATCGACCCTCATTCACTTGAGGTTCTACTTGGTACGACCCGGTGCACTTGCCAATTAGTTTGTGGGTTATAAATTTCGCACCAGCCAGCAGCTCCATTCCTCTTCTTTGCTGCTGCACCCGCTACCTCAGCCTCGCCCATCCCCTTCTTCCAGCGACCACCGCCGTCGCCATCCCTTCGCCACTGGCGCCGCCAAAGTGCCGCCACCATCCCTCTCTTCCTTCTTCCTTCTTCCATCTCTTTTCTTCTTCTTTCTTCCTCTTCTTATCTCTTTACTCTTCTTTGTTTTGTTCACTTGCTTGTTTAATTTTTGTTTTCTTCATTTAACTTTGGTAATCTAGCTTTGTTGTTGAATTGTAAGTGTCCAATTTTTGATTTGCGAGTTGTTGATGCTTGAATTTTTGCTTGAATTGATGAATATGTGCACTGCACTCCATGTGTTTGACATATTTCTTGAATGAATCTTGAGTTTGATCCCTATGTTTTTGCGACTATATGTGTTAGACTATATCCTTGTGTGGCATCTTAATCATGAATTGTGCACTTTCACTTTAGTGAATTGAATTGAATTGCTTGGTCATCATGGTTTTTAAGTCAATATAATCACATAACAAGGCATTTGTTCCTTGTTAATGCTTTGTATTTTTTGAGTTGACTTGACTTGATTCTTATCAAGAGTTGTCACTTTTTGTAAGAAGCACCTTATACATGTGATTATTTTATTATTCCTAGGGATGAATAAGTAGTTTCTCTTCATCATTGCATTGGTTATTGTTTGTTTTGCTATTTTATTAATCTTGCGCTTTCCCTTGCACAATTTTAATATCCAATATCTCCTAAATTTAATTCACTCTTGTTATAATTGCCTAAGCTTGCTTGTGTTTAATTGATACTCATTCATTGCTTGCATCTTAGGCCATTTAATCGAGGAACTCATGCTTACTTCCAAATCATCAAAAAAATGGTGCCATTTTGTATGAAAGGATTATTTTTTTGATGATTTGGAATTTTTGACGGTTTAGAATTCACAAGTGAATTCTCCTTGCAATATAGTTTCTAAACCAACAAATAATCCTTTCATACAAAAGATTGTTTGTTACAAGTACAAACCCCTAAAATCTATAAACCGAAGTATTTAACCTCGGGTCGTTCTCCCTAGGAATTGCAATAAAGTGTCTTGTTATTGGTTATGTGGTATGTTTTGGGGTTTTTGAGATTTTAGACGAGAAATATAAATCGCAATGAAAATAAACTAATAGCTACAAAGGTCTTGGCAAGGTTTGGTGGTCAAGGATCTCTATCCTAATCACTAACCACAACATGAGAATTGGCAAGGATCAACCCCATTAAGTCATCCTCTAACTAATAAAGAAAAGTCAAATGAGCTATGTCAATCCAAGTCCATAAGTCCTAGTTCTCCACCAATTCAATTAGTGAGATCTAGAGTTAATGGCTCCCAATCGTCAATCACTTGGACATTAGTAACTCAAGAGTTCCTAGGTTACCTTTCCAAGCCAAGAGCATAAAATTCTACTCTAAAATCCTTCCAAGTATTTTGTCAAACACTTGGAAGGCATAAAAGGAAAATATAGTAAAATTTCAAGGAAATTAAATCTACACTACTCAATTGCAAGGAATTAAACAACAACAAATCAAATGAACAATAAAGGAACATGAAAACATAAATTGCATTAAAAGGAAAAGGAAAGAACAAAAGTGCATCAACATAAAAGTAAAGAATTACAAGAATTAAATGTAAAGCTAGAGAGAAGAGATATAGAAGAAGAAGAATTACAAAAGGAAAAGTAAATCAAAGCATGAAATTAACCTAGATCTAAGAATTCCTAATCTAGATCTAACCTACTCCTAATTCTAGAGAGAAGAGAGAGCTTCTCTCTCTATAAACTACCTAAAGCATGATAAAACTAAAATAAAACTCACTAACTAACTACATGCCTCATCCCTCTTCAATCCTTGGGTTAAATAGCATCAGAAACGAGTTGGATTGGGCCCAAAATGCCTTAGAATTCGCTGGCCACGAGTTGCATCAAGTGAATCATGTGCAACCATCGGTGCATACGCGTACAGTCCACGTGCGCACCCCTATGCACAGTGAAAACTATGAGAAATCTTAGATCATTTTGAAGCCCTGGATGTTAGCTTTCCAACGCAACTAGAACCGCATCATTTGGACCTCTGTAGCTCACGTTATGGTCAATTAAGATATCAAGCCCTTCATTCCCTTGATCCAATATTTACCTCCTAAACCTGAAATCACTTAACAAACATATCAAGGCATCTAATGGAATCAAGGTGAATTAAATTTAGCTATTTCAAGACCTCAAAAGTATGTTTTCACTCTTAAGCACAATTAAAGGAGAAGTTATAAAACCATGCTATTTTAGTAAATAAACGGAAGAAAAGTTGACAAAACCCCTCTAAATTCAACACAAGATAAACCCTCCAAATGGGGTTTATCAGGTGCCACTGTGAGAGCCTCTGCGGACAGCTTTTTTCTTGCGTGCCATATATATAGAGCACTGGTTATTTGCAGAAGATGAAGAAGTGGAGAGAGTATAGTGTGAAAGGATGCATGTAGTGGGAAGTTAATATAGGCTTGGAGGAGTGTAAAGGTTGCGTCTTGGAAAAGGATAAAAATGAAAACTTCGAAAAACTTTGAAAGTTATAGCTATAACCTTTGTACGTTAAAAGAAACAACACAACACAAAAATTTTGAATAATAAAATGCAATTAATATGAGGCCCAAAAATAAAAAATGAAATCCAAGTGATTAAAAATTGAGACTGCAAGAATGGAATGGGCCCAAAAGCTTCAATAAAGGAGGCTCAAACTTCGTTAAACTGACCCAGCACTTTAGGTCCATCACTCATAGAGGCCAGTTATGAATCCAGTAAGCTTCACAATGGATTACTGAAGCTCACTCATCATCAGCCTAGAAAAGTCTCATCTCGATCTATGAGACAAAACACAAAAATCTCAATATTAGAATCATTAAGAAAACATAGATGAAGCAAGAATGCCCAGTTCAGTCTTTAATTTACAAAACCTCTCTTCTATCAATGGTTTGGTGAAATGTCAGCCAGCTGATCTTCAAATTTAACAAACTGAATATCTAAATTTTCGTTTTGCACATGTTCTCTTATAGAATGAAATCGAACTTCTATGTGCTTTGTTATAGAGCGCAGAACAGGGTTTTTGGAAATATTTATAGCACTTATGTTGTCACAAAACAATGGAATATTAGATACTTTCAGTTTATAGTCAGCTAACTGAGTTTTTAAGCATAGTAGTTGAGAACAACAAGATGAGGCTGCAATGTATTCAGCTTTGGCAGTAGAGAGTGCCACTGTTGCTTGCTTTTTGCTTGACCAAACAATGAGTGATTTTTCAGGGAAGTAGCACATGCCACTTGCGCTTCTTCTATCAATTATGTCCCTAGCAAAATCTGCATCACAAAAATCCACTAATTGAAAAGAATCAATTTTGGAAAACCATAAACCATAATTAGTGGTACCAAGCACATATCGGGTGATCCTTTTAACTGCTGATAGATGAGACTCCTTAGGTTTGGATTGGAATCGTGAGCACACACCAACATTTTGTATGATGTCTGGCCTTGATGAGGTTAGATACATCAAAGAGCCAATGATTCCCCTGTAACGGGTTTCATCAACATCTCTAGCATGTTCATCTTTATCTAGCTTGATATTAGGATACATGGGGGTTCCATTGACTTAACACATTCCATCCCAAATTTCTTGACAATTTCTTTAGCATATTTCTCTTGATGAATGAATATGCCTTCTGCTGTTTGCTTGATTTGCAATCCTAAAAAGAAATTGAGCTCTTCCATCATGCTCATAAGCTTAGCAAAATCTGTACACAAATCCTCATTAGCCGAACCAAAGATAATATCATCAACATAAACTTGCACAAGAATAAAATGATCATTATAATTCTTAATAAATAGAGTGGTGTCAGTGGCTCCTTGATAAACCCCATTTTTAGGGTATATCATGGGTTGAATTTGGAGTATTTTATCAACCTTTTCTCACATTTTTTCAATGAAATAGCATGGTTTTGTGATTCTTCCTTAATTTGTGCTTAAGTGTGAAAACATGCTTTTAGACCCTTAATTTGATAATTTTAATCTTCCTTTGATTCCACTAGATGCCTTGATGTGTTTGTTAACTGATTTCAGGTTTAAAAGGCTAGGAATGGATCAAAGGATTGAAGAGGAAAGCATGCAAAGTGGAGAACACATGGAAAAAAACTAAAGATTTGGTTGCACTCATCCACGCGCACGCGCAAAAGACGCGCACACGTGGATCGTAAAACCCCAAGGACGCGCACGCGTGCTATACACGTACGCGTCGGTGCTGGCATGTGATTTTTAAGTGAAATCGTGCCTGGCAAATTGAGAAGTGTCCCTGGCCCAGTTTGGAGCTGAATTTTGGCGGGAAAAGGTTAAAAGGACCAAGGATTGAAGGGGAGAGGCATCATTCCATCACTCTACACATAGTTTAGTTTAGTTAATGCTTTAGTTAGTTTCTAGAGAGAGAAGCTCTCTCTTCCATCTAGAATTAGGATTAGGTTTAGGATAAGCTTAGATCTAGGTTTTAATTCATGCTTTCATCTACTTCTACCTTTCAATTCTTTGTTGCTACATCTTATTCTTCTATTCTCTTGTTGTAATTTCCTTTATTTTGTCTCTATGCTTTGTTGTTGATCTACTCTTGTTCCTTTTATTTTCATTTAATGCAATTTGAGGTAATTCATGCTAATTGTGCTTTCTTTGATTGTTGTTGTTGATTCATTGCAATAAGTTGTTGTTAGATTTCATTCTTGTTGTCAATCTACTATGCTTTCCTTTTATACCTTCTAAGTGTTTGTCAAAATGCTTGAAAGGATGTTAGAGTAGAATTTTATGTCCTTGGCTTGGAAAGGTAATTTAGGAATTCTTGAGTTACTAATGTCCAAGTGATTGATAGTTGGTAGCCATTGACTCTAGCTCTCATTAATTCAATTAGTGAATAGCTAGGACTTATGGACTTAAATTGGTATAGCTCATTTGACTTTCCTTTACTTGTTAGAGAATGACTTAATGGGATTGATCCTTGCAATTATCATGTTATGGCTAGTGATATGGATAGAGATCCTTGACCACCGGACATTGCCAAGACCTTTTCATCATTTGAATTCCTTTGCCACTTACCTTTCTTGTCTCTTATTCAAAACCCCAAAATATACATGTCCATAGCTAATAACAAGAACACTACCCTACAATTTCTTTGAGAGACGACCCAAGGTTTAAATACTTCGGTTATTAGTTTTATTAGGGGTTTGTACCTATGACAAAAAAAATTTTGCATGAAAGGATTCTTTGTTGGTTTAGAAACTATACTTCGACGAGAATTTATTGTGAAATTCTATACCATCAATTTTCCATTCATCAAAATGGCGCCGTTGCCGGGGAATTGCAATTGTGTGCCTTGTTATTGGTTATTGTATGTATGTGAACATTGTGAATATGTTTCTCTTTTGCTTGTTTGTTAGTTTTTGTTAGCTTTAGGACTTTGTTAGTTTGTTTTTGTTTCCACTATGAATTCTCACCCGTTTGGCTATGAGTTTGGTTCTAATTGTGTTGTAGGAAATATGAACTTCAATGACCACATGTATCAAGGATGGAACCAACAAAGAGGGGAGGAGGCTCAAGGAATTGATCACTCCTATTAGCAACAACCTCTGGATACTTATAGGTATAGTCACCATCCTAATGCATGTCAATTCAATGGCTATGGTAAATCTCTTTGTGACAATCAATTACCACCATCATATGCCTATGAATCTTACCTTCAACATGACCATCAACGCTACTCACGAGCCCTGTTTTACCAAGTACCATCCTATGATCCATATCCATCATATGATCAATCACCCATACCATATTCTTGTGATCATTACGAACAAGAACCTTTAGAACCACCATAACCCTATCATGATTACTACCAAAAACCACCTCAACACATACTGATGAATCCATATTTGATGATATATTTTGGCTATAATTGGATGGATTTCATCACATAAACACACACTTATTCACCAAAATAGCATACTTTTGTGTTTTCTTTCTAGATTGTGCCTAAATGTGAAAACATGCATTTTTGTGCTTAAATTAATGATTTTAATCCCACTTTTACTCCATTCGATGCCGTGATATGTTTGTTGAGTGATTTCAACTCCTAGAGGCAAGAATGGTTTGGTAGAAGTGGAAGAAAGCATGCAAAAAGGGAGAAAATATGAAGAAAACAAAGGAGAAGAGCTCAACCTAGCGTGCGTACGCACAGACCTGCGTGCGTACGCACAGCGATCAGATCGGAGCCACGCATGCGCATGGGCCGCGCCGTGCACGTCGCGCGTCAATCATGCATCGCCTAGTGTGCGTGCGCACAACTACCTGTGAGTACGCACGGGTAGAGATTTTTGGCAGAGTGTGCGGACGCACACGTCTGTGCGTCCGCACAGGTGGACGCACATGCCTTCATTAAAAATGCACGTGCACTCGCGTTTTGATGCTCTTTTTGGCCCATTTCTGAAGGCTTGAGGCTGAAATCAAGAACTATATGAAGGGGGCAACATCTCATATGAAGGCATTAGGACTTAGACATAATTTTTCATAGTTTTATGTAACGACCCAATTTTCAATATGTCTAGATCATACCGGAAACTGAGCGCTACCAATTTGTCTTCCTAATTATTATCTATTATTTATCATATGAGCCTGATTCGTTGTTAAAAGTGTAGTTAATTTGCGAGGTATTTTTTTTTTTGAAAACGTTTGGATTAATAGATGGAATCATTCATAATCAACTCCCAACTGATAACAGATAAAACAGTTATAAACAACCACACATAAATACATCACAAGCATCTAACAACATTCGGTGTTCCAGCCTTTATCAGAGTATAGACTTTTAGTTAGAACACCCCTAGATATAGCTAGATAATAACTATATACATATACATACATACAACATCCCAGGTCCTGACCTGTTCAAGAGGTCCCTAAGTTGGCACCTAGGCTAGCATAGACTATATACTCACCTAGTCCCTCTAAACTACTAAAGCGAGGGAAAGTACATTCGAAGTCTTCAAAACTCAAGTCAGGTGGAACGTCATCAAAAGGTAGAACATCATCTGCTACTCCTCTGCACGATCAGACATTGCTATAGGACGTCTCTCTAGTACCTCATCAAGTAGCCACACAATAGGAGTCTCGTACACAGGATTTAGGTTAAAGTTCACGTACAAACGGGGTGCAGACATTGGCTGGTCTCACAGTATATATATATAAACAGAGAATGAAATTCACCCTAGAATCAGAAGACTATCTAGAGCGGAATCCTCTTTGTAGAACCATCATCAACGAACTACAATAAGGTACTCTTACTTCCATCTGAAGGGGGAAGGGAGAGAGAAGGGTAGGAACTGGGGAGTTCCTAGTAGGGCTGGGGTTATTACTTAAGTTCATTAATTCCATGTTGTTTTAGAGGTAAATAGCAGAATACAGAAAGCAGTAAATAGAAGATACAAATAAATAGAGAAGATAGAGAAAACAGATAGAAGAACACAAACAGAAGAATACAAGAAAATAACACAAACACAAAGAATAGAATACCCACAAAGAAAGCATACATTCATACAAAAAACATAATGGAAGAAATGCACAACCAAGTATGATGCATGTCTAGCCTTAATGCAGGTAATGAGCTCATTTTTCGGTTTCTACCCGCTCCCGACGTAACCCGAAGCAGCTAAAACGGGTATGGTTTTCCAGTCGGTATAGGTACAGTTCTCACTAACCAACATATGCGTCATATCCTCTGTAAGCAGACTCTGCCTTACAGGTGGCGGCATTCTAGCCGTTTATGAAATCATATCCTCTGTAAGCAATCCTTGTGTTACAGGTGCGGCATTCTAGCCGTGTATGAATTAATATCCTCTGCAAGTGATCCCAAGTTATCAGTTGCAGGTACAGCTCTCAATAGCTGTGTAGCACTGAAAAACGTTCTGTGGTCGTACCACTATTTATCTGACTGCCTCAATGCAGCAGATGAGTATACAAATAATTTTGGAGTTGCCTTAATGCAACAAATGAATAAACAAACATCTCTTGGGTTGCCTCAAGCAACAAATGTACATAAAACAAATATCTCTTTACTCTGCTCTGGTTACTCTGTTCTCTGTATCTCTTTATTTTTTTCTGATTACTCTTTCTTTTGTATCTATATTACTCTTTTTTTTCTTTATCTCTTTACTTTACTCTGCTTACTCTGTTCTCTGTGTTACTTTATTCTGCTCTAATTTTTCTGCTTAACGTATGTATTTTAAAGCTTATGTAAATTTCGGTATGAATAGTTAGCCTGTCCCAAGTATAGGTTCATTAAGTCTATACTAAAACAGTTTAACTTTTCATATTATACCTAATCCTAGTCGCAATTCAAGGACTAACTACGTTGCCCTAGTTCGTTCCCTAGTCTCTGTCTGTTTTCTGTCATTAAAACTTTACAGACATTTCTTTGGTTTTCATCTTTTATTTAACTTTTTATCTTTCCTTTATCTTTGCCTCACTAATATGTTCTTACCACTCCCTAAGTGTTTTATGAAGGTAATTATGAGATTCTGCGATTAAAGTTGTCTTTCTAAAGCTTTTACGGAAAACTGCCTTTTCTGCATTATTTTATTATTTTTATTAAGATATTATTTTTAATTAAATATTATTATTTAATATTTTATTATTATTTGTTATTTTATCATTAAATTTTCGAAAATTACCCCACTTTAACTTTTAACCTTTAAAATTTACTTTTTACCACCCGTAACTTTTAATATTTCTACTTTAACCACCCTAACTTTCAGAAATTACCAAATAACCCCCTAAACACCAAAAATTTTACTTCCTTGCCCTTTTAACGATCTAAAGTCTGTTCTTCATTGTTCTTCATCACACTCAAAGTGTTCTTCGTAAATTCTTCAGATTCTTTCTCTATTTTTACCTGTTTTTTAGTCTTTTCAGCAACCGATTTTTACCATAATTCAAAATAAATTCCTAGCCACTAAAATCCCATCTTTTCTTCATGATTTTAACACAAATTCAACCTCAATTTAAGCCTAGGGTTTCGTTTTTCCAGCAGCTCCAAGAACATGAACTCAAAGCTTGAATTTTATCAAATTTCATCAAATTTGCACCAAAATTTCAACAAGAATCACTCATATAAATCATCAATTTCAAGCACAGTCAAACCATACAACATTCACACAACTCAAACACAAATAATCAAGATTAATTTCGTCACACCCTACCTGGTTTTGCTGCTCCTAATTCGGTTACACTTTCAGGTGGTCCTTAAGCACTTTTTTCTCCTATATCACATCAAGAACAACTTTAAATCCAAAAACCCTCAACTAACCAAATCTTTCTCAGCATCTTAGGAAGGGATTTCTAACCTTAGACTTGTTGGAAATTAACGTTTCTTGGCCCTCAAGTCAAATTAAGCATGACTCCTAAGGAAGAACATCAAGAAAACACATGTTTAAGCATGTTTCCTTGAAACCGAAGCAAACGGGAGATGGTGCAGCCAACTCACCTTGATTCCAGCCTTGATAAGTCATATGATCATGTAGAGAAAGAAGAGAGAATCATTTTCTCTCTTTTTCCCTCTTGGAAATTTTGGCCTCAAGGAGCAAATGAACCAGCCTTGGGGGTTTTGGGGGTGTAGAGTGAGTTGTGATTGGTTGGCTTGGAGGTGCGTTAAAATAATATTAAAATATCTCAGGTGTATAACTACTAAAACTAGATGTATCGGAACACTTGTAAAAACATCTCTAATATAAAAATTATTTTCTGAGCTACTAGCATGAATGACACTAGTAACATATTTATTATGAGAATAAAACATGTATAATAAGGCCTTAGCATTGCTAAAGTCATCAGAGAGTGCTGGTGCTAAGCTGCACCAGTAAACTATGAACCCGGTTAAACCGATTTTCAATTTTTAACTAAAACTAACCAGGTAACCTTATAATATCATTCAAGAAGCTTCTAATACTAATATAATGATAATATTATCCTATTATCTCTCTTCTCTCATGAATCGAGTCTGGTTCATCAAACTGAGATTATTTACGAAAAATAGGATCAAAACTCCAAATCAATACGGTTCAAAAACTAGGTTCTTCGTGACTGCATTATCGAGCTTGCCTCAAAAAGTTCTAGCTTAAAGAAGACGTAACGACAATGAGGATCGTGATACTTGATCATATATCAGAGGTTCTTCCCTTACTGATCCTCCGGAGAAATCCGTTCTTTCAGAAAAGATCTCGCGTACTCGAAAACCAGGGTTGTTACATTTTACATAGTAGGAGTAGGAGTAGTGTAGATTAGGTAATTTTCTCTCTTAGGGTTTTAATTAGGGTTTGTAGAATTTTATACTTCAAGTTTGATTTTGGATTCTAGCAATTTCATTGTAAGTATTTCTTTAATTTCTCTTTTAATTGCATTACTTGTTCTACACTTTCTTATATTTCATGTCTCTTGTCAACATTTACATAGTTTTGCAATTTTGAGTTCTTGTTCATGAATTTGATGTTTGATGCTTATTTTATGTTTGTTGAGTTGCCTTGGTTGCTTGTTATCATTTATGGTTCATAGCTTTCATTAGTTTACCAAATTTTCCTGATAAACCCATATTTTATGATATATTTTGTGCTTAGTTTGAGTGATTTATTCAATCCTTCACCCACTTATTCATGTTAATTGCATGGTTTTACTTTCCCTTCCTTATTATGTGATGTATGTGAAAAACATGTTTCCTATGCTTTTAAATTAATTATTTTAATCACCTTTAATTCCATTCGATGCCGTGATTAGTGTGTTGAGTAGTTTTCAGATCTTCTAAGGTAGGAATGACTTAAAGGATGGAAAGGAAACATACAAAAATGGAAGGAGAGCACAAAACGGAGCTTCTGAAGAAATTGGCATCAACGCGATCGCATGGGCGACGTAGACGCATGCCAAGCGCAAAGAAGCAGCAACGCGGCCGCATGACTGACGCGACCGCGTGCCTTAAGCAGAACGCACATGACGCGGTCGCATGACTGACGTGACCGTGTGGCAAGAAAAGCTCCGAATGACGCGACCGCGTGACCCACGTGGACGCGTGACAGAGGCCACGCACCAGAAATTGCAGAAAATGCTCCCAGCGATTTCTGAAGCCCCTTTTTGGCCCAAATCCAAGTCCAGAAGGCATAGACCAGAGGTTATGAAGTGAGGGAATGCATCCATTCACAGGGAGTGACCACTTTAGTTTAGTTTTCATGATTTAGATTTAGTTTAGAGAGATATTCTCTCTCTCTTTAGGATTAGGATTTAGGACTTCTCTCTTTAGGAGTAACTCTCGATCCCAGATTTTAATATTCCTTTACTTTAAGCTTCCCTTTTACTTTCATTCATTGCTTTAGTTGCTTGTTTACTTTTATAATTGAATTTATGAATACTCCCACGTTACAGATTACTATTTTGAATTACTGTTATTTGAGGTATTTCAGTTTAATATCGCTTTCTTCTATTTATTAGTTACAATTATTCCCAATCTGAAGATATTTTTATTCCAGTAGATTTATTTTCCCCCCTCTTTGGTCTTGGTTAAGAAATCAGTAACTCAGGAGCTATCAAACTCAAACATGCTTGACAATTATTATCTTTGTTAATTTGAGCTTCAATAATTCCAATCTTTTCTTAGGAAATAAATAGGATTCGAAGATCAATTAATTAATCCCTTGACCTTCCTTTACTTTAGTAAAGGTTAACAAAGCGAAATTAAGATTCAATTATCATCATCTTTGATAAGGATAGCTAGGATAGGACCGCTAATTTTTCATACCTTGCCAAAAGCTTATTTATAGTCATTTATTTAATTTAATTGCTATTTAAATTACTTGTTCTTCATTTACTTTATTTAAATCACTTGCTTCTCATCCTCTAAACCCCGATTTACAATCTTTATAGCCAATAATAAGAACATACTTCCCTGCAGTTCCTTGAGAAGACGACCCGAGGTTTGAATACTTCGGTTAACAATTTAAAAAGGGGTTTGTTACTTGTGACACCCAAAACGTTTGTACGAAGGTATTTCTGTTGGTTTAGAAACTATATCTACAATGCGACTATTTTTACAAATTCTTTACTAGCAAAAATCACATTCGTCAAAATGGCGCCTTTGCCGGGGAACTGCAATCGGGTGCCTTATTATTGGTTATTGTAAATATTTTTCTTTTTACTTATTTAGTTGTCTTTCTTTTTCCCCTCTTTATTTCTTTTAGCTACTATGAATTCTCACCCCTTTCACTTTGAGTTTGGTTCTAATGTTGTTGAAAGGAATGAAAGTTATAACAGGAACATGCATCAAGGTTAGATCAATCAAAGATGGATGGAGCCAAGAGGATCTGATCAACCCTCTAGGCAACAACACCCTCCAAGATATCATGGACAAAGATCGTTTAACAATGCATACCAAGCAAATAGACATGGTAGACAACCTTGTATTTACCAACAAGCCCTACCCTGTGCTTATAGGCCATCCTCTCAACGCAACTTTATACCACCACACTCACAAGCTCCTTTTCACCATTCACCACCGTATGATCCTCATCTCCCCCAGTTCCAATCCAGTCACTCCCGAACACCACCACTTCCCCCTGTGCCATATCCAAGTCTATCACCCCGAGAATCAGAGGTTCGCCTCAAGGCAACAGTAAATAAACTTCAAACAACCCTTCATCAACTAGAGCAGGCAGTAAAGCAATTAGCTTCTAAACATTCGAGCGTTCAAGGACCAACCACTGCCCTATGTGGACAATCTAATGAAGAGCGTAGCATGAAGGAGATACTAGAAACGCCAGTGGACAAGACAGAGAATGAGTTCGTATTAGAACAAGTAGAAGAAGCTGCCATTGTACAAAAAGAAGAGTTGGTTGAAGATCTAGGAGATGCAGAGCCTCCATGGGAATCCAGCGTTGAGGAGAACTCCGTCAAGGATGTTACAGTTGATGCTAAGGAGGATAGCGCACAATCCCCAAGGCAAATCGTTTATGAAGAATCAGACGGAATAATCCAAGAAGCAAATTCTCTTGATAATGATAGTCACAAGTCAAGTTTTCTTAGTGATGAACTTGCATCCGCAAGTGAATTCTCTGAGATCGAAGTATCTTTCCCAAGTGAATACGAAGATGATGCGGAGGTAGATTTCTCTCAACCTCCAATCTATGACTCGAGTGATGAGGAAGACATAGAAGACTTTGACCAGGGTGATGATGCGTTTGAAGACCCTTGCAAAGAAGTGGAGGAATTCACAGAAGATTACCAGGGAGCAGAACTTACAGAACCACTGGAAACACCTATCCCAAGGCCATTACCACCTAATACAAGCTTCAAGTGGGTACAATCCTTAACCTTTAACTTTACTTTTTCACTTGAATATGGTTTGCTTGAAACAGATGGCCAGCTTAAAGCTCTCTGCGGCTTTAAGAGTAAGAGGGAAACAGCTCGTGCTCAGAGCTGGTGCACAAGGTTCAATAAGGTTCCACGCTTCAACTTGAAGTGTACGGATTGGTATCATGTTCAATCGAATGGATCACGGAAAACGTTTGGTTACCATGGTGAGAATCTACTTTCTAAACCACCCGGATGGAAACATGTAGATCAAGACGGAGGCGGATCTAAAAACAAGGCTTGGGATCCTGGAATCTATTCTGACATTCGTCACCCCGGGAGCCTGACAATCTGTTTGAAGCTGTTCAGAAGCTTTACAAGCCCAGTTTGGGACCCCGGAGGCTATTGGCATTCCAAGCATTGGTGGAGATTTCTGGATGAATTTAAACACAAGCCACCATAACAGGAAGCCCTTCCAATGTCCAACTTAAGGACTTTAACTAAAACTGTTGGGTGGGAGACAACCTACCATGGTATGATCGTTCCTTTCGTACTTTCAATTTTATTTACTCTTGTTTATTTTTGAGTTTAATTTTATTTCATTATTAAACCTGGAATCATGCATAGCATTCACATTAATCATTGCATTCTGCATTTTTCATGCGTAAAAAAAAAGGGTGCGCGACGCGACCGCATCACCCATGCGATTGCGTCAAATGGCGAACTACACTTCCCATGCGACCGTGTCATCGACGCGGCCGCGTGACCTGGAGATCGGCGTAAACATCCAACGTCCAGAAAGTTAGGCTGGAATCGTGCGGCCACTGTGCGTTTCGCACAAATGGCCCACGCGATCGCGTCACTCGCACAATACCAATCCCACGCGACCGCGTCGCATGGATTGCACGAACACCACCAAGGAGACAGATAGTTGCGCTGAAACGACGCTGGATTCGTGCGTTTAGCAGAAATTCCAGCGACGCGATCGCATGCCCCACGCGATTGTGTCATTTACTCTTTTTTCCCTCCGCGCGATCGCGTCATCCACGCGATCGCGTCAACCACCTTTTTCGCTCCAGCCACGCGACCGCGTGCCCCACGCAGCAGCGTGGATTTAAATTATAACCCCCCCAGGTCACGCGAAACCCTATTCTCGTGCCCCCCCTGAACCCCACCCCCTTCCTTATCTCCTCCTCCAAACCACAACCACCACCCAGCCACCACCGCGCCACCACCCAGACGCCACCGACCACCCAGATGCCGCCGCCACCCACCCCTCCCTCCTTCTCCCTTCTTTCTTCCTCTTTCTTATTTTTCCCTCCTCCTCCGCCACTGCTCCCCTCCGCGCCACCACCCACCGCCGCCAACCGTCCCAACTGCAACCCCCCCTTCCACCAGCAACACCACCCCTTTCCCCCCTCCCTTCCCCTACCCCCATCACTCTCTCTTCCCCCTGCCCCGAACAGCCGTGCTGCCGTGCCCACCACCGCCAGCTGTCGTGCCCAGCACCGGACGCCACCATCATCACCACCCCCAGCCACCTTTCTGCCTATTCTCATTATTCGGCCTTCCAAGTTCCGCAACACGCAATCCTTTTATCCATTCGTAGTTATTCTTATTTTTCCATTTATGTTCATGTTTAGGCTAGTTAGATATGCATGTTGTAGTGGATTTTAGGTTGTTAGGTAGCTTAGGATGTGGTTAGTGGATTTAGGTCTATTTACTTGCACTGTTCATGTTTCTCTTTTATCAAATTTGCAAATCTGCTGTTCTTGTGATCTTGTTCATATGCTGTATTTCTTGTATATTGCTGCTCTTTACACTGAATTTTCATGTTTATATTCATTATATGTAACTGCAGCTTGATTTTTTAATTCATATGAACTGTTTGATTGCTGTTTATTTTCCGGGAAAATCCAATTTTAGCCGGAATGCTGTCCAAATTTCTGTAAATTGTTTTTGACTTTCATTTATGTTTTGGTTTTGGAATTTTGAACTCTGTTCTCCACTGCTTTAACCAAACCATTCCTGAATGCCAGGGCATGCATTCTTATCCTCTTTGATTTCCTGGTTCCTAAACTGCAATTTTTATGTTTGATTCCTATTTTTGCTTTCTTTATCTCTATTTGAATCATCATCAAACTGTTTTACTTGTTTGAATATGAGTTACCTATAGCTTCTACCTGTGATTACTTGTTACTTGGACTATTTTCATTATGCCTCTTACTTTAACCCATTTTTCACTAACTCACTAATTTTAACTCTAACCAACCTAACCTTTTCAAATCTTCTTTTTTTTGCTTTTCTTTCACTTTCTTTTAACATTCTGACCAAGGCATGATGTTAATTTTTCTATTTAACTTGCATTCAATTATATTTTGGATTGTGATTTCTTCTTTTCAGACTTTTCACTCATATGTAGAACCTATGCACAATTACTCAAGAGGGGGGGGTGAATTGAGTATTGCAACAACAATGAATCTTTTTGCGAAAGTTAAAGACAATATACAAAAGTGTTATTGTACTAGTATTTTTCCAAGAGCTTAACTCAATTGCTAAGCATTTATAAGGAGCTTTTACTTTCCAATAGACACCAACTCAAATAAATTGATCAAGCTTTTCACCAATCGGACTTAAGCCATTCCTTAAGTACTTACGAAGCTACTTTTCGATCACAATTTATTTGCTCAAAGATAAAAGACAATAATATTGAAGAGATGAGTTTAGAGAGATGCAAACGCTATTTAGAGTGGTTCGGCACAATCCTTGTCCTACGTCCACTTTCTTTCTCAATCGCTATTGAGAAGTTCCACTATTGCCAAGCTTCAAGGTGCTCGCGCAAAACCTTTTACAATCCGAGTCCTTAGTTTCTAACACCTCACGGTATATGATCACCACTCGTATACTAACCCACTCCACTTAGAGATTCCTTCTCTAAGATTTGCCTTGAGTACTTAGTATACTTCTTTGGTATCCTCACCGACTATAGTGTTTATAACTCTTGACTCAACCTTGGAGATCACACTCCAATTTACAAAGTGTACAAGAAAACAATTCTCAAAGAATTGTTGAGATGAAATGAGTACTCTCTAGAAGAGTGTATGATTACAAGTTTAGCACTATTGAACCAATTGATATTGCTCTCTCAAATTGTGTATTATAACACCTTAAAAATGTGTAGAATGAAAGAATATGAACAAGATAGTTTGCAAATACTCACATGTATGAAATAAGGCTTCAATCCATCTATTTATAGACTCCCCAAACCTTAGAAACGTTGGGGAGTTAATGGGATGGAGCCGTTTTGTTAAAACTAGCCGTTTTTTATGTTTTTGAATCATTTGCATCGATGCATAACACTTTGCATCGATGCAAATGTGTCTTTGAAGCTGAAATTTGAATTTTCAGCTAGGTTACATCGATGCAAACATCTTTGCATCGATGCAACAAGTCGTTGCATGCTTTGCATCGATGCAAGATGAGTGTGCATCGATGCAAACCTTAAAGAATGGCTTAAAATCACTTCAAAATGCTTAGGATTGATCTCAAACTTGTTGGAGTCAATTCCTATGCTTTTGTACCTTTGAAAACAAGTTTTTAAACCATTTGGCTAGCATCGAATTGCAAGATGTGCATCAAAACATTTTGTGAGTGTGTGTTGAGAGATTTAGCAATTGGTTCTTAACAAGAAGTTACCTAAGTCCTAAGACACTATACTTGTCTTCAAATGTTGTGGACTTGAGTTTCTTGTTGTTGTTGTGTTGCTTTCAACTCTTCATTCCTCAACGTTGAATGTTGGTTGATCTTTCAATATGCTTGTTCATTCAAGTTGTTTGTTGGTTTGTCTTTCATGTCGTTTGTTGGTTTGTCATTCATCAAAACCTACGAATACAAACTTCGCATACAAGCAACATGATTTACAATTTCCCCCTTTTTGATAATGACAAACCAATTTTGAGGATATGCATTTATAAATGATTTTGAAAGTAACAATAATGCACTTTGTTTTATAGAAAGCTTTGGAGAAGACTTCACACAAAAATTTTGCAGGAGTTCCCCCTAAATATGTGCATTTGTTCCCTTAAAGGGCGTTTATCAAAGAAAACGATTTAGATATCAAAGTTTTTGCTTAGCGGAAGTCTTTTTGAAAACATTGTTTCGCAAACTTATTTCTTCTTTTCAAATCCTCAAACTTCTTCTTTTTCAAGAGTTCAAAATTTCAAATATCCTCAAACTTCTCTTCCCCCTTTTGACATTATCAAAAAGAAAGGAGTTTGAAATGTGTCATAGAAGCATGCATAAAACAATGAATTTTTTTTAAGTTCAATATCTCTATTAATTTCAAGGATGAGATATTCCCCCTTTCAAAAAGAATTTGATTTCCTCTTTTTATATATAACAAGCATGCATAATTCCCCCTAAAGAAGTGAAATATATCAAGGCATGCACATTAACTTAAAATAGGGGTACCAAGCCTATTTTGAGTTATTCACGAAATAAGCATACAAGCATTAATCATTAAACAGAATTATGAAGGAAATATCAAAGTATTTAAACCATAATAGAAATCCTTAGCTTACTAGGAGTTAGTTTAACAGTTCATATAATCAAATAAACATAAAGCAATAAAAAATGACTTGATGTTAAAAAAATCTTCAATTTGTTGATCCTCCATTGTTTATAATCTTCAAATTCTTCAATCTACCTCAAGATTAATTACTCATTCATCAACTCATAAACCTACAAAACAATGGCTAATTGGATATCTCCAATGCTTAAGTTAGTAAGAGATACAAAAATAGCAACATAAATACAATGAATTCAAACAAATCATATTAGATTAGAATCCAAGATACCAAGTTCATTTCGGATGTGAAAAAAACTTTCTTTACATAAAGGTTTCAAAAAGATTGTTTTCAAAATCTCCACCATGATCACTTCTAATAGATGATATATGCAAATTCTTTTCATTTTGAATAACCTTGGCTAATCTTTTGAATGCTCGAAATGCATCACTCTTGTTTGCTAGGAACAAGGTCCATGTAAATCGAGAGTAATCATCAACAATAACTAAAGCATAGTAATTGCCACCAAAGCTCATAGTCCTGGAAGGACCAAATAAATCCATGTGCAAAAGTTGTAATGGCCTTGTTGTTGAAACAATGTTTTTGGATTTAAAAGAGGCCTTTACTTGTTTTCCCTTTTGACATGCGTCGCAAAGGACGTCTTTTTCAAAACGTAGCTTTGGTAAGCCAATTACTAACTCTTTAGAGACCAACTTGCTAAGATGGTCCATGTTAGCATGAGCTACTCTACGATGCCATAACCAAGTTTCATCATTTTTACTAATAAGGCATTTCACATCATTTGAGGAAACTTCATCTAGATTAATCATGTATACATTGTCAACACGGTGTCCAATTAGCACAATTTCATTAGTGTCTTGCCTTTTTATCAAACAACATTTTGAATCAAAGGTGACTAAGTTTCCTTTGTCACAAAGTTGGCTAACACTAATGAGATTATGTTTGAGACCTTTGACAAGTATAACATTATCTATGGAGGTAGAAGAATTTTTACCAACTTTTCCAACGCCGATTACTTTGCCGGTGTTGTTGTCTCCATAGATCACGTTTCCTCCGTTTGTAGGTTCTATTGCGGTGAATTTTGATTCATCGCCGGTCATGTGTTTGGAGCATCCACTATCAACATACCAATTTGTATCCTTAGCTCCAACACGTACCTACAAAACAATTAAAATTGGGATTTAGGTACCCAAGTGAATTTGGGTCCTTGATGGTTAGTATGAGCATAATGCCCATAAGGTGCCCATCTCGTATCTTGACTACGAAAGTTTATATGTTTGATTCTAGTAAAGCATACGGGTGCTATATGACCTACTTTATTACAATAATGACATATGACATTTGGATTATGCATCCTATGCATGTTTCTAAATGGTTGCCTAGGTTGTTTCCTAAATGCAACATCTTTTGATCTATATGCATTGTGATTATAATTTCTAAATGAAGCATGTTGAGGAGGATGTTTAAAGGCTTCATTCCTTTTAGGCATGCTTGCCTTTTGGGCTTGCGGTTGCCTAATAGGAGTTTTAGTATTTTTAAATTTTCCTTTTTCAAAACCTAAACCTTCCTTATTATGAACATGCTTTTGGTTTTTCAACATTTTATCTAAGTTCTTTGAAGATTCATTGAACTTAGCTAAAGTGTTCTTAAGATTTGTAATTTCATTTTCATGCATTTTACAAGATTTGTATGGATCACTACTTGTGCTACACTTATCTTTTCCAAGATTGATATTCTCATTTTTCAACATCTCATTTTGTTTTAAAAGATCCATATTCTTTTTCTTTAGGAGAGAATAATCTTGGGTAAGTTTTGTGTACACCTCAAGTAAGGCATCATATTCATCTTGTAAATTAAAAGAAGTGGAGTTGTCATTACTAACCTTTTCTTCACTTGCCATTAAGCAAAGATTTGCAACCTTTGATTCTTTAACGTGGTCGGTTCCTTCGTAAGTGATTTGGAGTTTATCCCAAATCTCTTTAGCGGTTTCACATGTAGAGATCTTCATATAATCATGCTCGTTAAGTGCACAATGAATGAAGTTGATGGCTTTATCATTCATTGCCACTTTCTTCCAATCATCGTCATTATATTCACTTTCTCCTTTCGGTACTTGCTTTAAGACGGAGACTTCTCCTTCTTTAGCGCTTGTTGTCTTTGTTGGAATGTGATTTCCATTCTCAATCACTTTCCAAATTCTCACATCTTGAGAACGGATCCAAATTCTCATCTTATTTTTCCAATAAGAGTAATTTGTTCCGCTAAAAAGAGGAGGTCTAGCGGTTGAGTTACCTTCACTAGTGTTGTTGTTGTTAAAGCTTGTGCTTGCCATGATCTTTTCCCTTAAACGGTTAAGTCTTTCAAAGGGTTAAGCTCTGATACCACTTGTAGAACCTATGCACAATTACTCAAGAGGGGGGGGGGTGAATTGAGTATTGCAACAACAATGAATCTTTTTGCGAAAGTTAAAGACAATATACAAAAGTGTTATTGTACTAGTATTTTTCCAAGAGCTTAACTCAATTGCTAAGCATTTATAAGGAGCTTTTACTTTCCAATAGACACCAACTCAAATAAATTGATCAAGCTTTTCACCAATCGGACTTAAGCCATTCCTTAAGTACTTACGAAGCTACTTTTCGATCACAATTTATTTGCTCAAAGATAAAAGACAATAATATTGAAGAGATGAGTTTAGAGAGATGCAAACGCTATTTAGAGTGGTTCGGCACAATCCTTGTCCTACGTCCACTTTCTTTCTCAATCGCTATTGAGAAGTTCCACTATTGCCAAGCTTCAAGGTGCTCGCGAAAAACCTTTTACAATCCGAGTCCTTAGTTTCTAACACCTCACGGTATATGATCACCACTCGTATACTAACCCACTCCACTTAGAGATTCCTTCTCTAAGATTTGCCTTGAGTACTTAGTATACTTCTTTGGTATCCTCACCGACTATAGTGTTTATAACTCTTGACTCAACCTTGGAGATCACACTCCAATTTACAAAGTGTACAAGAAAACAATTCTCAAAGAATTGTTGAGATGAAATGAGTACTCTCTAGAAGAGTGTATGATTACAAGTTTAGCACTATTGAACCAATTGATATTGCTCTCTCAAATTGTGTATTATAACACCTTAAAAATGTGTAGAATGAAAGAATATGAACAAGATAGTTTGCAAATACTTACATGTATAAAATAAGGCTTCAATCCATCTATTTATAGACTCCCCAAACCTTAGAAACGTTGGGGAGTTAATGGGATGGAGCCGTTTTGTTAAAACTAGCCGTTTTTTATGTTTTTGAATCATTTGCATCGATGCATAACACTTTGCATCGATGCAAATGTGTCTTTGAAGCTGAAATTTGAATTTTCAGCTAGGTTGCATCGATGCAAACATCTTTGCATCGATGCAACAAGTCGTTGCATGCTTTGCATCGATGCAAGATGAGTGTGCATCGATGCAAACCTTAAAGAATGGCTTAAAATCACTTCAAAATGCTTAGGATTGATCTCAAACTTGTTGGAGTCAATTCCTATGCTTTTGTACCTTTGAAAACAAGTTTTTAAACCATTTGGCTAGCATCGAATTGCAAGATGTGCATCAAAACATTTTGTGAGTGTGTGTTGAGAGATTTAGCAATTGGTTCTTAACAAGAAGTTACCTAAGTCCTAAGACACTATACTTGTCTTCAAATGTTGTGGACTTGAGTTTCTTGTTGTTGTTGTGTTGCTTTCAACTCTTCATTCCTCAACGTTGAATGTTGGTTGATCTTTCAATATGCTTGTTCATTCAAGTTGTTTGTTGGTTTGTCTTTCATGTCGTTTGTTGGTTTGTCATTCATCAAAACCTACGAATACAAACTTCGCATACAAGCAACATGATTTACATCATACACAATCCTAAATGCACATTTTACTTAACTCATATTTATTATCCTATTGCTCCTTTGCCACTTTGTGTTTTCTTTGATTATTTGCCTATTTACTTTCCTATTTTTATTATATCCTGGTTTTCTATTTTTCAGGATGTCAGATTCCCAGAGAAAGGGAAAATGCAAGGCCACTACTGGCAAAAGGAAAAGAGGAGAAGCCTCCATGTCTATCATAGATCTCATGCATGACGCCTCCTTGCGGGAGAAAGCCTTTACCCCGCAGGAGAAGGTCGACCAGCTACTTCTCGCCAATGACCCAGTAAAGTTTGCAAACCGATACTATGAGCTGAAGTATCCGGTGTTTGCAAACTCTAGGAACCTATACCTGGAGCGGACTTTGAAGATCCCAGAAGAACTCCAGCAATATACCTCTAATCAAATCAAACAAAGAGGCTGGTTCTTTCTGGAGAGACCTCTGACTGAGGTTAATGCATCTTGGGTTAGGGGATTCTACTGCAACTACTTTAAAACTTCCCTAGATGCAGTGAACCTCAGAGGGAAGCAGATTCTGGTTACTGAGGAGGCAATAGAAGAAGTTCTGAAGCTTCTGCCTAGGACTGATCAGACAGATGACTATCGGAAAGATGAGGAGGATATGCGCTTTATGCATTTTGACTGGGATGCAGTCAAGGCCCGGATTGCCCTTGACCCGTCAGTTCCTTGGATCATGGGTCAGAACACCACCATGCCGAAAGAGATCAAGCGGATTTACCTGAATGATGAGGCTCGGCTATGGCATCAGATAGTCAGCAACTACATTATGCCGAGCACTCACGAGACTGAGATACCAGCCGCTATGATCACCCTCCTATGGTGTGTGATGGAGGGTAAGGACCTGTACCTACCATGCTTTATCCGGCACTATATGGCCAGGGTCCACATCCGAGGCACTCTTCCCTTTCCCTATCTGGTTACCCAACTGGGCCGTCGAGCTGACGTGCCATGGGAGGATGCTGATGGGAGGCCACCTGCTGCAGAATGCAAGAAGATTATCCCGCACAGCAGAAACTTTCTGGCCCTGGGCTACAGACCTCCATTCCTGACTGCCACTGCTGACAAAGCCACACTATCCGCCGGCCCCTCTTCCTCCACTGCTACACCACCTACCCCTGCCACCACCACTGCACCTCCACCTGCCACAGAGCCTGTCTATCATCTGGTGCACCGCTTGTTTCGACGACTTGACCTGATGGAGCGTCGCAACAAGCGATGCTATGAGCACCTGAAGCTGATGATACGATCCGGCGATATCCTCTCTGAGCCTGACACACCATCCGAGGCATCTGAGGAGGAGGCAGATGCGCCCGAGGTAGAGACCCATCCCCAAGGAGAGGAAGAGCAGGCAGACACCGAGCAGGCTGCACCACAGGCAGAGGTCCCACATTAGATCCAGGCTGTAGACCCTGAGATCCCCATTCAGACAGCCCCTCCTCTACAGCAGCCAGACCTTCAGCCAGTTACCACCACAGAGACACCAGCTACCATCCCTTCTGGTGATGACACCCCCTTCACACCCTGCTTGAGTGAGCATCAGGGACGATGCTTCATTTTAAGTGTGGGGAGGTCGCCATCTCTGGCGTATTATTTTGGTGAACCACTACAGACTCTTTTTCTTTTATTTTGGATATTTTTCTGTATTTTTCTTTTTATTTTTATTCTTATATTCTGATACATTGTTATTTTTATGTATTTTTACTATGTTTTCTGCATTTTGCACTTTAGTTCATATTTTTAGTTATTTAGTTTAGTTGCAATTCTAACTTAGTAGTTATAGAAAATTGTGGATTAATTAGTACAGTTTACCCTTTTTAGCATAAGATAACTTAGTTTAAATTGAAAATATAAAAAGGAAGTAAACTAGAAACTTGAACTTAATAGAAACAATCCACACATCTTGTATATATAGAATTACATGTTAGTTAGTTAGCAACATTTCATCAAGGAGAAACACTAGAACTTTAAAGCCACCTTAAGTTTTACATTGAGAATATAGGGAATTTTTAACTAAACCTGCATGACATACATAACTGATAAATGATTTTTGAGCTAGAGAACATACAGCCTGTGAGTTTTGAGCTTAATTGTATGGTTATATTTAAACCATAATTTTTATTCCTGTGTGTTCCGCCCTTCTTATTTATTCTGGTGTTCTTTACTTTGTTTTAATCTATATGTCCAATTATAGAATATAGAATATAGAATATAGATATGCATACCAAAAGAGTGATTGAGGCCGTCATTTGATTTTAGCTCACTTATCCCAAATTAACCTACCTTTCACATCACCCTTGTTAGCCCCCTTGAGCCTTTAAATTCCCTTTTATTCTATTTAGCCACACTACTAGCCTTAAGCAGAAAAACAAAATAAAATCCCAAGTTGAATCCTTGGTTAGCTTAAGATAGCAAATTATGAATAGTTTAAATATGGGAAACCTATTGGGAACATGGATGATAAAAATAAGAGGTAGAAAAATTGAAAAGAATAAAATAACTCAAAATAAGAAATTTTGGGAAGCATGCTCATGAGAAATCAAAGTGATTAAATTACCATGTGCATTAAAAAAGTTATTTTTCAGTATTTAATAAAGGGGATACAAAAGAATTCCCCAAATGCAAAATAAAAGCAATGCACATGGGATAAAAATAAAAATTGAAACATGAGCATGTAACATCAAAAGTGGGAAAATATGGGAAAATAGGTAAAGAAGTTTTGTTTTACTATGTATGTTAGGTGAGATCTTAGTCTAATTAAGGATTCACTTATTAGCTCACTTAGCCTTATACATATATCCTTACCTTTACCTTGACCCCATTACAACCTTAATTAAATACCTCATGATTTTTGGTATGACTGCATTCTATAATTGTTGATTGGTTAGCTGAAGAACAAAGTTATAGAAAGGAAGAATAAAAAGAGAAATAGAGTGATTAACCCAATAAACACTGAGTGACTAGAGAGTAAACACAAATCCAGTGAGGGTTCAATGGCTCATTAACATTTATCTCTGTTTGAATTATCTAATTGTCTTGCAAGTTCATAAAATGCTTTTTCTCCCATCTCAATTGTAAAAGTGCTTATTGATTATCTATGGCTTGGCTATATATACATATATGACTCCTTGAGAATGTGAATTAATTTAACTACCTGTAAGCTTTATTACAAGCGAGTAAATAAAAATTAGAATTGCATGATGCATTTAGGTAGTTGCATTTAGATTAGATTGCATTGCATGACATTCCATCACTTTAACCTTACTTATTACCTTGGATTTAGCATGAGGACATGCTATTGTTTAAGTGTGGGGAGGTTGATAAACCCATATTTTATGATATATTTTATGCTTAGTTTGAGTGATTTATTCAATCCTTCACCCACTTATTCATGTTAATTGCATGGTTTTACTTTCCCTTCCTTATTATGTGATGTATGTGATGTTTCCTATGCTTTTAAATTAATTATTTTAATCACCTTTAATTCCATTCGATGCCGTGATTAGTGTGTTGAGTAGTTTTCAGATCTTCTAAGGTAGGAATGATTTAAAGGATGGAAAGGAAACATACAAAAATGGAAGGAGAGCACAAAACAGAGCTTCTGAAGAAATTGGCATCCACGCGATCGCATGGGCGACGCGGACGCATGCCAAGCGTAAAGAAGCAGCGACGCGGCCGCATGACTGACGTGACCGTGTGCCTTAAGCAGAACACACATGACGTGGTCGCATGACTGACGCGACCCCGTGGCAAGAAAAGCTCCGAATGACGCGACCGCGTGACCCACGCGGACGCGTGACAGAGGCCACGGACCAGAAATTGCAGAAAATGCTCCCAGCAATTTCTGAAGCCCTTTTTGGCCCAAATCCATGTCCAGAAGGCATAGACCAGAGGTTATGAAGTGAGGGAATGCATCCATTCACAGGGAGTGACCACTTTAGTTTAGTTTTCATGATTTAGATTTAGTTTAGAGAGAGATTCTCTCTCTCTTTAGGATTAGGATTTAGGACTTCTCTCTTTAGGAGTAACTCTCGATCCCAGATTTTAATATTCCTTTACTTTAAGCTTCCCTTTTACTTTTATTCATTGCTTTAGTTGCTTGTTTACTTTTATAATTGAATTTATGAATACTCCCATGTTACAGATTACTATTTTGAATTAATGTTATTTGAGGTATTTCAGTTTAATATCGCTTTCTTCTATTTATTAGTTACAATTATTCCCAATCTGAATATATTTTTATTCCAGTAGATTTATTTTCCCCCCTCTTTGGTCTTAGTTAAGAAATCAGTAACTCAGGAGCTATCAAACTCAAACATGCTTGACAATTGTTATCTTTGTTAATTTGAGCTTCAATAATCCCAATCTTTTCTTAGGAAATAAATAGGATTCGAAGATCAATTAATTAATCCCTTGACCTTCCTTTACTTTAGTAAAGGTTAACAAAGCGGAATTAAGATTCAATTATCATCATCTTTGATAAGGATAGCTAGGATAGGACCTCTAATTTCTCATACCTTTTCAAAAGCTTATTTACAATCATTTATTTAATTTACTTGCTATTTAAATTACTCGTTCTTCATTTACTTTATTTAAATCACTTGCTTTTCATCCTCTAAACCCCGATTTACAATCTTTATAGCCAATAATAAGAACATACTTCCCTGCAGTTCCTTGAGAAGACGACCCGAGGTTTGAATACTTCGGTTAACAATTTAAAAAGGGGTTTGTTACATGTGACACCCAAAACGTTTGTACGAAGGGATTTCTGTTGGTTTAGAAACTATATCTACAACGCGACTATTTTTACAAATTCTTTACTAGCAAAAATCACGTTCGTCATTGCCACGTTTTAGGTTTATGCCCTCTATGTGTTTGATGAAACGCCAATTTTGATTATGGGGTAATTTCCACCCCTTGGCTTGGGAAAAATGAGTTTATGGATTACTAGAGCCATGATGTCCAACATTTAGTGATAATTCTTGGGTTGTTAATTGTTCTTGTTCCGACTAACGCTAATTTGTTGCTAAGGTAATTAGCAAGCAAGCTAGGATTTGTAGGTTAAGAACACTTATGCTCATTTAACTTACTCTCCAATGTGAGGGTTGACTTAGTGTGTTTAATCCATCATAATTGTCATAGTTGTGGTTATGGCAGGGAAGGGATTCCATAACTCATCCCAAGTTAAGGTTTCATTTATGTTTTAAACCACTTTTCCATCACTCTATAGCATTACTTGTCCATATTACATACATAGTTCTTTTGTTCTTTTATTACTTCATTAATTGCAATTTTGTCTCGTTCGTTTATCTCTTTATTTGTTTGCTTCCTTATCATTAAAACCCCCGTGCTTCTCACAACCAATTTTATGCACTTGTTGTCACTAGTTCCTAGGGAGAACGACCCGGGAGTCTAAATACTCTCGGTTAATATTTATTTTCAATTGTGACAACATCTTGAATTGAATTTTGATTGAAAGGATCCATTACCGGTTCGGACTATATTAACAATGGAATTACTTTATCTAGTTTTCCGAATTGGAATAATTCTCTCTATCACACACCATCTCCATACCCTTACCAAGTAGAACCACCTTCCTACTATGAACCATTTCTCCAAAATGATGAACCCTCCTATCCACCCCAAGCCCTAATGGATGATTCTCTCACTTTGCTACTTCAAGGACAAGCGGATATGCAAAGGAACACACTAGAGTTTGTGACTAACTTGACCAAGGTAGTGCACACTTTAGCCTACCAATGCTTGAACACTCAAGGTGCTTCTGTGTCCACGTGTGAAAGATCAAAACAAAAGCAAAGCATGAAGAAGAGATTGAAAAATCCGGTGGAGAATGAGGAGTTGGGTTTTGTATTGGAACAAGTGGAGAAACCTATAATTGTTGAAGAAAAGGAAGAAGTGGTTGAAGATCTAGGAAATGCGGAACCACCATGGGAGTCCCAACAACCTCTGGAGCATATCAAAATTGAAGAATATGAAGAGGTTGATCAAGAGATGGATTCAATCATCAATGAATTTTTATCCAAAATTGAATCACCTCCCATTGGACAAGAAATTGAAGTTATTGAAGACAACTCCATGCCAAACGATATTGGGGACCTTGTTGAAGACCCTTCCATTGGATGTGAAGCTAATATTGAAGTGGACTTCACAAAACCTCTAAGATTTGGCTTGATTGATGATGAGGTGGAAATAGAAGAAGTTGACAAGCAAGAAGATTTTGAAGGGAGTTGTCAAGAGGTGGAAACAACTAAGGAAGAGCATAAGGGAGTAGGCCTCACATTGCACAAGTGTAGGGAGGTTCCCCTTCCTAAGTCACCATCTAACACAACATTCAAGTAGGTCAAATTCTTACCCTTAAGCTTCATTTTCTCACTTGAATATGGCTTGATTGAAACGGATGGGTAACTTAGAGCTCTTTGCGGAGTTAATAGTAAGAGAGAATTATGCAGTGGTTGGAAGTGTGGTATTCGGCTCATTACTGTCAAACCCTCAAGGTGTAGGGACCATGATTGGATGAATGCTACTTTATGTGGGTCTAGAAGAAAAACTTGGTGTGTTAAAGAGAATTTTATGTGTCGACCACCCGGATGGAAGAACCATAACAATCAACTTGAGGATGGGTGCGAAAATAAGATATGGGATCCCGGATCGAAGCATGAAGACCAACCACGGGAACTGCTATCTTGGGTAGAACTTCACCGAAGCTTGGTGAAGACGGTTAGAATTTCTGACAACCAATTGAGGAGCAAAGACCCTTGGAGATTAAAGGATGAGTACAAGCACAAGCCACCATGACAAAGAGCCTCCCAAATGTCCAACTTAAGGACATAAAATAAAAGTGCTAGGTGGGAGACACCCCACCATGGTAAACTCTTTCCACTCCCTTGTAGATTTGATTAATAAGTGATTTGAGTTGCCATTGTAGGTAGTTTTCTCTTCATATAGTTGCTTTAATAACTTGGTTGCTAGTTGCTTATGATGCAAGTTTTCCTTGCTTGTACTTGAAAACTCTTAAAAAGTCAAAAATATTTTTGTGATTTTTCATTTTTGGTTGGTTTTGAGTTGAAGGTAGTGTTAGGAAAAGTTTAAGTTGTTTCTAGTATTTCTGAAAAAAAAAACAAAAAGGGGCAGGGACGCATACGCACGCTGTACACGTACGCGTCGATGAGTGGATGCAGCCCCCATACATGATTCTAAAGAGTTTGGCAAACGTGATGCAAACACTGGGCGTGTAGCACAAGTTTCATGCACACGTACGCGTACATGACGCATACGCGTCGATGCGGAAGCATGGATCCCATACATCATACCCGAGAGTTGCACAACTTTCACGTGCTCATGAAGCGTGTGGCACAAGCCTCTGCCCACGCAGACGCGCACTATACGCGTACGCGTCGAAGCGCACTCTCTCCATCTATGCTTAAGCGTACATGACACTTGCGCATCCATTCCTTTTTCATCTACCCACGCGGATGTGTCTAATACCCCAAGGACGCGAGAAGCCCTGTCCATTCGCGCAGCTTACCGCCTTCATCTTCATCGTTTCATTTCTTCTTCTCCCTCCATTACCAACCCACCGAGCTCTGCAACCACCGCCGGCCTCCCACTGTCCGGCGAACCACCCTCTCTCCTTCCTTCCTTTCTTCCATCTCCTCTTCTTCTCACCTCTGCCTCTCTCCTCTCTGTCGGCCAACCATCCCCATCTCCAACCATCGTCGCCGTGGCCACCACTACCGCCGGCGAGCCACTTCCCTATTATCCACCATTTTCTACTCCCCAGTCGCCCCTCTTCCTCCATCTCGCGCCTGTAACCCCTGCGCTACCTTGCTGCTCCGCGACTTTGCCCTGCCCTCTGTTCTCTGCCCCGTGCTGATCTCTACGCTGCTGCGAGCTCAACCAAGCCGCCACCATCTCTGGGCGGCGCTACTTCCCCTTTCCTTCCCATTTTCCAGTTCCTTCCATTCCTACCACCTTTTAGGTTCCCCTGCCTCACCACTACACTGTTTGTTGTCTTTTTAATTAATTCTGTTTGTTAATATTAGTTAGATTAGTTGATTATATCTATTTTGCTTAGGTTAGATAGAAATGCATGTAGTTAGGTAGCTAGGTTATGTTTAGAAGATTCTAGGCCTAATAAATGCTCCGTTCTTGTTAATCTGATATGGTTGAATGTCCTTTGTTTGCTGATTGGTGATGATGCTGATGTCTTGTTTAAATCATGTGACTGCTATGCTGATTTTGACTGCTGCCTTGCTGAACTTTAATTGTGAGATTGTGCTTGATGCTGCCTAAGCATATGCAATCCTTGCTTATATCATGTTTACTGCATTTTTGGATTCATATGACTATTTTTGCTGCTGTTTGCTATCCGGGAACATCCGATTTACTACCAGAATGCTGCCGGAATTTTTGGGAACTTTCCTATCATCAACTTGCAACTTAGGAATTGAACTTTCCTTAGCTGATTTGGCCGGCGTTCCCGTTTCATTTTGATTCCCGCTTATGTGCATTACACATGGTTGATCAAAGGACTAATTGACGAATTTCTATGTCAAATAGCACCTTAGTTAACTATGTCAAGAAGATCCTTCTTTGTGTTTTCAACATTTCAAGTTTATGCCAGTGCATATTTCACTTTCGTCAACACCATATTTCTCTTTTGGTTATGCCAGTGCATATTTCACTTTCGTCAACACCAATTTTCACACACTCAGTGACCATGAGCATTATTGATGAACTGCTTTTCTAGTGTGTTCTTTTATGCAAACTCATAGTTCATCATCAATGACTTGCATCACACTCATGATTGTGAGCATGTTTGTTCTTTATATACCTCTTGAGCTTCTTGTGGTTAAGTCCCATAATTGTCTTGCCACTGATTTCTAACCTAGTTTTCTAACTTCTAACTTTGTTGACTCTCTAATTCTTTTTCTTAGTTTTCACATTAACTCTCCTATATTCTTTGAGGCATGATGACTATTGTGGCATAGCAAACAAGCATTCCGTTATTGTTGCATGATTTCTTAGATTGCATCTTCGATTGAATTCTATATTTTGTTTTCTTGCATTCCAAGTTTTCATCTTTTTTACTCACTTGATGATTACATGTCACTCCAGAGGTGTAGCAGACCTCCGTGGAGCCACAGCCTCAGTCCCAGTCGGATGCGACCGTTGACCCTCTCCTTGAGTCTGAGCCATAGCATTGAGGACGATGCTTCATTCTAAGCGTGGGGAGGTCACCGTGATAAACCCCAATTTTGTGGTTTATCTTGTGCTTATTTTAGGAGATTTTATCACCTTTTACGACATTTATTCAACGAAATACCATGGTTTTGCAATTATCCCTTAATTTGTGCTTATATGTGAAAACATGCTTTTTAGGCTCTTAAATTGGTGATTTTAACTCACCTTAATTCCATTTAAAGCGGGAGAACTCATGAAGAAATGAAGGAACTGCAAAGCTGTCAGGCCTAACCTCTTCGCACTCAATCGACCATAACTTGAGCTACAGAGGTCCAAATGAGACGGTTCCAGTTTCGTTGGAAAGCTAACATCCGGGGCTTCGAAATAATAGAAAATTTGCCATAGTTGCCTAACGTATAGGGGCACGCACGTGCACTATACGCATACACACCGATTAGTGCACATGATTTACTAAAAGCAACTCATGGCCAGCAATTTCTAGAGCATTTTGGGCCCAATCTAACTCATTTCTAATGCTATTTCATGCAGAATTCAAGCTTGGGCAAGGGGGAGCTATTGTTTGAAGTGTTAGCATCATGTAGAGTAGTTTCTAGAGAGAGAAGCTCCCTCTTCTCTCTAGAATTAGGTTAGGTTAGGTTAATCTCTTCTAGATCTAGGTTCAATCTCATGTTTTCATCTTGCTTCCTTTATGAATTCTTGCTTCTACTATTTGATTTTCTTGGTTTGTAGTGTTAATTTTCCTTTTATGCTTTCTTTTATGTTCATGGATGCTATTGTTGGATTTGGATCCCTTTTAATGCAATTTAATATTTGATGTTCTTTTATTGTTGATTTGAGTTGTGATCTTACTTTCCTTGCAATTGGTAGTTTGTAGATTTATAATTCTTGCATATTTACCATGCTTTCCATTTATACCTACCAAGTGTTTGACAAAATGCTTGGTTGGGATTTAGAGTAGACTTTGAGCATTGTTGGATTGGAAAGAGTAATTAGGTAATCTTGAGTCATGAAAACCCAATTTAGATTGGTGATCTAGAGTGGTTAGTTAATATTAATTCCATTGACTCTAATCTCTTGCAAATTTAATTAGTGAGTTGATTGGGACATTTGGATTGAGATTAGCTAGTTTTGTTTGACGTTCTCTCATGGAAGATAATGTGATACCTTCTTCCAATGTTGGAGATGACGAAATAGGATAAATTCTTGTTAATTATTATTATTAGTGACTAGGATGGAAAGCCTATGATCTCATTCCTTGCCATGAATATCTGTCTTTATTAATTGCTTTCTTTAATTGCTCTCTTTACTTTTCTTGTCATTTATTTTATCGTCCCTTTTATCAATCAAACCCCCTTGTTCCTTCATAGCCAATAATTGACCACTTCATTGCAATTCCTTGTGAGACGACCCGAGGTTTAAATACTTCGGTTAATTTTCATTGGGGTTTGTACATGTGACACAACCATATCTTAATTTGATTTGAGGATTGACTATTGGTTTGGACTATACTAACAACGGAAATATTTTGTGAAATTCCGAACCGGTATAAATCCCAACCATCAAATTAATGGTGCCGTTGCCAGGGAATTGCAATGGTTCTATGTTATTGGCTATTGTGTATATTGTGAATAGCTTGATTTTTGGGTTTGTTTGTTAGTTTTTGCTAGTTTTAGGATTTAGTTTTCTTGTTTTTTGTTAGCTTTTATTTTTATTTTCTCTTATCACCATGAATTCTCATCACTTTGCCTATGGGTTTCGTTCAAACTATGTTGTAGGAGATGGAATTTACAATGATAACATGCATCAAGGAATTGGAGATCAAAGTTTGGCAAGAGTGATTGGGGACATGACTACTATTCTCACAGAGATGTGCAACAACGAAAGGGCATTTATTGCCAGCCGAGCCGTCCAAGCGCCACCCCAACGTGACTACTCTTCGGATTCTTAGGGGTATAATCCTAATCCTTATGCATACCAATCTAATGTGTATGATGACCCTTATTGTGATTGTCAACCACAACCATCACATACATATGAACCCCCTCCTCAATATAGCCCTCCACCATACTCACAAGCCTTATACCACCATCCACCGCATATGACCCCAACCCATACCCACCATACCAACCACCATATGAACCACATCTAGAGCCACCACCTTTCCAATATCAATACTCCCATGAACCACAAAGTCCACAGACACCACCTCAAGGATTTCACCAATATGAACCACCTTCCAATTACAATAACCTTCCCTCAAACAATGAACCTTCTCTTCCACCATCACCTCCCAATGAAGCCCCCATGCTAGAATTGAGATATCTTGAATCTCATATCATAAGGTGACACGAGGATGATGAAAAGAAGTTTGAGGAGTTAAGAGAGAAAATGGCTATCACGGTAGAAGCCATTGGCAACATAGTCTCATCCCGCCTAAGCCTATGCGATCAAGAAACTCCCGTTGTTGAATGTGGAGAAGCAACCAAGGAGCTTAGTGAGGGAGTGAACTTGAAGTTCCAAGGTGAAGAAGAGGGAATTAAAGCAAGAAATGCAACAAGAGGAGGAGGTAGAGATTATTGAACAAGAGGAAGTAATGGTTGGAGCCTTAGGATATGTTGAGTACATAGAGGAATCACAAATTGAAGAGCCTTCTACCATGGAGTTTGAAGTTGATGTTGAGGAGGAGAGTACACAACCTCCAAGGCACAATGTGATTGAAGAATTGGAAGAAGTGTCCTAAGTAATAGGCCCTCCTATTTATGATGATTTCGAATCAGCATGTGATACTTTTGAGCTTGATGAGTCCTTCTCCACTATGCTTGGAATTGATGACGAGGTAGACTTCACTAAACTTCCTATCTATGATGAGAGTGATGGGGAAGAGATAGAAGAATTTGGTAAAGAAGAATGTGAACTTGAGGAGGCTTGGCAAGAGGAGGAACTTGAAAAACCTTGCCAAGTGGTGGAAGCCTCTAGAAGAGGATGGATGGGAGTGAAGCGTGTTTTGTCAAGACCATTGGGAACTCTTCGACCTAGGTTGTCATCTAATCCTTCATTTGAGTGGGTAAAACTTCTAACTCTTAGCTTTATTATCCCACTTGAATATGGTTTGCTTGAGACGGATGGCCAACTTAGGATGCTTTGTGGAATTAAGCGTAAGAGGAGGATGTATAGAGGTTGGCATTGTAAGTCTAGGCTCATTATGGTTGGAAGCTCAAAATTGAGGAGCATGGATTGGTGTAGTGCTCAATTGAATAGGTCTAAGAGGATAGCTTGGTGCTTCCGTGAGAATTCATCTCTCTTGCCACCCGGAGAAAATCACCATGATCAACTCAAGGACGGGTGTGAAAACAAAGTGTGGGATCCCAGATCGCACAAGGAAGATCAACTTTGGGAGCCTATAATTTGTGAAGAATTCCATCAAAGCTTAGAGTTATTAACCTTGAATGATGAAGCACAATGGAAGTCCAAGCATTGGTAGATGTTCAAGGATGGATTTAAGCACAAGCCACCTTGATGAGGAGCTCCCCATAAGTCCAACTTAGGGACAATAAACAAAAGTGTTAGGTGGGAGACAACCCACCATGGTAAACTCTTTCCTTTTTCTCTTTTGTATATGTTGGGAAAACTAGTTTAATTTTATATTTTGATTGCTTAATTGGGTTTATCTGGGAGTCTAGTAGGTTAAATAAGGTTTTATGATGTTTCGGTAGCTGTTTGGAGGTTTGGAATGCTTGGTTTGGTGAAAAAGCATAGAAAAAATTTGAAAAATATAGTACCATCCACGCACACGCGTGCTTCACGCGTACGTGTGAATCAAGCAATTTCGGCCATCCACGCGCACGCGTCATGTACGCGTACGCGTGGATAGAATTTTTCCACCCCTTCATACATTCACCCGAGAGTTGTGCCAAAAGTGTGCCAACTTTGTGCCCAAGGCACACGCACGCATACCTTGCACGTACGCGTCTACTCTTTGATTTGCCATGCATGCGTACGCGTCAGCCGTGCATACGCGTCGCTTCCATTTCATCAATCCACGCTTACGCGCACATGATGCGCACGCGTGGATTGCCTTGTTTCACCCACCTTCTTTTCTTCTCTTCTTTCCATTTCTTTCCTTCTTCTCTTCTCTTTCCACCTTTCAATCATTATCCAATACTACTGATAAACCACTATTTTATGGTTTATCTTGTGCTCAATTAAATGGATTTTATCAACTCTTTACCCACTTATTCATACTATTTGCATGGTTTTACTTTTTCCTTCCTGATTTTGTGCTATGATTGAAAACATGCTTCCTTGGCCTTATATTTGCTAATATTAATCCTCTCTTATTCCCATTAGATGCCTTGATATGTGTGTTAAGTGTTTTTAGAGATTACACGGCAGGAATGGCTTGGAGGATGGAAAGGAAGCATGCAAAAGTGGAAGGAATACAAGAAGTTGAAGGAACTGAAAAGCTATCAGCCTGACCCTCTCGCACTAAAATGGTCATAACTTGCTACAGAGGTCCAAACGACACGGTTTTAGTTGTGTTGAAAAGCTAACGTCTGGGGCTTCAATTTGATATTTAATATGCCATAGTTTCCCTAACGCTAGCGACGCGAACGCGTGCTCCACGCGGATGCGTTGCAGTGACGAAAATCAGCGTGGCAGATTTCTTCTCCAGCGATTTCTGGGCTGTTTTCGACCCAGTTTGCGGCCCAAAAAATACAGATTAGAGGCTATAAAATGGGGGAATCAATTCATTCATAATCATGCTTTTCATAATTCATAATCTTAGGTTTAGATATAGTTTCAGAGAGAGAGGTTCTCTCCTCTCTCTTAGGATTAGTGTTTAGGATTTCTCTTAATTTTAGGATTGCTTCTCAATCCCAGGTTCAATGTTCTTCTACTTTTATTTATTCTATTATTTTATTTTAGTTTGTTAATGTTGGTTTATGAACTCCATGTTAGATTTGAATTTATGTTTAAACGTAATTTTATGTGTTTCAGATTTATGATTGCTTTATTCTATTTATGAAGTCTTTAATTTAATTTAGAATTTTCCCTTTTGGCTTTGGTTAATCAATTGGTGACGCTTGAGTTATCAAACTCGAGGTGTTGACTGAAAATTGGAATTCTTCAAGAATTAATTCGAGTTCCACTAACTCTAGCCTTTCCCAAGGAAAGATTATGACTTGAGGATTCAAATTAATTCATCCACTTAACTTACCTTCATAGTTAGAGGTTAACAAAGTGGGAGAAAAATCTAATTCTCATCACAATCGATAAGAATAACTAGGATAGGACTTCCAGTTCTTATACCTTGCCAAGAGTTTATTTTACAGTTATTTATTTATTTTATTTGTCATTTAAATTAATTCCTTACAATTTACTTTCTTTCCATTTACTATTCTTGCTTTTTATCTTATACATTAAAAAAACCCAAAAATACTGTTTTTCATAACCAATAATAAATCAGACTTCCCTGCAATTCCTTGAGAAGACGACCCGAGGTTTGAATACTTCGGTTATTTATTTTTATTGGGTTTGCTTAAGTGACAAACAAAACTTTTGTACGAAAGGATTTTTTGTTGGTTTAGAAGCTATACTTACAACGCGATCATATTTTTATATTTCTTTACCGATAGAAAAACCGATCGTCAACTACCAAACACCATCCATAACCATTTCTTTTAGTTTTCTATTTACTTGTTTAATTAGATTAATCTTTCATTTCATTTTCTATTTTTCGTTATAAGTGTTGGATTATTAAGTTTTTTTTTTCCGTTTATTGCTGCTTAGTATTAACTGATGCTATTTTAGCATAATTCTTTTTTATTTTTATTGTTGGATTTAATTATTGAGGCTATATTTTGTCACTTGGTTTTGAGTTTTCATGTTTAACATTTGTGAGCACCAAGTGAATGTTACATTGCCTTTATGCTTCTTAACTCTTTTGAATTGCATGTTTTGGCCACCATGCATTCATCATCTATTGTTAGGTAATTGTATATTATCATTGCATTTTTTAGGTGATGCTTGTTTATGGTTTACCCTTATTCACATCATTTATTTCATGCATTAAGATTGTAGAATTGTGAAATTAGATCGAAAGCTTACCTAGTGACGTATTTTTGAAATTTTCAAGCTTTGTGGATCATGCTTGCTATGTGATTGATTTTTGACTTCTATATCCTTTTTCCTAAGTTCCATAGCATCCATGTGTTTCACCTCTATGTCACTTAAGTGTTACAACAACTTCAATATGTGTCATTGTTGATGTGTGAGCTCTTTATACCATTTTGTTCTTCAAATTTACTTACACATCAATCAATGTCCATGCATTATCCAATTTCACAATTGCTTGATTTTTGCTTGAATGCTTTTATGCTTCTTCATTACTTGTTGGGTTGTTTTAGCCTACAAGTCTTTTAAAGTATCTCAAGCACACTAGAATGAGTGAAGTGCATGTTTTCTTTTGTGTAATTGTGATATAACTTTTTGTACTAGTGTGTGTGTATTCTAAACCGCGCACAATTTTAGAACCCATACACCTATTTTTCATCAATATCACACTAATTCACTCACTCAATTCTAGTGGTTCTTACCTCATTCCAACAATTCACGCTTCCTTGCTTTTGTATTTTCTCACCTTACGGTGTTTATTTTGTTTTTCATGATCAATGCACCATAAGCAAAAAATGGAAGCGAAAGGAAGAACACGCAGCACCGGTTGACCCGCCAACTGAAGGTGGCAACTCGGAGAGTCGTCGTACCCCCTTGCTCATCTTTTAGTGCACCGAGGACGGTGCAAACTTTTAAGTGTGGAGAGGTCGTCCGACCATTTGGTGTTTTTGGGTAACAAGTTTCTAATCCCAACACTCTTGCATTTCATTTTAGAATTTTTAGTTTCACTTTCTCATTTTGCATATGTATATATTAAGCTTAGTCAAAATCATGATATTTTCCAAGGATTTTATCTATAGGGCACCCCTATTGATTGAAAAAAAATTTTAGAACTTGCTTAAATTATATACTTTGTGGATCATGTTTTGAGCTAAGAACACAAGCATGTGAGATTTGAGCCTAATTGTGTGGTTACATCATACATAACCACTTACTTTCATTCTTGTGTGCATTATTATCTTCCAATGATTGTAATCCTTGATTTGTTTGATTCTTTATGTCCATTATTTTGTGTATACATGAATTTATATGATTGAGGCCATTGTTCAAATAGCTCACTTACCCAAATAGCCTATCCTTTTATCTTCCATTGTTAGCCAATTTTGAGCCGATGCTTAACCCATTTGTTCTTAATTGAAGCACATTACAAGGCTAACTGAAAAATAATAAATGTCCTTAATCTGGATTTTTGATTAGCTTAGACTAGTGAGAGTGTTCATCATTTAATTTTGGGGAAGTTGGGAACATTGGGTAGAGATAAAAGTGTGTTTACGTTTTTGTTGAAAAAATCATGAGAATTAGGTACATACTCATGTATTAATCATGTGTAAACCATGTGCATTGATGTGCTTATATATATTTTAGTTTGAAAAAAAAAAGAAAAAAAATGAGAAAAATAAAAAGAAAAAAATATATATATATATATATATATATATAAAGAAAAAGAAAATATATGGAAAAGAAAGAAAAAGAAAAGCAATAAAAAGGAGACAAAAATGCCCCAAAGTAAATTTCAATAATAATCAATGCATATGTGTGGTGATCAAAAGGGAATGCATGAGTGTGTCAAAAAGTGAAGAATGGATAGCTAGGTTTGTTTAGAATTGTATAGGTTGTCATAGGTTAGGTGGGAAGTTTAAATTAATCAAAGATTCAAATTTCAAGCTCACTTGACCATATGCATCCTACCTTGACCCTAGCCCCATTACAACCTATGGGAAAGCCCTAATGATATTTGTATGCATGCATAAAGTAATTGTTGATTGTTATATGAAAAACAAATCTTGGAAAGCATGATTAGGGGAGAATTGAGTGAATCAACCCCATATGTAAGACCCAAAACCTTTGAAAAAAGGCTATCATTAGCAAATTTCAAATTCAGTGTTTCTGTAGCTTTAATTTCAGAAATCCCTCTATTAAAGAAAATTAAAGCAAGTTTTGATTTATTGAATTTGAGATGAGTTATGATTATTATCCAATTTTATAATTATTGGATTATTTTCTCTATTTGAATTATAAAGTTGATAGTTATGAAATAATAAGGATTTTATATGATTTGGATTGAATGATTGATATTTTAAATATTAGTACTGCTATTTTGGAAAATGAAGAAATTAAGTGTATTATTTCTAAACATTGGATTTGGACATTTATTGAAAATAAAGTGTGAAATTGATGAGCAAATAGTATTTCTATACATTATTATTGTTGGATTAGAATTTATTTCTAATTACTATATTATCCCTATATTAAGTAAGATTACTAAAATACCCCTAACCCTGAAACCCTAACCCGTGATCCGGTTACCCTCTCACCCAACTCAGCAGCCACACCACAAACGTTTCCCCTTCCTCAAACCTATACCCAGCCACAGTAACAGAACCAAGAAGTAGTGGGGAAGAGAGGAGGGGCGGTGATGGCTGTGGCCTCGCTACTGCCGCCGCCCAGCTCAACGCCGCCGTCTCACCTTGCTCGCGCCGTTCCCTCCCTCATCATACACTTTTAATTTCATCCCTCCAACTCACCCACGGACCAGGAAAGAACGGGAGGAGATCGCGTCAGCCTGGGAAGGAGGGTGCTGCCACCATAATCAGTCGCGGCCGCTGCAAGCCCACCGCATTGCACAGCCTTGGAGTCCGCCGTCAGGTCCGAGGCGAAGAAAGAGGTCGAAACAGAGGGCTACACGAGGAAGAGGATGGCCGTGGGTCGCCGTTTTGTCTCGCCATTGCCACCGAGGCCACACCCAGTCCAGCCATGCCACCATCCCTGCGCCGTCGCAGAGAAAATCTGAGGTGAAGGGGAGGACCGCGAAGGGGGAAAAGGGTCGCGCCGCCCAGTCACCGGATTGCTCGCCGCCAGCGTCGCCGGTGTTGTCGTGAGGAAGAAAGGGGGAGCCCCGCCGGAGGAGAACCATTGCGGGGCTGTTCCTGCCACTGTGCCCAGCTGTTGTTGGGGGCCTTGTCACCGCTCATGAGGGTGCGCTGGTAAGCCTCTGCCACCGGAAATGTCACTGCCGTCGCCGGAAGGCCTCGTCGGTAAGGATTTTAAGCTGGTTCTCCTTTCCGTTGAGTTCTGGGAACCTCATTGTCACTACATGTTATTCAGGTCACTGCTGCCGCTCGAGGTGGCTGCCGGGCTGCCGCTGAACCGGTTCGAAGACCGCCACTATCCCGGTTCAGCTGTTCCTTCTTCATTCGGTAAGCGTTTTCGATTTGAAAGCTCTCTAGTTGCTATTCTGGCTTCATACACTAAGGATTTGTGGCATCAATTGCTATGAGACTGAGTTTCTATTGTTATGTGTCGCGATTAGTGTTGCTGTGGTTACCGCGGGAGTGGCTTGGAGCCAAGGTTGCGTTGTTGGTGATCTCAGTTTAAGAGAGGAGGTTCCTGTAACGCGTTTGAGTTATGGAATTTGCGTTTTGAGGTAGGGGCGGTTTCCGCAAACTACAGTTTATTATTGGAATTATTACATATGGATACTGATGTGAGATATGGTGTAATTAGTGATTGTATCTGCCTTATGTATTATTTGATTGACTCGAATGATTATGGATGTTGGCTTGGCTGAATTGTTGTGTGGCTTGTGAAATGTAATGTTTGAAATTGATTCTTTAAATATTTGAAATGAGTTTAATCCGTTGAGGATTGGTTTGAATTGAGTCAATTATTTTGATGATGTGAAAGATAGAATGCTCTTGAAATTCAGCCTGGGTTGCTTTAATTGCTCTGGTTTTGATAAATGATTTA
This sequence comes from Arachis hypogaea, assembly GCF_003086295.3. Lineage (NCBI taxonomy): Eukaryota > Viridiplantae > Streptophyta > Magnoliopsida > Fabales > Fabaceae > Arachis > Arachis hypogaea. Next base: position 86,195,125 of record NC_092050.1, on the reverse strand, counting down.
TTGCTGAACTGATTCTTTAAAGCTTTATAAATGAGTTAAATCAGTTGATATTGAGTTGATTTTTGAAATGGTTTCCTTGAGGTATGCCATTGAGGCGACTGTTGGATTTAGCTTGCTTTTGAATTGATTTCTGGTTTTGAGCTGTTGAAAAGGAATGAGAAACGGTTTAGTTGGGACCCGAACCGGGTGGCAAAAGTCCAGGTTTTAGGGGAGGTGCTGCCGAAATTTCTATAAAATCCGAGTCTTTATTAAAATGTTGTCTGGAAAATGATGAGTTAAAGACTTCTACTATTTTATTTGAATTATCGAGAAAAGGATGATTCATGCTTTCGAAATGAATTAATAAAGAGGAAATTGTGATTTAGTCTTGCTTCTTAAGAAAGGCATTGTATCTCTTTCAGGAGAAGGTTATCTAGATGAAACTTGTGTTTTAAAGCTGTTTGGATGTGAAAAGGGTTTATGCCTTTGAATTTGACTTGGGGGTTTCAATTAAAGAAGTTTCAATGACTTTGAAAGAACCTGAATGTCTATTGACAAGTTTCATTTTGAAATGTTTTGAGAAAGGTTTTAAGTACTCTTTGAATTCTGAATTCTTGCAAGACTAAAACAATTTTGAACAGTTGAAACATTCTAGAATTTATTATGGGGGTTGAAGTTGGTTTTGCCTAAGTAAAGGAAACGGCTTTGAAAGAAGTAAATGATTACATGGCTCGGTTTGGCTTAGATCCTATTTGCTTACTCAAATCAGAAAGCCAATGTTTTAATGATTTTAAATGAATTTGGCGAAATGAGTTATGTTATTCTCCCCTAAAGACTTGGGACTCTGCCAAGAAACTTTTGTTATGAAATCCCATTGTTGTATGGGTGATTTTAAATACATTGAAATAAATCCTTAACTTGCCATGGTTTTGGAAGTTTTGGAAAGAGAATGCCGAGAGTGGCTTTGTTTTAAAAAGGGAACTCACTTTGAGTAAATTTGGCTTATGAGCCTGAGATGATTTGAGCAACGAGATTTCTAAAGCCAAGGCTGAAAAGAGTTGAAACTTGATTTCAAAATGAAGCGATTTGAGAAAAAGTGATTTATGGCTTAAATGCCGGTTTTATGAATTTGATGATGTTGGATGGTGGAAGTGCTGTTTTGTTATGGGCCGGAATGGCTGTGTATGATTATGAATATTGGCTGGTTCTGGATTGAACCGTGAGCCGGAATGGCTGTGTATGATATTGATTTATGGCTGATTGCCGAATGAGTTATGAGCCGTATGGCTGACTATGAATTATGAATTTAAGCCGGATGGCTAAGATGGACGTTGATCCATGGTTGGGACTGAATGAATATATGCTTGAGATACCTGGGTAGTAGCAAGGGTTGTGGTTCGTCCCACTTGCTCCAGGTCAGAGATTGTGACGCCTGGGTAGTAGCGGTAGTAGTGGTGATTCCACTTGCTCCAGGTTGAGCTTTTAAACACCCGCCTGGGTAGTAGCCGCAGTAGTGGTTGTTCCCCTGGCTCTGGGTTGAGCGGGTAGTAGCAATGGGGTTGTAGCTAAAACCTACTTGCTCCGAGAGGGGTGTTTCTGTCCATGGTTAGCTACCAGGACGTGTCGGGTTGGCTATATAACCGACAGATGATATCATCAGCCTCTAGGGACAGGTATGCATCATATGCATTTATGTGACATTGTTTGGGTGTGCATATTATACTTGGTTTGCCTATGTGATTAATTGCTAATTGTTCTACTTGCAATAACTGTTTGCTTGTGCTTGCATCTTCCTATTTGTGTTTGCTGCTGGGACTCTGTTGGATTGTGGTGATTGGTTGATGGTTGGATTGTTTGGGCCTAGGGCCGTGGTTGAAATGAGGTGGACTGATGGTTGGTTTTGTTTGTGTTTCCGGTTTGGAAGGATATGAAAGGCTATTTTGGTTCAGTATAGATAAAGCTTTTTGAAAGGGCTTTTGAGTTTTGAGAATTGAATGGTTTCTCTTTCAGTAAAGATTTTCGACTTTACTTTTATTGAAAACCGTGTTTTTGAAAAGAGGCATAAAAAGGTTATTAATCACTGGTACGGTTTATCTTCATGTATCCTATTACAGTAATTTCCAAAAACCCTCTACTGAGAACCCTTTCGAGGATGATGTTCTCACCCCCCCTACATTTTTCCCCTTTCAGGATATGGGCGCAGAAGTTACGAAGGGTTTATTTAGTTGTTGTTGAGATACTCTGTATTGTTTTAGTTATGGTTTATTGTACCCTCGCCTTTATCTTGATATATTCTATAAAAGGGATAGGAATTGTATTGGTTAATGTTTGTAATAATATTTATATATATGTATGTATATATATGGATACTCTCTATGAGTTTCTGTAAGTTGTATGGTATCTATGGATGTATGTTATCGAATAAAAGTACTTTTTGGGAGCGGTATTGCGGTTTAAAGTTTTAAACAGGCTCATATTTTAGTATTAAATAGTATAAGAGTCGTCGTAATATCCGAGCTATCAGAGTCGCGCAGCCAGAAGTGTGAACTTTGGTAGTTAGGGTGTTACACCATACACTTGAGTGCTTAGAGCAGATACACATCCGGTGATGGTTCGATCGCTCAATTACATGTCTCCACCCATGATCATCTTTTCTTGCAAGTTTGTAAAATCTTTCAATGATTCAATTCAATTGTGGGTTGATTTGATTGCTATTGCCTTAGCCCTTGTGCTTGTATATGTATTCTTGGAAATTGACTTGTTTTGACCAAGTGGATGCATTCATGTAGATAGATTGCATATAGATAGATTGCATTTAGTTAGTTTGCATTGAATAAATGTTGATACCCCTTTGCTTCTTTCTTGATTTTAGCATGAGGACATGATTAGTTTAAGTGTGGGGAGATTTGATAAACCCCAATTTTGTGGTTTATCTTGTACTTATTTTAGGGAATTTTATCACCTTTTCCCACATTTATTCAATGAAATAGCATGGTTTTGCAATTCTCCCTTGATTTGTGCTTAAATATGAAAACATGCTTTTTAGGCCCTTAAATTGGTGATTTTAACTCACCTTAATTCTATTCGATGCCTTGATATGTTTGTTGAGTGATTTCAGGTTCATAAGGCAAGTATCGGATGGAAGAAATGAAGGAACTGCAAAGCTGTCAAGCCTGACCTCTTCGCAGTCAATCAATCATAACTTGAGCTACAAAGGTCCAAGCGAGGCGGTTCTAGTTGTGTTGGAAAGCTAACATCCGGGGCTTCAAAATGATATAAAATTTGCCATAGTTTCCTAATGTATAAGGGCGCGCACGTGCACTGTACGTGTACACGCCGATTGGTGCAGATGGTTTAGTAAAAACAACTCATGGCCAGTGATTTCTAGTGCATTTTGGGCCTAATCCAAATCATTTATAATGTTATTTCATGCAAAATTCAAGCTTGGGCAAGGGGGAGCAATTGTTTGAACTGTTAGTATCATGTAGAGTAGTTTCTAGAGAGAGAAGCTCCCTCTTCTCTCTAGAATTAGGTTAGATTAGGTTAATCTCTTCTAGATCTAGGTTTAATCTCATGTTTTCATCTTGCTTTCTTTATGAATTCTTGCTTCTACTCTTTGATTTTCATGGTTTGTAGTGTTAATTTTTCTTTTATACTTTCTTTTATGTTCATGGATGCTCTTGTTGGATTTAGATCCCTTTTAATGCAATTTAATGTTTGATATTCTTTTATTGTTGATTTAAGTTGTGATCTTACTTTCCTTACAATTGATAGTTGGTAGATTTATAATTCTTGCATATTTACCATGCTTTCTATTTATACCCACCAAGTGTTTGACAAAATGCTTGGTTGGGATTTAGAGTAGACTTTGAGCATTCTTGGCTTGGAAAGAGTAATTAGGTAATCTTGAGTCATGAAAACCCAATTTAGATTGGTGATCTAGAGTTGTTAGTTAATATTAATTCCATAGACTCTAATTTCTTGCTAATTTAATTAGTGAGTTGATTGGGATATTTGGATTGAGATTAGCTAGTCTTGTTTGACTTTCTCTCATGGAAGATAATGTGATACCTTCTTCCAATATTGGAGATGATGAAATAAGATAAATTCTTGTTAATTATTGTTATTAGTGACTAGATGGAAAGCCTATGATCTCAATCCTTGCCATGAATGTCTGTCTTTATTGATTGCTTTCTTTAATTACTCTCTTTACTTTTCTTGTCATTTATTTTATCGCCCCTTTTTATCAATCAAACCCCCTTGTTCCTTCATAGCCAATAATTGACCACTTCATTGCAATTCCTTGTGAGACGATCCGATGTTTAAATACTTCGGTTAATTTTCATTGGGGTTTGTACATGTGACACAATCATATCTTAATTTGATTTGAGGATTGACTGTTGGTTTGGACTATACTAACAACGGAAATATTTTGTGGAATTCCGAACCGGTATAAATCCCAGCCAGCAAATTATTGTGAGAAAGTCTAACAAGATTAGCTAATCTCATGGAAGATAACCTATATCCCCGGCAACGGTGCCATTAATTTGATGGCTGGGATTTATACCGGTTCAGAATTCCATAAAATATTTCCGTTGTTAGTATAGTCCAAACCAATAGTCAATCCTCAAATCAAATTAAGATATGGTTGTCTCACATGTACAAACCCTAAATAAGAATTAACCGAAGTATTTAGACTCCGGGTCGTCTCACGAGAATTGCAATGAAGTGGTCAATTATTGGCTAAGAAGGGGCAAGGGGGTTTTGGTTTATAAAAGGAACAAGAAAAGGTAAATCAAGCAAGTGATTAGAGGAAGCAAAATAAAGAAAAGCAATAAGTAAAGAGAGACATTCATGGCAAGGGTTGAGATCATAGGCTTTCTATCCTAGTCATTAATCATAGCAATGCTTAACAAGAATTTATCTTATTACACTGTCATCACCGTTGGTGGATTGCTATTTTTGGTGAACAATTTCAGACATTTATCTAGTATTTTGTGTTACTTTTAGCATTTGCATTTTGGTTTATTTTGCACTTATGGATTATTGTACATATTAGTATTTTGGGATACTTTTGCTTTAGTTTGTTGCATTTTGGATCATTGTAGACATTTGATCTCTTTAGTTGGATTTGCTTTATATAGTTATTTTAGCTTTGTAGTTGTGATTTGAAAAATATGGGTTTTGAAACCCAAGTTTACCCTTTTTGCATAAGAGAATTTGGTTTGAAAAGAAAGGGATAAGCTAAGAAATTTTTTAAAATTTCTAAATCACAACATTGCATTTATAATAAACTTAGTCAAAACAATGAAATTTTCCAAAGAACTTATCTATAGGGCACCACCCCAATTAATTGAAAATTTTTGTGGAACTTGCTTGAATTATATATTTTGTGGAGCATGTTTTGAGCTAAGAACACAAGCATGTAAGATTTGAGCCTAATGATGTAGTTACATCTTATAACCACTTATTTTCCTTCTTGTGTGCATTAATCTCTTTCTATGATTGTGATCCTTGATTTGTTTAATTCTATATGTCCGTTATTCCTTATATGCATGCATTTATATGATTGAGGCCATTGTTTCATAAAGCTCACTTACCCAAATAGCCTACCTTTTACCTTCTATTGTTAGCCAGTTTTGAGCCTATGCTTAATCCAATTATTCTTCATTTTAGCACATTACAAGCCTAAAGCGAAAAACAGTAAATGTCCCTTGTTTGGATCTTTGATTAGCTTAGGCTAGTGAGAGTGCTTATTATTCAAGTTTGGGGAGATTTGGGAACATTGGTTGGGATAAAAAGGGTGTTTATATTTCTATATTTGGAAATTGGGTGCATGCTCATGTATTAATCAAATGTTAGACCTTATGCATTGATGTTCTTGTATATAGTTTGAAAGAAAAAAAAAAGAGAAAACAAAAATGAGAAAAACAAAAGAAAAGGAAAAGTGAATATAAATAGAAAATAAAAGAAAGGAAAAATATAGAAAAAATAAAGAAAAAAAGAGAAAAGCAATAAAAAGGGGACAAAATGCCCCAAAGTAAAGTTCAATAAGAATCAATGCATAAGTGTTGTGAAATGAAAAGGAAATACATGAGTATGTGAAAAAGGGAATTATGGGTAGTTAGGTTAGCTTTGAATTTGTATAGGTTATCATAGGTTAGGTGGGAAAGTCTAGGTTAATCAAAGATTCAAATTCTAGTCTACTTAACCATATATGACCCTACCTTGACCCTATCCCCGTTACAACCTTTGAGAAAGTCCTCATGATAATTGTATGCATGCATTGAATAATTGTTGATTGTTAGATGAAGAACAAATCTTGGAATGCATGATTAGGGGAGGATTGAGTGAATCAACCCCTAAACACTTGAGTGACTAGAGCGGATACACATCCGGTGAGGGTTCGATTGCTCAATCACATGTTTTCACCATGACCATTCTTCGTTATGCAAGTTTGAAAATCTTTTTGATAATTCAATACAATTGTGGGTTTGGTTTGGTTTGATTCCTATTGCTTTAGCCCTTGTGCTGGCATATGTTTTCTTGGAAGTTAATTTGCTTTGACCAAACATTCGCATTCATGTAGATAGTTGCATTTACATAGGTTCCATATAGTCTAGTTACATTGAATAAATGTCATACCCCTTATTTCCTTCTTGGTTTAGCATGAGGACATGCTATGGTTTAAGTGTGGGGAGGTTGATAAACCCCGTTTTTAGGTTTATCTTGGGTTGAATTTAGAGTATTTTATCAACCTTTTCTCACATTTATTCAATGAAATAGAATGATTTTGTGATTCTTCCTTAATTTGTGCTTAAGTATGAAAACATGCTTTTAGACCCTTAAATTAATCATTTTAATCTTCCTTTGATTCCACTAGATGCCTTGATGTGTTTGTTAAGTGACTTCAGCTTGAAAAGGCTGGGAATGGATCAAAGGATTGAAGAGGAAAGCATGCAAAGTGGAGAACACATGGAAAAAAACCAAAGATTTGGTTGCACTCATCCACACGCACGCGCAACAGATGCGCACACATGGATCGTAAAACCCCAAAGACGCACACGCGTGCTGTACGCATACGCGTCAGTGCTGGCACGTGATTTTAAGTGAAATTGTGCCTGGCGAATTGAGAAGTGTCCTTGGCCCAGTTTGGAGCTGAATTTTGGCAGGAAAAGGTTAAAAGGACCAAGGATTAAAGGGGAGAGGCATCATTCCATCACTCTACACATAGTTTAGTTTAGTTAATGCTTTGGTTAGTTTCTAGAGAGAGAACCTCTCTCTTATCTCTAGAATTAGGATTAGGTTTAGGTTAATAAGCTTAGATCAAGGTTTTAATTCATGCTTTTATCTACTTCTACCTGTCAATTCTTTGTTGCTACATCTTGTTCTTCTATTCTCTTGTTGTAATTTCCTTTATTTTGTCTCTATGCTTTGTTTTTGATATACTATTGTTCCTTTTATTTTCTTTTAATGCAATTTGAGGTAATTCATGTTAATTGTGCTTTCTTTGATTGTTGTTGTTGGTTCTTTGCAATAAGTTGTTGTTAGATTTCATTCTTGTTGTCAATTTACTATGCTTTCCTTTTATACCTTCCAAGTGTTTGTCAAAATGCTTGAAAGGATGTTAGAGTAGAATTTTATGCCCTTGGCTCGGGAAGGTAATTAATGAATTTTTGAGTTACTAATTTCCAAGTGATTGATAGTTGGTAGCCATTGACTCTAGCTCTCATTAATTCAATTAGTGAATAGCTAGGACTTATGGACTTGGATTGGTATAGCTCATTTGACTTTCCTTTACTTGTTAGAGGATGACATAATGGGATTAATCCTTGCAATTATCACTCGTCTTTGAAAATTGTTTTTCAATAAAAATGAGCTGAGCCTCTCATACCAAGCTTTAGGAGATTGTCTTAGACCATATAAGGCTTTAGCTAGTTTGAAAACATGATTATGAAAGGTTTTGTTTTCAAATCCAGGAGGTTGAGCCACCTAGACCTCTCTATCTATTATACCATTGAGGAATGCACACTTTACATCCATTTGGAATAGCTTGAAGGCGCAGTGAGCTGCATATGCTAGGAGTAATCTGATGGCTTCCATTCGAGCTACAGGTGCAAAGGATTCATCGAAATCAATCCCTTTCTCTTGATCATAGCCTTGAGCAACCAATCTAGCTTTATTTTGGACAATGGTTCCATCATCACCCAATTTGTTTCTGAAAATCCATTTAGTGCCAGTGATTTTCTTTCAATTTGAGTGAGGTACTAAGGTCCAGACCTAAATTTTCTCAAACTGCTGCAATTCTTCCTCCATGGCTAACACCCAAGATGGATCAGCAAGTGCTCCTTGGATATTTTGAGGTTCAATCTTTGATATAAGAGCTAAGTTGTTAGATTCAACTCTTTTCAAAGATGATCTAGTTGATATTTCTTTGGAGGGATCACCTATTATGAATTTCTCAGGATAGTTTTTCAGAAACTTCCATTCCCTGGGCCTTCTGGTTTGAGTTGACGATTCAAGTTCCTCTTGATCAACAATGGCCTCTGCATCAGTATTATCTACTGCAACAAGAGATAATTCCAAATTGTCTCCTCCAGAATTGATATTTTCGCTACTAACAGGTGCAGTATCTTGGGAACTTGAATTTTGAGGCACTGACTCAGTATTTTTGAGCAATTCAGCTTCAAAACCTAGACTATCATCAATGCAAACACTAGGAACAGAATTAGATTCACAGAATGTGACATTCATAGTTTCCTCAACAGTTTTAGAGTTCTTATTATATACTCTATATGCTTTGCTATAAGTAGAATAACCAAGAAAGATTCCTTTATTTGTTTTAGGATCAAATTTCCTAAATTTTCTTTGATATTCAGTATGAAACACTTGCAACCAAACACATGAAAGTAACTAAGATTGGGAGGATGCCCTTTCCAAAGTTCATATGGAGTTTTCTTCAAAAATTTTCTTATGAGGGTTCGATTCAAAACATAACAAGTTGTATTCACAGCTTCAGCCCATAAGAATTTGGGAACTTCATATTCACACAACATAGTTCCAGCCATTTCTTGTAAACTTCTATTTCTTCTTTCCACAACACCATTTTATTGTTGTGTTCTAGGACTTGAGAAGTTGTGTGATATGCCTAGTTCATCATAAAAGGATTCAAAGTGTTGATTTTCAAATTCTTTTCCATGATCACTTCTAATTGAAATAATTTTAAAACTCTTTTCATTTTGAGTCCTCTTGGTGAATTTTTCAAAAACAGCAAATGCTTCATATTTATGAGCTAGAAAGAACACCTAACCAAACCTAGTGTAGTCATCCATAATAACCATGCCATAACTTTTTTCTCCAAGACTTTGAGTCCTAGTTGGTCCAAACAAATCAAGATGCAACAACTCCAATGGTTTCTTAGTTGAGACGTCTTTCTTGGGTTTGAAAGAGGTTTTTTATTTGTTTACCCATTTGACAAGCATCACATGTGATATCCTTATCAAATTTAATTTTAGGAAGACCTCTTACTAATCCTTTTTTAACAAGCTTAGAGATTTGGAACATGCTAGCATGTCCTAATTTCTTATGCCACATCCATTTTTCAGATTTCATTTAAGAGAAATAAGTCACATTTTGAATCTTAAGATCATCTAGTGTGAGACCATAAACATTGTCATTTCTTTTGGCAACAAATAAAACAGCCCTTGTTTTCTCATTAATGACCCTACAGTCAGATTTTCTGAAGGTTACAGCATACCCAAGGTCACACAGTTGACTTATGCTCAACAGATTATGCTTTAACCAATCAACTAAGAAAATACTATCAATGCAAGTAGAAAAATCTTTGCCAACCTTACCAATGGCAATTATTTTACCTTTACCATTATCTCTTAAAGTGACAAATCCTCCATCATACTTGTTGAGTTTAATAAAGAAAGTATCATTTTCGAACATATGCCTTGAACATCCACTATCAAGATACCACATGTCCAATTTCTTCTTGGATGTAAGGCAAACCTGCATGTTCTTCAACTAACCTTAGGTATCCAAATCCATTTGGATCCTTTGATGTGAAATCTTCTTGGTTGCCCAAAAGCATTGAAATCATTAACAACTTTATATAATTTACTATCATTACCAAAAGACCTTAGAAAGATGAAACATTGAGGAAGATCATGACCTTTTCTATTGCTTTTGTAGCAATGGTTCTTGCTCATTGATTTTTTAGATTTATTAAAACCTTTAGGTTTGAAAAACTTGGAAGAGGAGGCTTCATATTTTTGAACATTTTGTTTGAAAACAGCCTTACTTTCCTCTTTGAATCCAAGTCCAGATATTTCAGACCCAAACCTTGACAAGCAAGTAGTTTATCCAAATTTTGAAAACCTTGAACAAACTTTGCTAAGTCTTCATTCAGATTTTTAATTTGTTCATTCAGCTTCTTGTTTTCAAAAATCAAATCAGTGGAAGCAATGACCTTATGCTTGAGTTTGAATTTCTCTAATTCAGCTCATAAGGAACTATTGTCTTCTTTTAAAAAAATTTCATTACAAATTTCGGTTGCCTTAATCTTTTTCAAAAGAAGATCATTTTTTGTCCTCAAAGCCTCATTATCTTTCTTGCATTTAGCATACTTATCTAAGAGTTTCTTAGAATTCACAATAATGTCTTTGATAATGTAGTATAATTCATCAACAGATAGGTCAGAGAGATCTACCTCATCTTCATCATCGTGATCGGCCATCAGGCATAGCTGAGCCTCTTAATCTGAGTTCTCTGAACTGGTGTTGCTTTCCAGGTCCTCCCATGTTGCCATCATCACTTTCTTCTTGTCTTTCTTGGATTTTTCGCCTTTTTTTAGTTGAGAGAAATCTGTCTTGAAGTGACCTGGTTCCTTGCAGTGGTGGCACGTAAACTTGGTTTGATCTTTCTTGAAGTCTTTAGATGAAGAACTTCCTTTGCCTTTGCTTTTGAATCTCAGTAATCTTCTCATTTTTGTTGCAAAGAGCACCATTTCTTCATTTGAGAAACTATCATCAGATTCTTCTTCTTTGGCTTTCATTATTGATTTCAGTGCTATTCTTTTCTTTTTGTCATGTTTATTTTGAGACATGTGAGTGATTTCGTAGGCTAGCAGCTTGCCTCTTAGCTCATCATAGGTGATTTTGATTAAATCATTCCTTTCAGAGATGGCTATGCTTTTTACTTCCCATTTCTTAGTAAGACTCCTCAGGATCTTCCTCACTAAGGTTTCTTCAGAATAGCTCCTTCCCATGGCATCCAGATTGTTCATGATTATTGAGAACTTTTCGAACATTTGATCGATGCTCTCATTCTCCTTCATTTTGAACATTTCATACTCCTTCATCAGCATGTCAATTATGGTCTCCCTCACTTGTTTAGTGCCTTCATGGGTGAGTCTGAGCTTGTCCTATATTTCTTTGGCCGTCTTGCACCTTAACACTTTTCTGTATTCTTCAAAACTGATCACACAATGCATCAGGTTGATTGCCTTGGCATTGAGTTCAACCTTCTTCTTTTCTTCCTCAGTCCACTCGCTGTCTTCTTTTGCCACAACTTCTCCATTAGCATTTTCTTTAGTGGGAACGTCTGGTCCATTGAGGATGATCTTCCAGATGTTGTAGTCTATTGACTGCACAAAGATTCTCATTCTCTCTTTCCAGTAGGAATAGTTGGTGCCATTGAAGTAGGGAGGTCTGTTGTTCGACTGCCCTTTAGTGAGAGTAAAGGCCATGATGTTAGGACCCATATTGTTGGCTATGGATATTTACTCCAAGCTGTGAAGCTTGACTCCTTGAGACCTTGCTCCTGATACCAATTGATGGTACTGATTGAACTTTAGAAGGGGGGTTGAATCAAGTTGGCTTAAAACTTAAAGTTTCATACTCTATTTTTGCGGAAGCTTAAGTTGTAAGAGATTTTTTTATTTTGTCTCATGTGCAGAACTGAAAAAGAGAAAGGAAGAAGAGAATAAAGCTAGCATGTATCCTGGTTTAGATTCTTGGTGCAATAAATCCTATGTCCAGTCTCCACCACAAACCATGGTGGAATTTCCACTATAATCCACCGATTACATTCACTAATACTATTGAATTACACCCTAATTCAACTAGTATCTACCCCTAAGCTTTCTTCACCAAAGCTTAGCTATCCCAAAGTGCTGTCCCAACTTGGAAGGGAAATCTAGATAGATACAAACTCACCAAGTGCTAACCCAACTTACACAATAATTTAGTGGCTCTTTTTGCATCACTCTTGCCTTTTCTCTCTTGGCTTTTTCAACTCACATGATTAGCCTTTTTCTGAAAATATAAAATGACACAAGACAGCCATAACAATGAAAATCAGAAATTAAGCTTGAGTAGAAGAAAAAGATTTCAGCTCAATAGTTGAGATGATGCTCTGAGTTTTTGTTCTCTTTTTCTTATCCTCTAAATGTTGGAAATGAAGCACCTTATATGTCTTCAGCCTACCTTCATTTTTGCCTCTTCCATTTGCTTGGCCTTGCTTCCCGTTAGAGCTATCAATGCTGGCATGCCATCCATCTTCATCATGCTCCACTAATTCTACTGGTTGAGGAGCCCGTCCACCACCTCTGTTATCCTTTGCTTTGCTTTCTTCCTTGGCTTGCACTCCTTTTTCATTTTGCTTCATTTTCTATGCTGTCCGAGGAGCTACACTACTACCTCTGCTCCTTAGCAAGTTTATGTACAGATCTCCCATTACTGAAATTTGCTTTACTGTTGTCCTTGGAGAGATGAGATTGTCCCAGCTATCCTTGTTGTGTTGTTATTTTCATTTTCCTCCAGCTGTCCTTGTTTTCTCATGATAATGATAGGTGCCCAATTATTCACTCAGTAAATATATAGCCTTCTTATTTTGCTTAGTGGTGTTATGTTAATAAACTTTGGGCTTGTTTATTTGCTTGAATCACTAAAAGAGTAGACTAGCTTCATTGTTTGGCGGTGAGATGAGTTATGGGCCTGCCACAATAAAACACACATTAAACAATATTGGGCTATTAACCCAACCAATGTTTGTCATCATATATTAGCCCAAAATCAAACTAAGATCAACAACTTTATTCATTCTTTTTGAGGATGAGACATAAAGGAAAGGAGCCGGGAGAGGAGGAGGATGCTGAGGATGGAGATGCCAAGCATGCATTGGACTTGCCAAACTACAACTCAAGCCCCCGCATCCGCCAGCTAAAGGTGGAGTGCTTAGCACTTCTTCTCACTAGATTGTGCTCGTGCACAGAGGACCGTGCAATGCTTAAGTGTGGGGGAGGATTCACCATTTTTGGGGCGTAAATTCTCTTTTCTGAACACTTTGTACTTTATTTTTGTTTCGTTTTGGTATGTTTCTTGTAGATATTTGGAGTGTTTTTTATTGTTGCATTGTATTTTCCTCTAGTACATATATCTTAGACTATTCATAGTTTATATCTACTGCATTTCGCATCTTTTGCATGGTATATATTTTATAGATAGAAGTTGTGATTGGATGTTGTGAATAGTATAGCACCTAGTTCAATTTTGATCCTAATTGTTCATGTTTGTTTTTACGATGTTGAAAATTTGGAATGGAACTAGGAAATTTTTTAAAATTACATCCATCACAACTTACATACATACATATAGGAAATAATTTTAGTGAAAACTATAAAGATTTCCAAGAATTTTATTTTTAGGGCGTTCTATTGAATTGATTTGGAAAAAGGAATATATTAATTAAAGGAATCTCTACCATAGGAGATCAGAGAACAAAGATTAAAAGAATCTAACGAATCTCTACCATAGGAGAGCAAATCACAAAAAAGAAAAGAATGTATTAACTGAAAGGATCTCTGATATAGGAGAGCAGACGACAAAGATAAAGAAAAATGCTTTAAAAGACTATCTGCTACAGGAGAGCTGATGCGACCTTGCTTGGGCTTTAGTGCCAAATTTATAGTGGGGACGCCCATACACTGAGAATTATTTTCCAGATGTAACCATATTGAAATACATTTAAAAGTCACACTGTATGCAGCCTGGCCATAAGACTTATATGCACACTATATGCATGTGGAAAGCCATATTTGGGACTTATGCCCGGGTAATCTCGGGAGCAGGTAGGCAACTGACATATGAGCTCGTCGTACTTGTTTGCCCATACTTCCCTATGATATGTGTTTCTATGATTTTTTGTGTGCGTGCTTCTGGAGCTCAACCCACTCACTAAACATGCCTTCAGGACATCTTCTAATCAATGCTTTGTACCTTTCTCAAGCCTCATATAATGACTCTCCCTCTAGTTGTCTAAAAGTTTGCACATCTGTTTTGAGCTTGATGACTCTTTGAGGGGGGTAGAATTTAGCTAGGAACTTGCTAACCAAATCATCCCAGTTGGTAATGCTTTCTTTTGGGAAGGTTTCTAGCCAATGAGAGGCTTTATCCCTGAGAGAAAATGGGAATAGGAGCAGCTTGTAAATGTCAGGATGCACTCCATTGGTTTTGATAGTATCACAAATTCTTAAGAAAATAAAAAGATGTTGATTTGGATCTTCAGCAGCACTTTCTCCATATTGGCAGTTGTTCTGAACTAGAGTGATGAGTTGGGGTTTGAGTTCAAAATTATGAGAATGGACATTGGAAGTTAGAATGCTGCTCCCACAATTTCTTGGATTGGGGATGGTGTATAAAGCTAACACTCTTCTTGGAGGCTGACCATTGTTGTTGGCCACATCCTCTGGTGGATTGTGGAGGTTATCCTCCATCTCTTGGTCTCCCTCTTCCGAATGTTCTTCTCATATTACCCCCTTCCCTCTTGCTTCTCTTCTTAATCTCAAGAAGGTTCTCTCTGGTTCAGAATCAAAGGAGGTGGATGTTCCTCTTCTTTCCCCTAGCATACACAAACACAAAACACCAAAAGCAAAGCAGAACACTCTATTGCTAGAGTAGTGTTAGAGTTAGGAAACTTAATGTGTCAAATAGTTAGTAGGCTTGAAAGAAAACAATGAAAAATTCTCAATCAAGACTATCACCTACCTAATCATTGTCAATCTATATCAATCCCCGGCAACGGCGCCAAAAACTTGATGGCGGGAAAACGCATTTGCACAAACTACCGGAAAGTATACCGGATCACATCAAGTAGTAAAACTCACAAGAGTAAGGTCGATCCCACAGGGATTGATGGATCAAGTAATTTTAGTTGGGTAATGAGTCTACTCAAGCTAATATTGAAAGGAGTTTGGTGAAATTGATCTAACAGAATATAAATTGCAATAAAATAAATACTGCAAGGTAAAAGACATAAACTTAAATGGCATAAAATGTAAAGGACTGGAGAATTAAATGTTGAAAAGTAAATGGGCAGAAGCTTAAAGTACAAGAAACTTAAATGAGCTGAATCTTAAATGGTAAGAAATGTAAATAACTTGAATCTTAAATTGCAAGAAAGTAAAGGGCAGAATATAAATGACAATGAAACTTAAATTGCATGAATTGTAAAGGAAATTTGGTGCTGGGAATCAATAAAGCAGTAAACAATTGCAATTAAAGCAAATTTAGAGTAATCTAAATTGGAGAAAATCAAAGACAAAGATTCATTAGGGATTGGAGATATCATAATCCATCATGAATCAAATGGGTCTCAACTTCCTTCTCAATCATATGAGTAGATCTAAGGAGGATTGTAATTATTTGGATCCCAATTCTTTGACAATTCAATCTCTCTAATCACAATCAATCTTGCCAATTTCTTGATCTAATTGTCATGAGAAGAGGTTAAGCATGTTCTCTTATCCATAAGCCACACAAATCCTTAAGACCTCAATTCTTCCCGAATAGTATTGGTCAAGAGAATTGTGAAGGATAGAGCTCTAATTCTAATGCTCGTGATTCCCCTTCCGAGGCTCACATAAGCATTCAACAGATTCAAACCCCCTTTCGGAGTGAGTGAATCTCAATCAAAACTAAAGATATCCTATAGCTACACAAGCAGATTGAGAAGAAGATGTTCATTCAATTATTAGGATTATAACAGAGCTCCTCCCCTAATAAAATGAGGGTTTAGTTCATCATTGCTCAATCAAAACAAAAAGGAAAGAAAGTACGTAAAAGAAAGAAAAGTACAAAAAAAAATCTTCTCATGGTTTCCCAATTAGGGTCCCCCTGCTTCCCAACCTTCTTTCTAAATCAAATTCTATCCTATTTATACACTTTTCCATTCAATCTTCAAGTCTTTGGATGTGGGCTTTGGCCTCTGTTGAAGCAGGTTAGGAGTGGAATTTAGTAACGTTGACAAGGGCGTTGGCAATCTGATGTTCATACTTGCAAGGGTGCCAATTTGAATTGGAGTTGGTGATAACATTGGTGACCAATGTTTGTGTAAAAATGTGGACTCAAACATTGCATGTAAAAACCCTTCTGGGCATTGCCACTAACGTTTGACTCAAATTTGGTGCACCAACATTCATCTGGTCACGCATACGCGTCAAAACTGCTTTTTTTGCCATTTTTCATGTGCGCATCACCCACACGTACGCGTGACTTGCTATTTTTCCACACGCGTAGGCGTCATCGACCCGTACGCGTCACAGCAAAATTTTCCAACTTCAAATTGATATTCTATCGAAGACGTTGGTGGTAACGTTTGTTCACCAACGTTCCCACCAATGTTGGACACCCTTTTGTTGTAACGTTGCACATCAAGCCGAGGAACGTTGCCTTACAACGTTGGTGAGCCAACTTTGGCCACCAACGTTGCTATGTCCTCCTCCATTAACGTTTGAGGCAACGTTGGTGAGCCACTTTGGCCACCAACTGACGTTAGGATTTTTGCCAGCAAAGAATTTTATAAAAATAGTCGCGTTGTAGATATAGTCTCTAAACCAAAAGAAATCCCTTCGTACAAATGTTTGATTGTCACAAGTAACAAACCCCTTAAAAATTGATAACCGAAGTATTTAAACCTCGGGTCGTCTTCTCAAGGAACTGCAGGGAAGTATGTTCTTATTATTGGTTACGGAGATTGTAAATCGGGGTTTTGAAGATGAGGAACAAGTGATTTGAATTGCAATTAAAATAAGTAAAAGACTGTAAAACAAATAAATAACTGTAAAATAAACTTTTGGCAAGGTATGAGAAATTAGAAATCCTATCCTCGTTATCCTTATCAATAATTATGAAGATTGAATCTTAATTCCACTTAGTTAGCCTTTACTTAAAGTAAAGAAAAGTCAAGTGACTAATTGTGTTGATCTTCAAATCCTAGTTAATCCCTAAGGAAAGATTGGGATTATTGAAGTTCAATTCAATTAGCAAAGATAACGATTATCAATCATGTTGAGTTTGTTAACTCCTGAGTCACTGATTTCTTAACCAAGACCAAAAGGGAAAAAGTAAATCTACTGGAATAAAAATGTCTTCAGATTGGAAGCAACAGTAACATAAATAAAAGAAAACAATAATAAACTGAAATACCTCAAATAACATTAATTCAAAGAATAATCTGTAACATAGAAGAATTCATAAATTAAATTGAGAAGATAAATAAAAAGGACTATTGAACCTGATAAAAAGAGATAATTCTGAAAGCAAAAGAAATCCTAATTCTAAATCCTAAAAGAGAGAGGAGAGAACATCTCCCTCAAAAATACATCTAATACATAAAAAATAACTAATTGGAGACTCTCCCTGAATGGATGCATTCCCTCACTTCATAACCTATGATCTGTGCCTTCTGGACTTGGATTTGGGCCAAAAAGGGCTTCAGAAATCGATGGGAGCGTTTTCTGTACTTTCTGGTGCATAGCCTCTATCACGCGTCCATGTGGGTCACGCGGTCGCGTCATTTGGAGTTTTCCTTGTCACGTGGTCGCTTCAGTCATGCGTCCGCGTCATATGCGTTTTGCTTAAGGTGCGTGATCGCGTCAATTACGCAGTCGCGTCACTGCCATTTCGCGCTGGCATGCGGCTGCGTCGTCCATGCGATCGCGTCACTGCCAGTTTCTCCAAAAACTCCGTTTTATGCTTTCCTTCTAATTTTGTATGTTTCCTTTCCATCCTTTAAGTCATTCCTGCCTTAGAAGATTTGAAACTACTCAACACACAAATCACGGCATCGAATGGAAATAAAGGGTAATTAAAATAATTACTTTTAAAGCATAGGAAACATGTTTTTCACATACATCACATAATAAGGAAGGGAAAGTAAAACCATGCAATTTATATGAATAAGTGAGTGAAGGATTGAAGAAATCACTTAAATTAGGCACAAAATATATCATAAAATATGGGTTTGTCAACCTCCCCACACTTAAACAATAGCATGTCCTCATGCTAAATCCAAGATAAAGAGTAAGGTAAGGTTGAAGTGGTGGAATCTCATGCAATACAATCTATTCTAAATGCATCTACTTAAATGAATCATGCAATTCTAATTTTTTTATTCACTTGTATATAAAACTTACATGTAGTTGAATTAATTTACATTCTCAAGGAGTCATATATGCATAGCCAAACCTTAGATAATGATAAAGCACTTTTATAATTGAGATGGGAAAGAAAAAATATTTTACAAACTTGCAAGACAATTAGCAATTTAAGCAGAGATATATGTTGATGAGCTATTGAACCCTCACTGGATTTTGTGTTTACTCTCTAGTCACTCAGTGTTTATTGGATTAATCACTCTATTCTTCTTTTTATCCTTACTTTCTATAACTTTGTTCTTCATCTAACCAATCAATAATTATAGAATATAGGCATACAAAAAATCATGAGGTCTTTAATTAAGGTTGTAATGGGGCCAAGGTAAAGGTAAGGGTATATATATAAGGCTATGTGAGCTAATAGGTGAATCCTTGGTTAGTCTAAGATCTCACCTAACATACATATTTTGTAAAGCAAAGCTTCTTTACCTATTTTCCTATATTTTTCCCACTTTTTATGTTACATGCTCATATTTTAATTTTTTTTAATTTATTTTTATCCCATGTGCATTGCTTTTTGCATTTGAGGAATTCTTTTGTATCCCCTTTATTCAAATACTGAAAAATAATTTTTTTTTAATGCACATGGTAATTCAATTATTTGATTTCACATGAGCATACTTCCCAAAATTTTTTATTTTGAATTATTTTATTCTTTTTAACTTTCTACCCTTTGTTTTTATCATCCATGTTCCCAATAGGTTTCCCTACTTACACAACACACAATTTCTATCTTAAGCTAACCAAGGATTCAACTTGGGATTTTATTTTGTTTTTCTGCTTAAGGCTAGTAATGTGGTTATAAAACAAGAGGGGTTTTAAAGGCTCAAGGGGGCTAACAAGGGTGATGTAAAAGGTAGGCTAATTTGGGAATAGTGAGCTAGAATCAAACAATGGCCTCAATCACTTTCTTGGTATGTATCTATATTCTACAATTAGACATATAGATTAAAACAAAGTAAAGAACACCAGAATAAATAAGAAGGGTGGAACACACAGGAATAAAATATCATGGTTTAAATGTAACCATGCAATTAAGCTCAAAACTCACAGGCTGTGTGTTTTCTAACTAAAAAATCATATATCAGTTATATATGTCAAGCAAGTAAAAATTAAGATTTTCCATTATTCTCAATGTAAATCTTAAGGTGGCTTTAAAGTTCTATTGTTTCTCCTTGATGAAATGTTGTTAACTAACTAACATGTAATGCTATATATACAAGGTGTGGGTTGTTTTTATTCTGTTAAAATCTCTAGTTTACTTCCTTTTTATATTTTTAATTTAAACTAAGTTATCTTATGCTAAAAAAGGTAAACTATACTAATTAAGCCACATTTTCTATAACTAATAAGTTAGAATTGCAACTAAACTAAATGGCTAAAATATAAACTAAAGTGCAACATGCAAAAATATAGTAAAAATACATGAAAATAGCAATTTATAAGTACTGAGAAAATAAAAATAAAAAAAATAAAAATAAAGAGAAAAATACAGAAAAATAATAAAGTAAAAAGAGTCTGTAGTGGTTCACCTAAAAAAAAATACGCCAGAGATGGCGACCTCCCCACACTTAAAATGAAGCATCGTCCTTGATGCTCACTCAAGCAGGGTGTGAAGGGGTGTCATCACTGGAAGGATGGGTAGCTAGGGTCTCTGTGGTGGTGGTCTGAGGATCTACCTGCTGCAGAGGATGTGCTGAATGAATAGGAGCCTCAGGGTCTGCAGCCTGAATCTGATGTGGGGCCTCCTGATGTGATGCAGCCTGCTCTGTGCTTGCCTGTGCAGCCTCTCTCTGTGGACGGTCTCCGCCTCGTGGTCATCCGCCTCCTCCTCTGATGGCTCTGATGGGGTGTCAGGCTCAGAGGGGATGTCGCTGCCAGAACGAATCATCAGCTCTACCGGTTGTGGCACTCTATCTGGTCTATCTGCTGAAATAGGCAGTGCACTAAGTGAAAAACTGGCTCTGAGGCAGGTGGAGGTGCAGTGGTGGTAGCAGGGGTAGCTGTAGAGGAAGAGGGGCCGGCAGATGGTGTGGCTGTCTCATCAGTAGGAGTGAGGAATGGGGGTCTGTAGCCCAAAGCCAGAAAGTTCCTACTATGAGGGATGATTTTCTTGCATTCTGCAGTAGGTGGCTTCTCATCAGTATCCTCCCAAGGTACGTCAGCTCGACGGCCAAGCTGTGTAATCAGATATGGAAAGGGGAGAGTGCCTCGAACGTGGACCCTGGCCATATAGCACCGAATGAAGCGTGGCAGGTACAGGTCCTTACCCTCCATCACACACCATAGGAGGGTGATCATAGCAGCATGTAGCTCTGTCTCGTGAGTACTCGGCATAATAAAGTTGCTTAGGATCTGATGCCATACCCGAGCCTCATCATTCAAGTATGCCCGCTTGATTCCCTTAGACATGGTGGTGTTCTGACCCATGACCCATGGAACAGTCGGGTCAAGGGCTATCCTTGCCTTGATGGCATCCCAGTCAAATTTCATGAAGCGCATGTCCTCCTCAGCCTGTTGATAACCATCCGGCTGATCGGATTTAGGCAGGAGCTTCAGAACATCCTCTATGGCCTCTTCAGTGACCAGTATCTACTTCCCTCTTAGGTTTACTGCATCTAGGGAAGTTTTGAAGTAATTGCAGTAAAATTCCCTTACCCAAGATGCATTGACCTCAGTCAGGTTTCTCTCCAGAAAGAACCAGCCTCTTTGTTTGATCTGATCAGAGGTGTATTGCTGGAGTTCTTCTGGGATCGTCAGAGTCCTCTCCAGGTACAGGTTCCTGGAGGTTGCAAACACCGGATACTTCAGCTCACAGTATCAGTTTGCAAACTTAATGGGATCAGTAGCAGGGAGTAGCTGGTCAGCCTTCTTCTACAGGGTAAAGTGTTTCTCCCGCCAGGAGTCATCATGCATGATGTCCAGGATGGACATGGAGGATTCTCCTCTTTTTTGTTTGCCAGTTGTTGCCTTTCCCTTTTCTTTTCTTTGGGTATCAGACATCCTGAAAAACAGAAAACCAGGATATAATAAAAGCAGGAAAACAAGTAGGCAAATCATAAAATAAGCATATAGTGGCAAATGAGCAGTGGAGTAACAAAAATGAGTTAAGTAAATGTGCATTAAGGATTGTATAGGAATTAGAAAACTGAGAAGAAAAATTCACAATCCAAAATGTATTAGAAACATGTTAATTAGGAAAAATTATCATCATGCCTTGGTTAGAAGGTTAAAGAAAATAGTGAAAAACCATAAGAGATGTTTTGAAAGGTTAGGTTGGTTAGGAATGAAAAAAGAGTTTAGGAGGTTAAAATTAGTGAATTAGAAAAAAGTGGGTTAGAGTAAGTGGCATGATGATCCTTTTCTAAGTAACAGGCATTCTCAATTAGAAGCTACAGTTAACTCATATCCAAACAAGGGAATCAGGTTGATGATGAATCAAAAATTAGAAGCTAAACATAAAAAAATGCAAATTATGAACCAGGAAATCAAAAAGAATAAGAAATCTTGCCCTGGTATTCATGAATTGGTTTGGTAAAAGCAGAGTAAAGCAGAGTTCAAAGTGCCAAAACCAGGACATGAATGGAAATAAAATAGTTTACAAAAAAGTGGGCAGCATTCCGGCTAAAATTGGATGTTCCCGGAAAATAAACAGTAAGCAGGATAGTTCATATGAATTAAAACAAACTGCAATTAGGTATGAACAAGAAATAACATTCATAATAGCAGCATGAACAGTATGAATAGCATATGAACAAAACTAACATCACAGCAACAGCAGAATTGTGAAAATTATGAAACAAGAAGCACAAACAGCGCAATTAAACAGGCCTAAATCCACTAACCACATCCTAGGCTACCTAACCACCTAGAATCTACTACAACATGCATATCTAACTAGCCTAATTATGAACATAAACAGAAAAATGTGTAATTAACTAGGAATTGAAAGTAAGGTGGCGTTTGGCGGAACCTGGAAGGCATATGAAAGAAGGTGGGGCAGAGAGGTGGCTGGGGGATGGTAGTGGTGGCGGCTGACGCGGTGGTTGATGGTGGTTGTGCGGTGGTGAGGACTGTTCGGAGGCAGGGGGTTTGGGGGGGTAATGTGGGTAGGGGGAAGGAAGGGAAGTGGGCATTGGTGGCGGTTGGAGGCGCGGCGGTGACGGCGGCGCGGTGGGTGTGGCGGTCGCGGAGGGGGGCAGTGGTGGTGGAGGGAAGAAGAAGAAGAAAGAGGGGGAAAGGGGAAGGGGGTGGCGTGGCGGTGGGTTCTGGGTGGTCGTCGGGGGTTGACGGTGGTCAGTAGTGGTGGCTGGAAGTTGGTGGTGGTTGGTTGGAGAGAAGAGACGAAGGAGAAGGGGCTGGAGGGGCGCGAATGGGTAGGGTTCGCGTGACAAGGGGTTATGGAATTTGAATCCACGCGATCGCGTGGGGCACGCGGTCGCGTGGCTGGGGTGGAATGGGAGTTGACGCCATTGCGTGAGTGATGCGATCGCATGGAATGAGAGAAAGGGTGAATGACGCGGTCGCGTGAGGCATGCGACCACGTCACTGGAAATTGTGCTAAACGCGCAATTCCAGCGTCGTTTCAGCGCAACTCTCTGTCTCCTTTGGGGTGTTGTGCAATCCATGCGACGCGATCGCGTCGCTCACGCTTTCGCTTGGGATGGGTGTTGTGCAAGTGACGTGATCGCGTCAGGGACGCGACCGCATGGGTCGTTTTGTGCGAAACGCACAACAGCCGCACGATTCCAGCCTAACTTTCTGGGCATTGGATCCTTACACCGATTTCCAGGTCACACGGCCGCGTGAATGACGCGGACTCATGGGGGGTTGTTTTTCGCAACTGACGCGATCGCATGAGTGATGCGGTCGCATCACACGCCTACTCTCTCTCTTTTTTTTATGCAGGTATGCAATTATGCAGTATGCAGTGCAGATGAATAATATTCAGGTTCAATTGAAAAGGAAAACAAAAACAAATAAAACGGAATAAAACTGAAAAAGAAACGACCATACCATGGTGGGTTGTCTCCCACCTAGCACTTTTAGTTAAAGTCCTTAAGTTGGACATTGGATGAGCTTCCTGTTATGGCAGCCTATGCTTAAATTCATCCAAAAATCTCCACCAATGCTTGGAATGCCAATAGCCTCCGGGGTCCCAAACTAGGCATGTAAAGCTTCTGAGCAGCTTCAAATAGATTCTCAGGCTCCCGAGGTGATGAATGTCAGAATAGATTCTAGGATCCCAAACTTTGCTTTTAAATCCGCCTCCGTCTTGATCTATATTTTTCCATCTGGGCGGTTTAGAAAATAGATTTTCACCACGATGACCAAACATTTTTCGAGATCTATTCGATTGATCATAATGCCAATCCGTGCACTTCGAGTTGAAGCGTGGAACCTTATTGAACCTTGTGCACCAGCTCTGAGTGCGAGCCATTTTCCTCTTACTCTTAAAGCCGCAGAGAGCTCTAAGATGACCATCTATTTCAAGCAAACCATATTCAAGTGGGAAGATAAAGCTAAAGGTTACGGATTGTACCCATTTGAAGCTTGTATTGGGTGGTAATGGCCTTGGGATAGGTGTTTCCAGTGGTTCTGTGAGTTCTACTCCCTTGTGCTCTTCGGTGAATTTCTTCACTTCCTTGCAGACTTCTTCAATTGCATCCATGTCCTGATCAAAGCCTTCTATGTCTTCCTCGTCACTTAAGTCATAAACGGGAGGTTGAGAGAAATCTACCTCCACATCATCTTCGTATTCACTTGGGGAAGATTCTTCGATCTCAGAGAATTCACTTGCTGATGCAAGTTCACTACTGGGAGAACTTGACTTGAGATTATCATTATCAAGGAAACTTGCTTCTAGGATTATTCTGTCTAGTTCTTCATAAAAGACTTACTTTAGAAGTTGTGCACCATCCTCCTTAGCATCAATTGTAACGTTTTTGACAGAATTCTCCATAACTCTGGATTCCCATGGAAGTTCAGCGTCTCCTAAGTCTTCAACCAACTCTTCTTCGTTTACAATGACAACTTCCTCTACTTGTTCCAGTACGAACTCATGCTCTGTTCTGTTCACTAGTGTTTCTAGTATCTCCTTCATGCTACGTTCTTCTTTAGATTGTCCACATGGGGCTGTGGGAGGTCCTTGAATGTTCAAACGTCTAGAAGATAATAAACTTACTGCCTGCTCCAGTTGATGAAGGGTTGATTGAAGTTGATCTACTGTTTCCTTGAGGCAAACCTCTAATTCTTGGGATGATAGATTTGGACGTGGTATATGGGGAAGTGGTGGTATTTGGGAGTAATTGGATTGGAATTTGGGTAGATGAGGATCATATGGTAGTGAATGGTGAAAAGGAGCTTGTGAGTGTGGTAGTGCGAAGTTATGTTGAGAGGATGGCCTATACGCACAGGGTGGGGCTTGTAGGTAACTACAAGGTTGTCCACCATGTCTATTGGCTTGGTATGCATTGTAGAATGGTCTTTGTCCATGATATCTTGGAGGGTGTTGTTGCCTAAAGGGTAGATCAGATCCTCTTGGCTCCATCCATCGTTGATTGCTCTGACCTTGATGCATGTTCCTGTTATAACTTTTACTCCTTTCAACAATATTAGAACCAAACTCAAAGTGAGAGGGGTGAGAATTCATAGTAGCTAATAAAAATAAAAGGGGAAAATAAAGACAAATAAACAAGTAAAAGAAAAGTATTTACAATAACTAACAATAAGCCACACGATTTCAGTTCCTCGACAACGGCGCCATTTTGACGTTAGGATTTTTGCCAGTAAAGAATTTTATAAAAACAGTCGCGTCGTAGATATAGTCTCTAAACCAACAGAAATCCCTTCGTACAAACATTTGGTTGTCACAAGTAACAAACCCCTTAAAAATTGATAACCGAAGTATTTAAACCTCGGGTTGTCTTCTCAAGGAACTGCAGAGAAGTATGTTCTTATTATTGGTTATGGAGATTGTAAATCGGGGTTTTGAAGATGAGGAACAAGTGATTTGAATTGCAATTAAAATAAGTAAAAGACTGTAAAACAAATAAATAACTGTAAAATAAACTTTTGGCAAGGTATGAGAAATTAGAAATCCTATCCTCGTTATCCTTATCAATAATGATGAAGATTGAATCTTAATTCCACTTAGTTAGTCTTTACTTAAAGTAAAGAAAAGTCAAGTGACTAATTGTGTTGATCTTCAAATCCTAGTTAATCCCTAAGGAAAGATTGGGATTATTGAAGTTCAATTCAATTAGCAAAGATAACAATTATCAATCATGTTGAGTTTGATAACTCCTGAGTCACTGATTTCTTAACCAAGACCAAAAGGGAAAAAGTAAATCTACTGAAATAAAAATGTCTTTAGATTGGAAGCAACATTAACATAAATAAAAGAAAGCAATAATAAATTGAAATACCTCAAATAACATTAATTCAAAGAATAATCTGTAACATAGAAGAATTCATAAATTAAATTGAGAAGATAAATAAAAAGGACTATTGAACCTGATAAAAAGAGATAATTCTGAAAGCAAAAGAAATCCTAATTCTAAATCCTAAAAGAGAGAGGAGAGAACCTCTCCCTCAAAACTACATCTAATTCATGAAAAATAACTAATTGGAGACACTCCCTGAATGGATGCATTCCCTCACTTCATAACCTCTGATCTGTGCCTTCTGGACTTGGATTTGGGCCAAAAAGGGCTTCAGAAATCGCTGGGAGCGTTTTCTGTACTTTCTGGTGCGTAGCCTCTGTCACGCGTCCGCGTGCGTCACGCGGTCGCGTCATTTGGAGTTTTCATTGTCACGCGGTCGCTTCAGTCGTGCGTCCGCGTCATATGCGTTTTGCTTAAGGTGCGCGATCGTGTCAATCACGCGGTCGCGTCACTGCCATTTCGCGCTGGCATGCGGCTGCGTCGTCCATGCGATCGCGTCACTGCCAGTTTCTCCAAAAACTCTGTTTCATGCTTTCCTTCCAATTTTGTATGTTTCCTTTCCATCCTTTAAGTCATTCCTGCCTTAGAAGATCCGAAATTACTCAACACACGAATCACGGCATCGAATGGAAATAAAGGGTAATTAAAATAATTACTTTTAAAGCATAGAAAACATGTTTTTCACACATATCACATAATAAGGAAGGGAAAGTAAAACCATGCAATTTATATGAATAAGTGAGTGAAGGATTGAATAAATCACTTAAATTAGGCACAAAATATATCATAAAATATGGGTTTATCACCAACATTGCTTTCTCCTCTTCTTCCTTGCCTTTCCTCTGCTTCTCTTTACCTATCATCAACCAAACAAATGCATCAAAGTCTTGCCATAACCACAAGATTTTGCATCATTCATAGCATCAAGTAAATCTTACATAAATCTCATGAAAATGCACATAATTAACCATGTTTGATTGAATCAAGATATGCATGCAATTCTCATCCAAATACTTACTTATTGCTCAAAAAAGTGCATGAAACCAAATGAAATCAAATGAAAAAGGCTTGTGAAACTAGCATAAGATGCCTAGGCATCAACCCCCTATTTCTAACTCCTTTCAGCTACAGATGCGAAGGTTTAGTATGGAGCTATATGAGCATAGAAGATTATGTTTACGAGTTGATTTGTTAGATTTTATTTTCCCCTCGTCGTTTATTATTTTGGGTTCTTAGAGGGGTAGGACTTGTATTTGAGGATCTTTAAATAAGTCTATGCATATAATTCTATATATATATATATATTTGTGACTAAATGGTTTAAAGTACCGACTCTTTGTTTTCTTGGTTAAAATTTTGGTTCGTATTCATGAAAGCTCAATAGTAAATAAAGATAGTATAAAATAAAAAGGTTTAGAGGTAAGTAACGCCTGGACTCTTAGTACGATCGTGAGGTACTAAAAGTTAGGGTGTTACAGAAATGATACACACTTACTGTGGTATTACTTGATACGATTCGATGCACTTGCCGAGTTTTGGAAAATATCCATTAGTGTTCCTGCGGATCCTTGGTGCCATAGTACTTCATGTCAGTCGGTTTATTGAAGCCTTTCGGCAGGTTGGCCTTCAGGATTCTCTTGGTGAATGGGGTCACTCCCATTATCACATGTTCGCACCATCTTCTCTTGGGATCTCTCTGGTATCTTCTTTCGTTGTTGTCGTGATGACGTTCAGCTTCCTAGAACCTACTGTGGTTCCGGCACCTACCATGTTGTTGATTCAACAATCTTCCATGCTTTGCGTCTCTCTGCGACACGGTCCAGGAGATCGCCTCGTTGGTACATTCTGGTTGGTACCGTGCTTTAGAGGCGGCCTAGCCTTCCAGACTCTGTACTTGTTGGAGTAGCTCTTGGATAATTCGGTACGCTTGCTCTCCCAGGCCATCGATTGCCCTGGGTTCACCAGATCAGCATTCATCCACTCGTGGTTGCTGATTATTGGTTGGCTGCACGTGAACGACACTGGTTATATCGTCCCATGGGTGGGAGGCACTACAACCAATAAGGATTTTTGCAACGGTCGAAAACCGTTGCCATAGATCGGATAACTATTTCTAAAACATTAGGCAACGATTTGGCAACGGTTTTTGACCTGTGATATATGTAGTCATTGCCAATGCTCAAAGGCAATGATTTTTTACCGAAGGCCATGGCAACCAAAAAAACTGTTGCCATAGTTACCGGCATAGATGATGGTTTTGACAAAAATTTTAAAAGAACGGTTTAGAACCGTTCTCTTTCATGACCTAACGATTTAAAACCATAACTAGAAAAGCAACGATTTTAAGTTGGTGTAGTTTTGTTATTGATAAACCCCAATTTTGTGGTTTATCTTGTGTTGAATTTAAGGGATTTTATCAACTTATCTCACATTTATTCAATGAAATAGCATGATTTTGTAATTCTCCTTAAATTTGTGCTTAAGAGTGAAAACATGCTTTTTAGACCTTAAAATAGCTAAATCTAATTCACTTTAATTCCATTCAATGCCTTGATATGTTTGTTAAGTGATTTCAGGTTCAAAAGGCAAGGATTGGATGGAAGAAGTGAAGAGAAAAGCATGCAAAGTGGAGAATTCATGAAGAAATGGGAATTTGGAGAATTCATGGCGACGCGTACGTGTGAGCGAAGCGCACGTGTGAGTGAGGCTCTCGTCAATGCGACGCGTACACGTGACTGACGCGTACGTGTGATGAAGAAAGTTGCCAACGACGCGTACGCGTCACCCAAGCGGCACGTGAACTCATTAAAGGCAATACGCTGGAGGCGATTTCTGAGCCAACTAGGCCAAATCCAACTCATTTCTGAGTCCATTTGATGTAGAATTCAAGAGGGAACAGGGGCAAGCAATTAGATTAGCTTAGGATCATGCTTTAAGTAATTTTCTAGAGAGAGAAGCTCCCTCTTCTCTCCAGAATTAGGTTAGAATTAGGTTAATCTCTCTTAGATCTAGGGTTTAATTCTTGTTTTCATTTATCTTTCCTTGCAATTTCTTATTCCTACATCTTGGTTCTCATAGTTTCATTGTTAATTTTCCTTTTTTGTCACTTTTATATTGATGCACTCTTGTTGACTTGGATTTTCTATAAATGCAATTTAGTGTTTCTTTGTTTATTGTTGTTTAATTGAGTTGTTATTATCATTTTCTTGCATTGGGTAGTAGTAGATTTTATTATTCTTGCAATTTTACCAAACTTTCCTTCTATGCCTTCTAAGTGTTCGACAGAATGCTTGGTTAGATGTTAGAGTAGCTTTTTTAGCATTCTTGGCTTGTAAAGAGAAATTAGGCAACCTTCAGCCATTAATACCCAACTCATGTTGGTGATCTAGAGTTGTTAGTTAATATTGTTTCCATTGACTCTAATTTCTTGCTAATTCAATTAGTAAGTTGATTAGGACTTTTGGATTGAGATTAACTAGGCTTATTTGACTTTCTTCCTATGTTGAAGATAACATTGTATCTTCTTCCGATGTAGAAGATGACTTAATAGGATTAGCTCTTGATAATTATTGTAATATGATTAGTGACTATGATAGAAAGCCTAGATTCTCAACCCTTGTCATGAATGCCTCTCTTTAGTAGTTTAGTTGTTTGCTTTATTTTCGTGCCTTTTTAATTTCTTGCTTTATCAACCCAACCCCCTTTGACCTCATAACCAATAATTGAGCACTCGATTGTAATTCATAGGGAGAACGACCCGAGACTAATACTCTCGGTTATCTTTATTAGGTTGGACTTGTGACAACCAAAAATTAAACTTTGATTGAGTGTTACTTGTCGATTTGGAAGTATACTTGCAACGAAGTTATTTCCTCTAACCGAGAAGAAATTCTAAGTTGACGGTTTCACTCTTTCGAGTTTTTGGCGCCATTGTTAGGGAATTGCAATGTGTGCTTGTTTTTGTTTATTGTACATATGCTAATATTATAGATAGCTTGATTTTTGGTTTGTTTGCTAGTTTTGCTAGTTGTAGGAATTTTCTTCTCTTTGTTCCTTATTAGTTTTTGTCTTTATTTTCTAGTGCTACTATGAATTGTCATCCCTTTGGCTATGAGTTTGGTTCAAACTATGTTGTAGGAAATGGAAATAGAAGCTTCATTGGAGGTTTGCATCAACGAATTAGAAATCAAAGGTGGAAGGAGTCTCAAGCATATGGATACTCTTCTTGGCAACAACCTCTTCCGATTTCTTATAGGTACAATCCAACCACTAATGCATACCAACCTAATGGATGTGGTGACCCTTATTGTGGTTGTCAACCACAATCCCCATATGCATATGACTATTTCCCTCAACATAGCCCTTATCAACCTCACTCACAAGCCCCATACCACCAAACATTTCCATATGATCCTAATCCATATCCACCATACCAACTGCCATATGAACCACACTTACAGCCACCACCATTGCAACACCAATACTCGTAAGAACCACCATTTTCTTATACACCACCTCAAAACTTTCACCAATATGAACCACATTCCAACTATGACACTCTTCCTCCAAACAATGAACCCTCTCTTCCACCACCACCTTCATTGGATGAATCTCTCCAACCCCTAATGCAAGAACAACAAGAACTCCTAACTCGTTGCCAAAAGCAAGGGGAAGTAATGGCTAGCTTAACCGAAGTGATGAGCCAGTTGGCATCATTGTGCTCAACTATCCAAGACACCCTTATTGTTAAATGTGAAAGATTAATTGAGGAGCTTAATGAGAAGGAGAATTTGGAGCTTTAAGGTGAAGAAGAGGAGTTGAAGAAGAAATTACAAGAAGAGGAGAAAGTAGAGATAATTGAAATGGAAGAAGTGGTCAAAGACTTGGGAGATGTTGAATGCAAAGAGGAATCTCAAGTTGAAGAACCTTCTTCTATGGAGTTTAAAGGTGATGTTGAGGAGGATAGTGCACGACCTCCAAGGTATAATGTGAATGAAGAATTGGAGGAAATGGGGTAAGCAACAAGTCCCCCTATTTATGATGATTCTGCATCAACATATGATCCTTTTAAGCTTGATGAATCCTTTCCTGTTGAACTTGGATTTGATGTTGAGGTAGGTTTCACTTAACCTCCAAGATATGATTTGAGTAATGGAGAAGAGCTAGAAGAAATTGGTGAGAAAGCATGTGAACTTGAGGAAGCTTGGCAAGAGGTAGAGCTTGAAGAATCTTGTCAAGTGGTGGAAGCCCTTAGAAGATGATGGACGGAAGTGGAATGTGCTCTGTCAAGATCATTGGAAACTTCTCAACCTAAGTCACCATCTATTCCTTCATTTGAGTGGGTAAAACTTCTTACTCTTAGATTTATTGCCCCACTTGAATTTGGTTTGCTTGAAACAGTTGGCCAACTTAGAGCACTTTGTGGAATGGAGCGTAAGAGAAGGATGTTTAGTGGTTGGCATTGTAAATCTAGGCTCATTATGGTTGAGGCTTCAAGGATTAGATGCAAGGGTTGGACTAGTGCTCAATTGGATGGGTATAGGAGGATAGTTTAGTACCTAAGTGAGAATTCGGCTTGCTTACCACTCGGAGGGAATTACCATGATCAACTTGAAGACGGGTGTGAAAACAAGGTTTGGGATCCTGGATTGCAAGATGAGGATCAATTTTGGAAGCTCCAAGCTTGTGAAGAACTCCATCAAGACTTGGTGTAATTAATTGAGAATCTTGGAGCACAACATAAGACCAAGCATTGGTGGAAGTTCAAGGATGAATTCAAGTACAAGCCTCCCTGATTAGAGCTCCCTATAAGTCCAACATAAGGAAAATAAATAAAAGTGCTAGGTGGGAGACACCCCACCATAGTAAAATCCTTTCTTTTTTTATCCTTTATAAATATTGGTTAATAAGCTAAATTTCATGTTTATTTTAGTTTGTTAAGTTTAGTTGGTAGTCTAGTATGTTAAATAAGGTTTTATGGTGTTTTGGTAGCTGTTTGGATGTTTGGAATGCTTGGTTTGGTGCTAGAAGTTAGAAAATTTTGAAAAACAGAGTACCCAGGCACGCGTACGTGTCACCCACGCGTACGCGTGACACCCAAAACTTCCAGGTACAGTACAAAAACCAGAGAGTTGTGTGCATATTGTGCTGAAATTGTGCGTTTAGCACAATTTTGACCCACGCGTATGCGTGCTCCACACGTATGCATCATCTTCTTTTCTCTCTTATCATGCGTGCGCATCGACGATGCGTACGCATCGCACCTCACTTCTGCCACTCATGCGTACGCATGACATGACGCGTACGCGTGAACTTCTGCCCTGCTTCACTCACTTCTTTTCTTCTCTTCGCTCCATTTCCTTTCTTCTTTTCCCTTCTCCTCTTTTCTTTCCCTTCTTCAACCATGATCCGATACTACCAATCACTATCTATCACCAATTCTTTTAGTTAGTTAGTTAGTTGGTTATTTAGTTAGTTTAATTTCTATTTAATGTTCTGTTTTTCATGATAAGTGTTGGATTATTAATTTTGTTTGCTGTTATTGCTGCTGATTACTGGTAAGATGCTACTTTAGCATCATTGTTGCTATTACGCATTGTTGGATCTTTTTTATTGAGGCTACTTATTGTTACTTGGTTTTGAACTCTTCATGCTTAACATTTATGAAATACCAAGTGTATGACATTGCCTTCAAAGTATTTTAAGTCTTTTAAATTTCATGTTTTGGTAAGCATGTGATTTGAATTCATTATCTATGATGAGGCAATTGTGTATAATCGATGCATTGTTTTAGGTGACACTTGTTTATGATCAATCTTGATTTATGTCACCTATCTCATACATTGAAATTTTGGAATTGTGAAATTGGATCGTAAGCTTACCTAATTGCATATTTTTTAGCTTTTCAAGCTTTGTGGACCATGCTTGCTATGTGATTGATTTTCACTTCTATCTTTTTTGTCCTAAGTTCCATAGCACCCATGCCTCCCAACTTATGTCACTTAGGTGTTGCAAACAAACTTTAATATGTGTCATTGTTTGATGTGTGAGCTCTATATTTCATTTGGTTCACTGAGTTACCTTACACATCAATCTATGCCCATACCTTATACATTTCACAATTGCTCATTTATTACTTGAATGCTTTTATGCTTCTTTATTGCTTTATTGGTTGTCTTAACCTACAAGTTCCCTTTGAAGTATCTCAAGCACACTAGAATGAGTGAAGTGCTTACTTCTTTTTGTGTAATTGTGACATAGCTTTTTATACTAGTGTGTGTGTTCTGACCTGCGCGCAAACTTAGAACTCACACATTATCCTCCTTCATGTCACACTAACTCACTAACTTTATTTTAGTGATTCTTACCTCATTCCAACAATCTATGCTTCCTTGCTTGTGTATTCACTTGTCTTATTATATCATGTTTCCTATTGCTCAGGATGATTTGTCATAAGCAAAAATGGAAGCGGGAGAAAGAACATGCAGCAGCCGGTTGATCCACCAGTTAAAGGTGGCAATCCATATAGTCGCTGTACCCCCTTGCTCATCTTTGAATGCACCGAGGACGGTGCAAACTTTTAAGTGTGGGGAGGTCGTCCGACCGAATCGGCCGTTTTTGGGTGACAAATTTCTAAGCCCAACACTTTCACATTTTATTTTTAGGTCATTTAGAATTTTTAGATGCATTTTCTTATTTTGCATATATATATATAATAATCTTATTCAAAATAATGCAATTTTCCAAGGAATTTATCTATAGGGCACCCCAATTGATTTGAAAAAACAATATTTTCATAAAACTTGCTTGAATTATATATTGTGGAACATGTTTTTGAGCTAAGAACACATAAGCATGTGAGTTTTGAGCCTAATTGTATGGTTACATCATATAACCAGTTATTCATTCTTGTGTGTCTTATTCTCTTTCTATGATTGTAATCTTTGATTTGTTTGATTCTTTATGTCCATTATTCTGTGTATGAATGCATTTATATGATTGAGGCCTTCATTTCATTAGCTCACTTACCCAAATGGCCTTTGCTAAACCCCTTTTGTTCTTAATTTTAGAACATCACAACCCCTAAGCGAAAAATAATAAATGTCCTTAATTTGGATCTTTGATTAGTTTAGGCTAGTGATAATGTTTATCATTCAATTGTGTGAAATTTGGGAACATGGGGTAGAGGTAAAAGTGTGTTTTTGTATTTTTGTTAAAAATTTTAGAAATTGGGTACATACTCATGCATTAAATGTTTAAACTATATGCATTGGTACTGTTGTATATAATTCGTCAAAAAGGGAAAAAAAGAGAAAAACATAAGAAAAATAAAAAAATATAGAAAAAGAAAAAGAAAAAAATAGAAAGAAAAGAAAATAGAAAAGAAAGAAGAAATAAGAAGGGGAAAAAATGCCCCAACGGAAAGTTCAATAATAAACAATACATATGGGTTGTGATAAAAAAGAGAATGCATGAGTGTATGAAAAAGTGAAGAATGGGTAGTTAGGTTTGCTTTAAATAGTATAGATTGTCATAGGTTAGATGGAAAGTTTAAGTTAGTGAAAGATTCAAAATTCTAGTTCATCTAACCAAATACAATCCTACTTTGACCTTAGCCCCATTACAACCCATGGATAAGTCCTCATGATATTTGTATGCATGCATTGAATAATTGTTGATTGTTAGCTGAAAAACAAATCTTAGAAAGCATGATTAGAAGAGAATTGAGTGGACTAAACCTATATACTTGAGCGACTAGAGCGGATACACATCCGGTAAGGGTTCGATTGCTCAATTACATGTTTTCACCCATGATCATCTCCTTTCTTGCAAGTTGTTAAAATATTTTTAATAACTCAATTCAATTGTGGATTTGACTTGGTTGTTAATACCTTTAGCCCTCATGTTCATATATGCTTTCTTGGAAGTTGGTTTATTTTGACCAAGTAGTTGCATTCATTTAGATAGATTACATTTAGATAGAGTGCATCAAGATAGTTTGCATTGAATAAATGTTGATACCCTTTGTCTCTTTCTTGAGTTTAGCATGAGGACATGCTTGGTTTAAGTGTGGGGAGTTTGATAAACCCCAATTTTGTGGTTTATCTTGTGTTGAATTTAGGGGATTTTATCAACTTATCTCACATTTATTCAATAAAATAGCATGCTTTTGTAATTCTCCCTAAATTTGTGCTTAAAAGTGAAAACATACTTTTTAGACCTTAAAATGGCTAAATCTAATTCACTTTAATTCCATTCGATGCCTTGATATGTTTGTTAAGTGATTTCAGGTTCATAAGGTAAAGATTGGATGGAAGAAGTGAAGAGAAAAGCATGCAAAGTGGAGAATTCATGAAGAAATGAGAATTTGGAGAATTCATGGCGACGCGTACGTGTGACTGACGTGTACGTGTGACTGACGTGTACGCATGACTAACGTGTACGCGCGATGAAGAAAGTTGCCAGTGACGCGTACGTGTGACCCATGCTTACGTGATAAACCACTATTTTATGGTTTATCTTGTGCTCAATTGAGTGGTTTTTATCAAGTCCTTGTACACTTATTCATACAAATTGCATGATTTTACAATTCCTTCCTAGTTTTGTTCCATAATTGAAAAATTGCTTCCTAAGCCTTTAAATTGTATATTTTTTATT
Organism: Arachis hypogaea; assembly: GCF_003086295.3. NCBI lineage: Eukaryota > Viridiplantae > Streptophyta > Magnoliopsida > Fabales > Fabaceae > Arachis > Arachis hypogaea. Next base: position 86,159,542 of record NC_092050.1, on the reverse strand, counting down.
TTCCTTTTTACCATTCGATGCCGTGATCTGTGCGTTAAGTGTTTTCAAGCCTTATAGGGCAAGAATGGCTTAGAGGATGGAAAGGAAGCTTGCAAAAATGGAAGGAACACAAGAAACCAAGGAGCTGTCCACCAAGGAACGACGCGCGCGCATACCTGACGCGTGCGCGTGGATTGGATGTTTGCCTAGCGACGCGTACGCATGACTGACGCGTGCGCGTGACATGCGCCATGTGTAGAAAGTTGCAGAAAGCGCTGGGGGCGATTTCTGGGCTCCTTTTGGCCCAATTCCAACCCCGAAAAACACAAAATAAGAGCTGCAGAATAGGGGAAACACAGAGGACAATTTCATACAACATTCATTCACATAATTTTAGGTTTTAGGATTTCTCTTAGTTTTAGGTTTATTTCTTCTCAATTCCAGGTTCAATGTTCCTTTAATTTAGTTTCTCTTCTACTTTTAATTATTCTATCATTCTAGTTTATTTATTTTCCCAATTTGGTTTATGAACTCCATGTTAGATTTGATTTCTTTATTTAATGCAATTTAAGGTATTTCATATTTATGATTTTAATTTAGCTTTTAATGATTCTTGGCTTTGGTTGAGTAATCAAAGACTCTTGAGTTATCAAACTCCTTTGATGATTGATAATTGAGAGTTGCTGGTTGGTTTGGATCCCTCTAAAGCTAGTCTTTCCTTAGGAGTTGACTAGGACTTGAGGAATCAAATTGATTAGTCCACTTGACTTTCCTTTATTTAGTAAGGGTTAACTAAGTGGGAGCAATGAACAATTCTCATCACAATTGATAAGGATAACTAGGATAGGACGTCTAATTCTCATACCTTGCCAAGAGTTTTCTTAATTATTAATTTACTTTCTTGCAATTTATTTTTCTTGTTCCTTATTCAAAAACCCCAAAAACATAATCTTCCATAACCAATAATAAATACACCTCCCTGCAATTCCTTGAGAGACGACCCGAGGTTTGAATACTTTGGTTATTATTTTTATTGGGTTTGCTTTAGTGACAAACAAGTTTTTGTACGAAAGGATTATTGTTAGTTTAGAAACTATACTTGCAACGTGATTTCTTTTGTGAAATTCTTTACTAGCGAAAAATCCGTTCATCAAAATGGCGTCATTGCCGGGGAATTGCAAACGTGTGCCTTATTATTGGTTATTGTGAATATTTGTTTTTTTTTTCATTTCTTTATTAGTATTTCTAGTTTTAGGAGTTTATTTTCATTAATTTTTATTAGTTTTTATTTTTACTTGCTACTATGAATTCTCACCCCTTTCGCTATGAGTTTAGTTCAAATTATGTTGTAGGGAATGGACGCTATAATGAGAACACGCATCAAGGTTGGAACAATCAAAGATGGGAGGAGCCACAAGGATTTGATTAACCCTCTCGGCAATAACCTCCTCCAATGTGCCATGGGCAACGACCATTCTATGATGGTGCGTACCAAGATGATGGATATGGTGGACCCCCTTGTAGTTACCAACAAGCCCACCATATGCCTATGAACCCCCTCCTCAACATAGCTTTGAACCACCATACTCACAAGCCCCTTACCACCAAACACCCCCATATGACCCTAATACCTACCCACCATACCAAGAGCCTTATGAGCCATACTTCAAACCACCACCTCAATATACACCACCTCCATATCCTTATCAAGAAGAACCACCTCCGTATTATGAGCCCTTTCTCCCAACAAATGAACCCTCCTATCTACCCCAACCTCCATTGGATAACAACACTCTTATCTCTACTATCATTGGTCTCACCTCTACACTCCAAAATCTTATATCCCGTAGGGACCAACCCTCTACTTCCAATATTCAACCCTCAAGCTTTACTGCACCACCACCCTTCGTGCAAGAATACCCACATCCATCAATCCAAGAGCAACATGATCCCAATTATGCTACTGACCCGGAACAAGAGAGAAGGGATCGGTTTCGCGAATTCATACTTCACAAGAAACTAGAGGAGGCCCTAAAGGTGGGGGTAGGAGAGACCCTTGAAGGAAGTTGTCAAGAGGTGGAAGTCAACAAGGAGGAGCAGGATTGTGTATTAGAGCAAGTGGAGAAAGCCAAAATTATCACAGAAGAAGACGTGGTTGAAGACTTAGGAGATGCGGAACCTCCATGGGAAAGTCAAGTCATAGAACCGCCTTCCAAGACATTTGAATTTGATGTTGAGGAGGGTATACAACCTCCAAGGCATATCATGGTTGAAGACTTTGAAGAGGTTGATCAAGAGACGGATTCAAGCATTGATGAAGCCTTATCTACAATTGAATCATCTCCCATTGGACTAGACATGGAGATTAAAGAAGAAGAAGCACAACATCCCATCCCCTTGATAAGTAATGAAGAAGAGATTGAATTGGAAGAAAGCTACCAAGAGGAAGAGGTTGAAATTGAAGAAGCTTGCAAAGAGGTGGAAGTTGTCAAGGAAGAGCTCAAGGGAATGGAGCTAGAAATCACCTTGCCAAAGTTGTTGGAGACATCTCCCCCAAAGCCATCACCATCTATTCCTTCATTTAAGTGGGTAAATATTTCATCTCTAAGCTTAATTAGTCCACCTGAATATGCTTTGCTTGAGACGGATGGGCAACTTAGAGCTCTTTGTGGCTATAAGAGTAAGAGGGAGATGGTTAGTGGTAAGAGCTGTCATGCAAGGTTCAATATGGTTGCATGCTCCAAATTGAAGTACAAGGATTGGTGTAGAGCTTGATTGAATGAGTCTAGGAAGTTGTTTGGATGTCGCAGTGAGAATTCCGATTGCTCACCACCCAAGTGGAAAAATGATAATCAACAAGAAGACGGGTGCAAAAGCAAGGTTTGGGACTCCGGAATTCATTCTAGCAATCAACATTCTTGGGGCCTTGTCACCTGCTTTAACTTTCTTGAAGGATTTATGCAACTAGTGTGGGATTTCGGAGGCTATTGGAATTACAAACACTGGTGGGGATTCCTGGATGAGTTCAAGCACAAGCCTCCATGACAAAGAGCTCACCAAACGTCCAACTTAAGGACTTAAACCAAAAGTGTTAGTTGGGAGACAACCCACCATGGTATGATCGTTCTTTTTAAGTCTCAGTTTTATTTTATTTTGTTTTATTCTTGGTTTTATTTTATTCTATTTTATTAGTTTTCATTCATAATGTCTACATCAGCATCTGCATTCTGCATTCTGCATTCTGCATTTAAAAAAAAAAAGAGAGAGGCACACGACGCACGAGCATCGCTGACGCGTACGCGTCATATGTGTGTGTGTGGCATAAAGGAATTGGACAGAAAGTTAGCCTGGAGTTGTGCTGGGGACGTGCCTTGCGCACAAGCAAGTCCACGCATACGCGTCGCTTGCAATTTCAGCATATCACACGTACGCATCCCTGACACGCACGCGTGACCATGAAAAATCGGCATAAATAGTAGTTGGCTAGAGAGTTATGATGGTGTAGGGCTGGAACTGTGCTGGGAGCACAAGCCCTATCACGCGTACGCGTTCCTGACGCGTACGTGTCGCCTGAAAATAGCACGATCCACGCGTACGCGTAATGCACGCATACACGTCGCATGCGACACACAATTTTTCCACTTCAGCGCCTGATTTCAAATATCCTCTCCCCCAACCCTAATTCTTTTCAATTCTAATTATTTCTTCCTTCTTTCTTTCTTCTTCCTTATGCTTTCTTACTTTCTACTACTTTCTTCTTCCCTTCTTCATCTTCTTCATCAAGGTTCTTTTCTTCCTCCCATCTACTCTTTTATTATTGGATTTATTTATGTTTCTTTCTTCTCTATCTTTCTTTTAGCTTACTTATTTATGGTTTCTTTTTCATTCCTTTTTCATGCATTTTTTATGTTGGTGTTGGAACCTTATTTGGGTCTTATATTGTTATACTCAAGCTTGTGGATATATTAGGGAGTGATTTGACAATTAATATTAATTTTTGGGTTGCATGCATGTTTGGAGTTCTTACTTTCCCTAACATATTTTACATGCATACCAAGTGTTTGTGAAAAATCCGTATGGCATTGTGAATTCTTAATTATTCTATTCTTCTACACTACTGCCTGTTTTTCACAAAACCCTTACAATCTTTTATTGATTAAATATAATTATCAACACAAAATGTGGTTGTTAGTTTGTTACATTTGATAATCAAATTGAGCTATTAATGCTTGATCTATGCTACTCATACCCTTGCCGGCATGCTAATAAACATCTTGCATCTAATTGCCTTAATATATCATGCTATATTTCCATTGATGTCCTAATAACATGGAGTCACGACCATGTGTTTACGACATTCTTCTTTACCTTGGCATTGATTATCACTTGTATTTTCCTCCTCCTGGTTCTAGCTATTTGATTTCATATCCCCTTTCTTTTCTCCCTTTTCAGGATGGCCACCAAGAAGGGTACAGAGAAAGCCTCTAACAAGCCACCAGCGAGGAGAAGAACCAAGAGATCTCCACCGGAGGCGCCTCCACCATCTACCATCGTCAAGCCACCAACAAAGCGGGTGAAGGGGATCATCAAAATTGATGAGGTAGAAAAAGCGTCAATTAGAGCCACCCATCCACTTGCACATCTTAGCATGCACCGAGGACGGTGCCAAGCTTTAAGTGTAGGGAGGTCGGTCATTACCTGACTCCCGGAGGTAAATTCTTTTTCTTAACACCAATAGGTTATTATTTTTTTTCTTTTGTTAGATAGGATAGATTGCATAATAATAAGTGTTTGCATGTATGTTCTACTCGGTTGAAAAATAATAAGTTTCTTTTCAAGACCCTATTTTTGAACGTTTCACTAATTCAAATTAAAATTCTATGTTAAACTTGTATGAAGATTGTCATTTGGAACATGAAATATAGCTAAGAACACACAACCCAGTGAGATTTTGAGCCTAATTGTATGGTTACATGATTTAACCATTATTTTTATTCTTGTGTGTTTTCTCTCCTCTATGATTGCAATCTATGGTTTGTTCCGTTCTATATGTCCATTGTTTAATGTATTCATGCATATGTATGATTGAGGTCATCATTTGTTATTAGCTCACTATCCCAAATGGCCTACCATTCTAATTACCTTTGTTTGCCACTTTGAGCCTTCTCTATCCCCTTTTGTTCTTTATGTCACCACATCACTAGCCTTAAGCGGAAAAACAATGAACTACCCCAATTGAATCTTTGGCTAGCTTAAGATAGGGATTGTGTGTCAAATTAAGTTGGGAAACTATAGGAACTCTGGTTAATAAGAATGTGTATTGCTTAATTGATGAATATTAAGAATTTGAATGCTACCCATGTGAAATTATGAAAACCAAATGCATTGATGTTGTAATGCTTTCAACATAAAAAAAATCCAAATTTAGGGGAATGAAAGCACCCCAATGTTAAGTTCAATAAAAAGATCAATGCATGTGAGATAAAATAGAAGAACATTTAAATGCATGAGTAGGTGAAAAGCACAAAAAGTGAGACTATGGGTAGTTAGGCATGATTTTAGAAGCATAGAGAAGGTGTGTGCGTTAGGTGAGAACATAGGTTAATCAAGGATTCAATTCTTAGCTCACTTGGCCATACATGTATCCTCACCCTTACCTAAGCCCCATTACAACCTTGAAAAAGACCTCATGATGTTTGCATGTGTGCACTAAATATTTGTTCATTGGTTAGAAGAAGAACAAATTTTAGAACGCATGAATAGAGGAGACTAGAGTGGATTACCCCATACACTTGAGTGATCAGAGTGCGTATACACTTCCAGTGAGGGTTCAATACTTAATTCTATGTTCCTTGCTTTCATGAGCTATCTTCTTACAAGTTTACTTGTCTTTTATTGTGTGATTTAAATTAGTGAAATCTGATCTATTTTTGTCTTGAAGAACTTGTTCACTTTTAACCAAGTAAATAGAATCATCTTAGCATTAGCTGCATTCATAGGTTACATCTCATGAGTCTTACTTTCCCCCATTTATTCTTTATATCTCCTTGAGCTTACCATGAGGACATGCTAATGTTTAAGTGTGGAGAGTTTGATAAACCACTATTTTATGGTTTATCTTGTGCTCAATTGAGTCGTTTTTATAAAGTCCTTGTACAATTATTCATACAAATTGCATGATTTTACAATTCCTTCCTAGTTTTGTTCCATAATTGAAAACTTGCTTCCTAAGCCTTTAAATTGTGTATTTTTAATTTCTCTTTTTATCATTCGATGTCGTGATCTGTGTGTTTAGTGTTTTCAGGCCTTATAGGGCAGAAATGGCTTAGAGGGTGGAAAGAAAGCTTGCATAAATGGAAGGAACACAAGAAACCAAGGAGCTGTCAGCAAGAAACGACGCGCGCGCATACCTGACGTGTACGCGTGGATTGGATGTTTGCACAGCGACGCGTACGCGCAAAAAGGAATTTTATCAAACGATGCGTACGCATGACTGATGTATACGCGTGACATGCGCCACATGCAGAAAGTTACAGAAAGCGCTGGGGGCGATTTCTGGGCTCCTTTTGGCCCAATTCCAAGCCCAAAAAACACAGAATAAGAGCTGCAGAATGGGGGAAACAAAGGGGACAATTTCATACAACATTCATTCACATAATTTTAGGTTTTAGATGTAGTTTCTAGAAAGAGAGGTTCTCTCCTCTCTCTAGGTTTTAGGATTTCTCTTAGTTTTAGGTTTATTTCTTCTCAATTCCAGGTTCAATGTTCCTTTAATTTAGTTTCTCTTCTACTTCTAATTATTCTATCATTCTAGTTTATTTATTTTCCCAATTTGGTTTATGAACTCCATGTTAGATTTGATTTCTTTATTTAATGCAATTTGAGGTATTTTATATTTATGATTTTAATTTAGCTTTTTATGATTCTTGGCTTTGGTTGAGTAATTAGAGACTCTTGAGTTATCAAACTCCTTTGATGATTGATAATTGAGAGTTGCTGGTTGGTTTGGATCCCTCTAAAGCTAGTCTTTCCTTTGGAGTTGACTAGGACTTGAAGAATCAAATTGATTAGTCCACTTGACTTTCCTTTATTTAGTAAGGGTTAACTAAGTGGGAACAATGAACAATTCTCATCACAATTGATAAGGATAACTAGGATAGGACGTCTAATTCTCATACCTTGCCAAGAGTTTTCTTAATTATTAATTTACTTTCTTGCAATTTATTTTTCTTGTTCCTTGTTCAAAAACCCCAAAAAGATAATCTTCCATAACCAATAATAAATACACCTCCCTGCAATTCCTTGAGAGACGACCCGAGGTTTGAATACTTTGGTTATTATTTTTATTGGGTTTGCTTTAGTGACAAACAAGTTTTTGTACGAAAGGATTATTGTTAGTTTAGAAACTATACTTGCAACGTGATTACTTTTGTGAAATTCTTTACTAGCGAAAAATCCGTTCGACAGTACGCGTGAAAAGCGGCACTTGACCTCTTTAAAGGCAATACGTTGCGGGCGATTTTGAAGCAACCAGGCCTAAATCCAAGTCATTTCTAAGGCCATTTGATGCAGAATTCAAGAGGGAACAGGGGAGAGCAATTAGATTAGCTTAGGATCTTGCTTTAGGTAGTTTTCTAGAGAGAGAAGCTCCCTCTTCTCCCTAGAATTAGGTTAGAATTAGGTTAATCTCTCTTAGATCTAGGGTTTAGTTCTTGTTTCATTTAGTTTTCCTTGAAATTTTTTGTTCCTACATCTTTGTTCTCATAGTTTACATTGTTAATTTTCCTTTTTTGTCACTTTTATGTTGATGCACTCTTGTTGATTTGGATTTTCTATTAATGCAATTTAGTGTTTCTTTGTTTATTGTTGTTTAACTGAGTTGTTATTGTCATTTTCTTGCATTGGATAGTAGTAGATTTTATTATTCTTGCAATCTTACCATGCTTTCTTTTTATGCCTTCCAAGTGTTCGACAAAATGCTTGGTTGGATGTTAGAGTAGCTTTTTGAGCATTCATGGCTTGGAAATAGAAATTAGGCAACCTTGAGTCATTAATACCCAACTCATGTTGGTGATCTAGAGTTGTTAGTTAATATTGTTTCCATTGACTCTAATCTCTTGCTAATTCAATTAGTAAGTTGATTAGGACTTTTGGATTGAGATTAACTAGTCTTATTTGAATTTCTTCCTATGTTGAAGATAACATTGTACCTTCTTCTGAAGTTGAAGATGACTTAATAGGATTAGCTTTTCATAATTATTGTAATATGATTAGTGACTAGGCTAGAAAGCCTAGATTCTCAATCCTTGCCATGAATGCCTCTCTTTAGTAGTAGTTATCTTTAGTTGTTTGCTTTATTTTCATGGCTTTTTAATTTCTGGCTTTATCAACCCAACCCCCTTTGACCTTATAACCAATAATTGAGCACTCGATTGTAATTCCTAGGGAGAACGACCCGGGACTAATACTCTCGGTTATCTTTATTGGGTTGGACTTATGACAACCAAAAATTAAACTTTGATTGAGTGTTACTTGTCGGTTTGGAACTATACTTGCAATGAAGTTATTTCCTCTAACCGAGAAGAAATTCTAAGTCGACGGTTTCGCTCTTTCAGTTATTCACAAAGACAACGGTTTAAAAGTGTTGTCTTTGGTGTTTTTTTTTTGCAATGGTTTTAATACCATTGCCATTTTTGTAGCTTCCTTTGGCAGCGGTATTAACACTATTGCCTTTTGTGACTTTTGACAACAGTTTTTTGTATTTATTTAATCCTTTATTTACAATAGTTTTCTCATGTTGCATTGAAATTAGTTACAACTTTTTTTTAATTTAGTGTTAATAAATAACCTTAACTATTTGAATCAAATTACTAAAGAAAACTAATTAAACATTTACCATCAAATTTGATTTATAAAGTATTATGTAAGATCCACAATCACATTATATCATCATCATTTTTAAAAATACCATAATACTAGCCTAAGTCATAACAACCTCGAACTATATCATCTGATTTTGCAAAAAATACAGTAACAAAAGAGAGTTAAAATAGCTAAGTAGCAAGTAGATTTATCATCATGTCGACAAGTTCATGACTTTTACTCTCTAACATTTGCTCTTCCAAATTTGTGACCAATTAAGCTTGTTTTTTCCTTTAACATGGTTTTCTTTAAACAAAACAAAAAATAGTTAATCAAATATAAAACTATACATTTCTAATACTAATAATGTTTACTAAGAAAATATTTGAGAGAGAGAAAAATAAGAGTAATTTAAAAAAAAGTAACTACACAATTGGACTAAAAACATATATCATTTGACAACATCAAAGCAAATACTACAAATTAAGGATAGATTTATTACTTGGTTGCTGAAATTTACGAAGAAACTGATGCACCATAAAACAAATTTTGAATTGTATCCCTCTATTTTGAAAGAATAAATGATAGTTAGCAAAAGAAAATGCTGCTGAGGAACAACAACACACCGCAACTTCTCAGACGCATCATAAGGATTGAACAAAGGGGAACAAGACTACAAAGTGAAAAGGTAACAAGGGAAAAACAATGTATAGCATCTAATCTTTGCATCAAACTATCCAAGTATCAAGTGATGTCGTATATTCATATAATGATGAATTTCATTTCTCAGCAACTTTCGTCACCATTTTGATACTGAATATTTTAGAACCATACCAAACTGTTATAGAAAGAGTAGGTAATAACACTAGTTTTAAAACAATATATATCTCCATTTCCCAAATTTCTCATATCTCCATTTTCCTAACTAGAAATTTGAACTTGATAAGTCACAAAATCAAGCAAAAATCAAAGAGAGCTTCAAATTATTCAACAACAAATGCACACACAATTCAATTACTGCAAACATTAGTAACTATTCGAAAGGATATTTATGTCATTTGGCCAGCAACAGATTATACCAATTGAAACAACGATAACATTAAATGAATTCAAGAAATCAAACTATAAACACAAATTGAATTAACTTTAGAATTAGAAGATCAGATCTTAACATCATAATCAAATGATTTACCCCAAAATCAGGCACTATTGAAAAGGATATATACAAACACTTTCTGATATCATTATTCTAATTTTATAAACTTATTTTGTGACTATTTGATTGCAATACTTTAGTTTTAAAGAGACAAACTACAACAACAGCTAAGAATAAAAATATAAGCAATTCATAACAATAATCTTAATACTAATGTCACTATGACTTTTATGACTACACACTAGTACTAGCACCTATAAAGAAAACAAAATGCCCAAAGACACTAGTTACCACATAACAAAAGCACCTTCAATTTGCCTACTGACACATGTTAAGTCCATTAAGAAATCAACAATTATATACTTAGTGTATCAAAAAACTTTTCTAATCTATGACATCCAAAAATTAATAACAAAATCAATTTTATTTATATTGAACAGTTCCAGCCAAAACAGAATTAATATTTTCCTATTTTGAATCAATGACCAAAACAAAATAGTGACCAAAACAGAAAATACATTTCCAGCCAGAGAACTAGTGACCAAAACAGAGAACCAAGGAAAAAATAGAAAATGTGCCGAAAAACCAGTGACCCAAACAGGTAGCATTATACCAAATCAATATTCAATCAAAATAGAAACCAAATTAATTAAAATCATAAAACAAGAAAAACTTGAGTTACCTAAAGAGAGGTTGAGCCACATGATAAACCCCAATTTTGTGGTTTATATTGTGTAGAATTTGGGGGGTTTTGTCAATATTTCTCACACTTATTCACAAGAAATGCATGGTTTTGTGTGCACCTCCTAATATTGCTCCATAATGAAAAATATGCTTGTTTTGCCTTAAAATTGCCATATTTTAATCCTCTTCTATTGTCATTCGATGCCGTGATGTATTTATTGAGTAATTTCAGGAATTATAGGGTAGGAATGACCTAGAAGAGAGAAAGAAAGCATGCACAAAAGGAAGGAACATGAAGAATTGAATTTTTGGGAAAATCAGCATTGGCGCACACGCGCACTCCACGCGCATGCGTGGATGAGGATGGCTGGAAGCGGCGCGCAAGGATGGACGCATTTACGCGGATCAGAAGATTCCTATCGACACGCACGCACACTTGGCGCGCACGCGTGGATCACAAAGGCAATCGGCGCGCACGTACGCATGGCGCGCATGCGCGGGAAGCTGCACGTGACCTCATTAAAGGAAATCATGCCTGGCGATTTCTGAGACTCATGAGGCCCAATTTCAAGCTGTTTCTGCATGGAAAAGACCCAAGGATGCTAGGGGGAAAGGGAGAATCATTCTTTTTACACTAAGACACAATTTTAGCTAGTTTTTGGTTCTTTGTTCTTCTAGAGAGAGAAACCCTTGTTCCTCTCTAGATCTAGTTTTAATTTGATCTGCCCTTGTTGAATTGTGAATTGGATCTTGTTAATTACTAGTTTTCTTAGTTTAATTTGAATTCCTTAGTATAATTTTGCTTAGATCTTGTGTTAGTTTTATGAATTCTTGTCAATTGTCATTTTATACCCATTTCATGAATGTTGTGAATCTTGACTTGTTGATGTTATATTGATGATTTCTATGATTAATTGTGTTGTTTGGATGATTGTATGTTGATAATTGTTAGTGGGTATTTGTTAATTTCAATTTAATTGCAATTTGAACATGTATTTTATTAATGCTTACCAAGTGTTTGATGAATTGTTTACCTTGATTATGGAGTAGTTCTTTTCACTCTTGACCTAGGCTAAGGGAATTGGGTAAACTTGAGTCATTGAGTCTAATGGATTTGATGATTTATGAGCCCTTAGTGGTCAATTTGAAAACCATTGACGCTAACCTTCTATTAAGTCAATTAGTAGTGAGGTTAGAACTTATGGGTTGATGTTGACCAAACCATTTGACGTACTTCAAGTACAGAAGTAGACTTAATGAGTTTGGTTCCTCATAATTGTCAAGATATGGTTATTAGACAAGGATGGTGACCCCAATTCCCATGCTTAGCCAAGAGTTGCTTTTATCATTCCTATTTGAAAACCCAAAATTCTTAATTACTTGACTTAGTTATAGTTACTTGTTTAGTTAGAATAGAATCATATTGAATGTTACTTGTTAGTTTGGAATTGCTCATGTCTTACTTAGTCATTTGAATTAATTTCTTGCATTGTGAGATTGCTTGTTTGTTAAGATTCCCCTTTACATTCTTGCTCATGACTCACAACCCTGGAATTCTAACCAATGTTGAAGCATATGTTTGCCCATTCCTTGTGAGATGACCCGAGGTTTGAATACTTCGGTTATTTCCATTGGGGTTGAACTTGTGACAACCAAATCCCTCTTTAAATTTGATCCTCGAGGCTTGTTGTTGGTAGAGCTATACTTGCAACGTAACTTTATTGAGAAATTCTTTACCGACATAGCATCCTCTCGAGTTGCCATCAAATTTTTGGCACCGTTGCCAGGGAGTGGTTGCAACATATGCCTTGATATTGGTTATGTGAATATGTGAATATTGTAGATAGTTTAATTGCTTTCAATACTTAGCTATAGTTTAGATTTCTTTTATATTTGTGCTATGACTCTCAAGTTTGATGACTTGGTCTCAACCGAATTCTAGCTTAGCCGATTTTGATCCCGAGATTGAAAGAACTTTGTTACATACTCGGCAAGCTAGACGGCGGTTGGATTATACGGCTAGTACTTTGGCCTCTCTTGAGGAACATACCGAATCACTAGACGGTACTGAGACTGACTTGAAGTCCGCTACTTCCTATTCTTCTGTTGGCACTAATAATACGTCTTTACATCCTACAGGTGAACCACACATGGTGGAGCCACAACGGATCACTTTGCATAAGCAAGGAGCTCCGGATATCATACTTCAACTGTTGCAAGCAAGGTATCCTAACCTTGATCCAAACTTTGAATTGAAGAGTAGCTTGATAAATCTATTTCCTAAATATCATGGGTTGCCAGGTCAAGACCGCATCTAACATCTAAGAGATTTTCAAGTTGCTTGTTCTACGGCTCGAAGGCATGGGGCCGATGAGGTGGCTATCATGGTTTTTGCCTTCCATTTCTCTCTTGAAGGGCAAGCGAAGACATGGTTTTATTTGCTACCGGATGAGATTGTGACTAATTTGGATTTCTTGAGAAGAGATTTTCTAGATAAATTCTTCCCACCGAAAAAGACCGACTATATCCGGAAGGAGATTTTGGGTATAATGCAAAGAGACCAAGAGAGTTTGTATGAGTATTGGTCTCGGTTCAAGAGGCTATTGGAATCTTGTTCACACCATGGGATGAACACTCACTTGCTCATTAGCTATTTCACCGGAGGTCTTTGTGTGGAAGATAGAAGATTGCTTACCGCTTCTAGCGGTGGTTCCCTTTCGAAAAACAAGACGGGGGGAGAAGCTTGGAATTTGATAAAAGATGTTGCCGAAGCTACACAACATACAAGGGTGAGAAGTAATCCTCTCAAGGGTGTGGTAGAACCATCCCCTTCCGAATCAAGTCTAACCAAAGCACTTGGAGATATGTGATGAGCGGATATTTTATACGCTTTTTGGGGGTAATTTCATGTAGTTTTTATCATGTTTTAGTTAGTTTTTAGTATATTTTTATTAGTTTCTAGGAAAAATTCATATTTCTGGACTTTACTATGATTTTGTGTGTTTTTCTGTGATTTTAGGTATTTTCTGGCTGAAATTGAGGGAGCTGAGCAAAACTCTGATTCAGGTTGAAAAAGGACTGCAGATGTTGTTGGATTCTGACCTCCCTGCACTCGAAATGGATTTTCCGGAGCTATAGGAGTCCAAATGGCGCGCTCTCAATTGAGTTGGAAATTAGACATCCAAGGATTTCCAGAAATTTATAATAGTCCATACTTTGCCCAAGGATAAATGATGTAAACTGGTGTTCAACGCCAGTTCCATGTTGCATTCTGGCGTCAAACGCCAGAAACAGTTTACAAGTTGGAGTTAAACGCTAGAAAAAGGTTACAACCTGGCGTTTAACTCTTGAAACAGCCTAGGCACGTGTAAGGCTCAAGTCTCAGCCCCAGCACACACCAAGTAGGCCCCAGAAGTGGATTTCTGCACTATCTATCTTAGTTTACTCATTTTCTATAAACCTAGGTTACTAGTTTAGTATTTAAACAACTTTTAGAGATTTATTTTGTACCTCATGACATTTTAGATCTGAACTTTGTACTCTTTGATGGCATGAGTCTATAAACTCCATTGTTGGGGGTGAGGAGCTCTGCTGTGTCCCGATGAATTAATGCAATTATTTCTGTTTTCTATTCAAACACGCTTGTCTCTATCTAAGATGTTCATTCGCACTTCAATATGATGGATGTGATGATCCGTGACACTCATCACCATTCTCAACCTATGAAAGCGTGCCTGACAACCACCTCCGTTCTACCTTCGATTGAATGAGTATCTCTTGGATTCCTTAATCAGAATCTTCGTGGTATAAGCTAGAATCCATTGGCAGCATTCTTGAGAATCTGGAAAGTCTAAACCTCGTCTGTGGTATTCCAAGTAGGATTCTGGGATTGAATGACTGTGACGAGCTTCAAACTCACAAGGGTTGGGCGTAGTGACAGATGCAAAAGGATCAATAGATCCTATTCCAGCATGAGTGAGAACCGACAGATGATTAGCCGTGCGGTGACAGCGCACCTGGACCATTTTCACTGAGAGGACGGATGGTAGCCATTGACAACGGTGATCCATCAACACACAGCTTGCCGTAGGAGGAACCTTGCGTGCGTGAAGAAGAAGACAGGGGGAAAGCAGAGATTCAGAAGACAAAGCATCACCAAAACTCCAACATATTCTCCAATACTGCATAACAAGTATTTAATTCATGCTCTTTTATTTTTCGCAATCCAAACTGATAATTATAATTGATATCCTGACTAAGAATTACAAGATAACCATAGATTGCTTCAAGCCAACAATCTTCGTGAGATTCGACCCTTACTCACGTAAGGTATTACTTGGACGACCCAGTGCACTTGCTGGTTAATGGTACGAGTTATGAAAAGTGTGATTTATAATTCGTGCACCAAGTTTTTGGCGCCGTTGTTAGGGATTGTTCAAGTTTGGACAACTGACGGTTTATGTTGTTGCCTAGATTAGGAAAAAATTTTCTTTTTGGTTTAGAGTCTTCTATTATTGTTTTTGGTTGAAATTTTTTTTAAATCCTTATTTTCTCTTTTTAAATTTTTCGAAAATTTTATAAACTGATAATTGAGTTTTTCCGTTTGAGTTTAGTTTCATATTCTAAGTTTGGTGTCAATTGCATGTTTTTATTTTCTTTTAAATTTTCAAATTTGTGTTCATTGTTCTTTCTTAATCTTCAAGTTGTTCTTGTTTATTTTCCTTGTTTGATCTTTAGTTTTTCTTGTTTTGTGATTTTTCTTGTTTTTCTTGTGCATTTTTGAATTATTAGTATTCAAAAAAAATAAAAAAGTAAAATATTTTATACATTAAATACCTTATTAAAACACGTTAAATTTATAGCTCAATTGGCTAGAGCGTTGTGCTTATGTTCTTGTTAAATTGGCTATCTTCTTTTTAAAACTTTTTTAAGAAAAAAATTTTTTTCTTTGATTAAATCTTGTGCCAAACTTTAAGTTTGGTTTTCTGATGACAAGTCATCTTAGCCTATTTTCACTAGCCTTTTTCTTTTGTTTTCAATTGATTTTATGCACTTTCTTAAGCCATAAGCAAGCCAAATGGGTAGATTTCCATGTTTCCTTTGATTCAATCAACCATGTATGAATTCATGCACTTTCATGAGATTTTATGCTATAATTGTCATATATTATGAAAGAAACACAATCTCATGATTTGGGGCATAGCTTTGATTGTTTTGATTGATTGGTGATAGGTGAAAAGATCTTTGAAGAAGGTTGAAGGAAGAAGGAAGGGCTAGGAGCAAGAGAGAACAAAAAGTTTGAGCGAAAGTTTGCCTCAAACTTTAGCTCAAACTTTTAAAAGAGTTGAAAACATACCAGAGAAAAAAGCTTAAGCTAAAGTTTGCCTCAAACTTTAGCTCAAACTTTTGGAAGAATTGAAAACACTCCAGAGAAAAAAAAAAGCTTGAGCAAAAGTTTGCCTCAAACTTTAGCACAAATTTTTGGGAGAAAAGCTTGAGCCAACGTTTGCCTCAAACTTTTTGGCAAACGTTGGCATCACAAAACTAACACCCTAGAGGAGAAAATCTTGCGCCAACGTTTGCCTCAAACTTTTTGGCAAATGTTGGCGCCACACTTGCACACCCTGGAGGAGAAAAGTTTGCGCCAACGTTTGCCTCAAGCTTTTTGGCAAACGTTGGCGCCACACACATTTACAAGGGGGCCAACGTTTGAGCAAAAGTTTGACCTCAAACTTTGGCTCAAACGTTGGTAGCAGCAAGCTTAAGCAATCTGGTATAAAAAGTTTGAGTAAAAGTTTGCCTCAAACTTTTACTCAAACTTTTACTCAAACTTTTATGATTTCAACCCGGTTCACAATGGATCTTTCTCCAACTCCAAGAGCAATCAACCAAGGCCTTTATCAACCCAATTCCATCAAGAGCAAAGGCCCAATTCAAGGCTTGAAGACCATTTGAAGAAAGTGTATAAATAGCTTAGGATTTAAGTTTTTCGGGGAGCTTTTCCTTTGGCATTCTTAGAACACTTACAGAGAGCTCACCTTTACAATTTTTGCATTGTTGTTTTTAGAATTCAAGAGAATTAGGGAGGAGAATTGATCTCTCTTCTTCCTTGTTTTTGTTTGAGCACTTTTTACTTTTCTTGTTTTGGATCTTGGGTGGAGAATTGAAGAACTTCTGTTTCAATCTCACCTTGAGATCTTGTTTAATTTTCTGCTTAATTGAATTTCCTTTTCTATTAATTGCTTCTTCTTCTACTTTCTCTGCAATTTACATCTCTTCATTTCCTCTGCAATTGTTCTTGCTGGATCTAGGAAGGCAGTGAGATCTAGACTTAGCTATCTAGTCTCTTGAGTCCTGAGATCTACAGCTTTCAATTTCAATTTTCTTGTTTCGTTGCTACATCAAGCTTATTTTCATTTTCATTCAAGATCCGGTTTAATTGAATCCATTGTTTACAATTCTGATTGTTGAATTTTTCTTTTCCCTGTTTAATTTCTGCAAATCCAATTCCCAATTCCCTTTACAATTCAAGCCATTTACATTTCTTGCACATTAAGATTCTGCAATTTACATTTCTTGCGTTCTAAGTTTCTGCCATTTAATTTCTTGTTCTTTAAGATTCAGCACTTTATTTTCTGTTCTCTTTAATTTCATGCAATTTACCCATTCCCTTTACTTTCCATGCAATTTAAATTCTGTTAATCACAAACCACTCAACCAAATCTTGATTTGCTTGACTAAATCAACCACTAAACTGAAATTGCTCAATCCTTCAATCCCTGTGGGATCGACCTCACTCCCGTGAGCTATTATTACTTGCTACGACCCGGTGCACTTGCCGGTTAGTTTTGTGTGTTTGGAATTCATTTTCCGAAAATACACATCAAGTTTTTGGCGCCGTTGCCGGGGATTGAAATAGATTGACAATGATTAGGTGAAGTGGAGATCTAGATCAAGCACTTTTTCTTTTCTGTTTCTCTAATTTTTGACTGACACACTAACTGTTTGAATTTTTGCCTGAGCTAACTGAAACCTCACTTTAGCAATAGAGTGAAGTTCTCTTGGTTTAACTTGCTGAATATGATTCTCATAGCTTGATAAATCAACGAGAGAAGTGATTTTCAATCATTAATCTCTCAAGTTTACCAACTGTTTGACACATTGCGTTAACTAACCCTTTAATCATATCCTGGCATAAATATACTCTATCTTCATTTGAACTGTATGTGATTGTGCAGACCGTGGAAGGGAACTCAATGAATGCCAGTAATCATGGGAGCGATATCCCCATCTTAGATGACAAGCAACCACTCATCACCATGAATGACATTGCTCAGTGGTTTGAAGCTTTCCCACAAGGAAACATCATCGGATGGGAAGAACTAATGAGTGAACTCCTAGTCAAGCTGAAGCCACCTCAAAGAACTGTTAAACCAGAGGCAGGAGTGCAACCATTTGCACAAGAGAAGGAAATTGAAGGTATTCGTGCAATCATGGCCCAAAGCGAGCAGATACATCAACAGCTTAAGCAACAATTGGAGCTGATTAACAGAAAAGTAGATGAACTGCAACATGCTGTGGCAAATGCACAGAACTCACCTCAAAATCCCCATTGATGGAATCAATCTGAAAACGGTTCTGGAGTAAATAACTATGAGCAACAAAGTCATGAGCGATCACACTCTCCAAATAGCTCCTCAAGCATGTTCCAACGTAGGACTCAGAATGATGTGTACAACCCACCCTGGAGAACTCAATCCAACTGGAGGGGGGTTGAAAACCAAAATCAAAGACCAAGGGACTTCAACTGTAACAACCCCAATTTCAAAAACCAGCATAAAAATCACCCCCACAACAACAACCATCACGCACCACCCCAATGCACACACTTTCAACCCCATCCTACCTCACAACTCGCCCAAAATGACTCTCATCAACCATCACAGTTGACACAACTACAACCAATTCCAAACTCTCAAAGACTCTATGTCCTAGAAATGATGATGGAAAGATACATGAAGGTTCAAGAAATGATGACAGTAGAGCAGGAAGAAATAAGGAAAAATCAAGAGATGATAAGCAGGAACTAAGAGGCCTCACTCAGAAGAGTTGAAAAGCAAATGGAACAACTGGTTCAAAACCTTGCTGAATTGGGCGAGAGAGAGGCAAATATATCCCTAAGGGCCACTGAAGATGACCCAAAGAACAGTGAAAAAGCTGCTGGGTTGAAAGGGAAAGCAGTTATGGAAAAAAGTGAGAAGGCTACGGGAAAAGAAACAATCATCAAGGAAAAGCCCACGGTGAGAAGGGGAAACCAAAGGCAACAGAAGCCTCAGCTTCCATGATCAGAAAATGAAAGATGTCAAGCTAATGACAATAAAAGAGCGCTTGTTGGGAGGCAACCCAACCTGAGGTAGTTTTCTTTCCATAGTTATTTTAATAAAAAGGTTAATTAACTTCATCTATATTGCAAGAAGCTAAGTTTGGTGTTGCACACCAAAACAATCTAAGGGAGAATGAAGGATTCTAAGTTTGGTGTTCCACCAAAATTTCATCAAAAAACGCATTCTCACTTTCTGCATAATGCTAGCTTCAAGCATTTAGATAAACTAGTTAACTATTCTGCTGTTTCCTAGTTTTCAGTTTATTACTTTTGAAAAAGAAAAAAAGTTTCACACATGGTTAATCTGATGCATGAGAACCATTGGCAAGGTACTAAGTTTGGTGTTCCCACACTAAAGTAAGTTCAAAAGGCCCACAAATAAATCATGCATGCTAACCATTTTTCAAGTGCTTGGGGAACAAGCAACTTTCAATATCATTGCAGAGCATCATACAAGCTTTTGGAAGGATTAAGCATCATCAACCAAAGAGATGAAAGAGGAATGTATGGATCAGTGATGATGATGATGAGGAGTAAAGCAAGCGAACTCCAAAAGGTTGTATTGTTAAGTGATTATCTTACATCAAACACTGCTATGATTGAGAGTGGTTTTGTTTCCCTGGTTATCTGTCTGTTTAGTATAGTTTTTTTTTCTGAAATTCAATAAGCAAGATGCTTGATCATTTACAACATCATACTCTCCAAAACTTGTTTGCACTCAAATTTTCAAAAAAAATGCATCACATGAAAGTTCTTTGAAAAGAAGAATTGAGGAATTAAACAATTTTGAGGCAAGCAAAAGATTAGGAGAAGTGGTGGTTCTAGTTGTATAATTATGTATTGAGGTCGCATGCTTATGAAAACTTGCATGGGAGCTCATAGGCGGGACATAGAGTTCAAAGAAGTGTTGTGGAGATTCTCAAACATTTATTGATCCAAGAAGCAGCAAACAAAACAAAAGAAAATAAAGAAAATACAAAAACAAAAAGAACATGGCCCAAGGCTCTGAGCATCAATTACTAGGCAGAAAAGAAAAGAGAAACAAAAACTCAAAGAGTTGTTATCCTAGTAAATGCTTGTGGTTGAATTGTGTCAAAGAAAGAGGCTTGAGCAAGTAAATCCTTAGGGGTGCTTTAACACCTAATACCTTAAAACCAACTGGTTTAGGAGTATTGATTGAAAGTTTATCTAAAGAGCCGCTTTGAGACATGACACTTAGAGTCAAGGCCAAAGCACAGAAACTATTAGCTGCTTCAAGGTGATTACCTATAGAGAGATCTCCATGATATCATTTGGATGAAAGTCCTAAGACCTAAGACTTCCAATATGTAAGGACTAGTAAGCACTGAGGCCCTTTCATGAGCATATGATTTAAAGTTCACCCCACTGTCACTTGATCACTTCACTCACAGGATAGTACATGTAATTTTTCAAATCCATTCTGATTGAAAGAACCTTTGAGCATAATTCCTTTCTTGCTTGGGGACAAGCAAGTTTTAAGTTTGGTGTTGTGATGACAAGTCATCTTAGCCTATTTTCACTAGCCTTTTTCTTTTGTTTTCAATTGATTTTATGCACTTTCTTAAGCCATAAGCAAGCCAATTGGGTAGATTTCCATGTTTCCTTTGATTCAATCAACCATGTATGAATTCATGCACTTTCATGAGATTTTATGCTATAATTGTCATATATTATGAAAGAAACACAATCTCATGATTTGGGGCATAGCTTTGATTGTTTTGATTGATTGGTGATAGGTGAAAAGAGCTTTGAAGAAGGTTGAAGGAAGAAGGAAGGGCTAGGAGCAAGAGAGAACAAAAAGTTTGAGCGAAAGTTTGCCTCAAACTTTAGCTCAAACTTTTAAAAGAGTTGAAAACATACCAGAGAAAAAAGCTTGAGCTAAAGTTTGCCTCAAACTTTAGCTCAAACTTTTGGAAGAATTGAAAACACTCCAGAGAAAAAAAAAAAGCTTGAGCCAACGTTTGCCTCAAACTTTTTGGCAAACGTTGGCATCACAAAACCAACACCCTGGAGGAGAAAAGCTTACGCCAACGTTTGCCTCAAACTTTTTGGCAAACGTTGGCGCCACACTTGCACACCCTGGAGGAGAAAAGTTTGCGCCAACGTTTGCCTCAAGCTTTTTGGCAAACGTTGGCGCCACACACATTTACAAGGGGGCCAACGTTTGAGCAAAAGCTTGACCTCAAACTTTGGCTCAAACGTTGGTAGCAGCAAGCTTAAGCAATCTGGTATAAAAAGTTTGAGTAAAAGTTTGCCTCAAACTTTTACTCAAACTTTTACTCAAACTTTTATGATTTCAACCCGGTTCACAATGGATCTTTCTCCAACTCCAAGAGCAATCAACCAAGGCCTTTATCAACCCAATTCCATCAAGAGCAAAGGCCCAATTCAAGGCTTGAAGACCATTTGAAGAAAGTGTATAAATAGCTTAGGATTTAAGTTTTTCGGGGAGCTTTTCCTTTGGCATTCTTAGAACACTTACAGAGAGCTCACCTTTACAATTTTTGCATTGTTGTTTTTAGAATTCAAGAGAATTAGGGAGGAGAATTGATCTCTCTTCTTCCTTGTTCTTGTTTGAGCACTTTTTACTTTTCTTGTTTCGGATCTTGGGTGGAGAATTGAAGAACTTCTGTTTCAATCTCACCTTGAGATCTTGTTTAATTTTCTGCTTAATTGAATTTCCTTTTCTGTTAATTGCTTCTTCTTCTACTTTCTCTGCAATTTACATCTCTTCATTTCCTCTGCAATTGTTCTTGCTGGATCTAGGAAGGCAGTGAGATCTAGACTTAGCTATCTAGTCTCTTGAGTCCTGAGATCTACAACTTTCAATTTCAATTTTCTTGTTTCGTTGCTACATCAAGCTTATTTTCATTTTCATTCAAGATCCGGTTTAATTGAATCCATTGTTTACAATTCTGATTGTTGAATTTTTCTTTTCCCTGTTTAATTTCTGCAAATCCAATTCCCAATTCCCTTTACAATTCAAGCCATTTACATTTCTTGCACATTAAGATTCTGCAATTTACATTTCTTGCGTTCTAAGTTTCTGCCATTTAATTTCTTGTTCTTTAAGATTCAGCATTTTATTTTCTGTTCTCTTTAATTTCATGCAATTTACCCATTCCCTTTACTTTCCATGCAATTTAAATTCTGTTAATCACAAACCACTCAACCAGATCTTGATTCGCTTGACTAAATCAACCACTAAACTGAAATTGCTCAATCCTTCAATCCCTGTGGGATCGACCTCACTCCCGTGAGTTATTATTACTTGATACGACCCGGTGCACTTGCCGGTTAGTTTTGTGTGTTTGGAATTCGTTTTCCGAAAATACACATCATTTTCTCTTGTTAATTTTTCTTTAGTTTTCGAAAATTTTATTTTGGTTTTCTAAAAATTTTAAGTTTGGTGTTCTTTTTTTAAGTTCTTGAGTCCTTTGAGTCTTTGAATTTCTGTTCTTCATGTTCTTGTGAATCTTCAAGGTGTTCTTGAGTCTTTCTTGTATTTTGATCTTAAAATTTTTATGTTTGGTGTTCTTTGGTGTTTTTCCTCCAAAATTTTCGAAAATAAGGAGCATTGGATCTAAAAAAATTTAAGTTGTGTCTTTTTATTGTTTTTCTCTTTCCTCATTGAATTCAAAAATATCTTTTTCCCTTATTTTAATTGATTTTTCGAAAATCAGCTTTAAAAATTCAGATTTTTATTTTAAAAATCAAATATTTTCAAAATTCAAAATCTTATTCAAAAATCATATTCAAAAATTTTCAAATCTTTTCAATTAACTAGTCAATTCAACATTCAAATTTCATTTTATTTTCTTTTCCTTTTAATTTTTGAAATCCGTATTTTATTTTCTAATTATTTCACTTTATTTTATTTCATTTTTTTCGGATATTTTTAATTAAAAAAATTTATAAAAATATATTTTACTTGCAATTCACATCATCTCCCTTTCTCCGTCATGGATCTAAGTGGAAATAAACAGTCCAGAAGGACTCTGGGGTCATATGCTAACCCCACTACTACTGCATATGGGAGTAGTATCCGTATACCCTCCATCAAAGCAGTCATTTTTGAGCTAAATCCTCAGCTCATTGTCATGGTGCAGCAAAACTGTCAGTATTCCGGTCTTCCACAGGAAGAACCTACTGAGTTTCTGGCACAATTCTTGCAAATTGCTGATACAGTACATGACAAGGAGGTAGATTAGGATGTATACAAACTGTTACTATTTCCGTTTGTTGTAAAAGATCAAGCTAAAAGGTGGTTAAATAACCAACCCACAACAAGCATAAGGACATGGAAACAGTTATCAAACAAATTCCTGAATCAATATTTCCCTCCAAAAAGGATAACACAGCTAAGGCTGGACATCCAAGGCTTTAAACAAGAGGATGATGAATCCCTTTATAATGCCTGGGAGAGGTACAGAGGGATGCTAAGGAAATTCCCCTCTGAAATGTTTACAGAATGGGTGCAATTAGATATCTTCTACTATGGGCTTACAGAAGGAGCTCAGATGTCCCTAGACCACTCAGCTGGTGGATCTATACACATGAGGAAAACTATTGAAGAGGCTCAAGAGCTTATTGATATAGTTTCTAGAAACCAGCATCTGTACATAAGTAATGGGTCCTCCATAAAAGAAGAAGCCAAAGTAGTGTCTACTGAACTTGGTTCTCCAGAACAAGTTGCTGAACTCAATCAACAATTGTGCTTTCTAACAAAACAGCTAGCAGAATTCAAGGAGATGCTACAAGACACTAAAAATGCTAATAAAAATATGGAGGCACAATTGAATCAGACAAAACAGCAGTTATCAAAGCAGATAACAGAAGAGTGCCAGGCAGTTCAATTAAGAAGTGGGAAAATATTAAATACCTCACATCAGAACAGCAGAAAGCCAAGGAAAGAACAACTGACAGAGGATGAGCAAAATGTCATCCAAAATCCCTCTGAGGACAGTAAGAGCCCAGAGAGGAATGATTATGGCGCTCAAACACCAGAAAAGGATGGAGAGCTAGCGTTAAACGCCCAACCAATGCTCAGTTCTGGCGTTCAAACGCCATAAACAAGCAAGGAGCTGGCGTTAAATGCCCAAAGGAAGCTCAGTTCTGGCGTTCAAACGCCAGGAACAGGTAAGGAGTTAGCGTCCAACACCAGTCCAGCTTCCACCCCTGGCATTCAAACGCCAGTGAGGGATCAGACACACACAAGTGCTGATAACAACCCCTCTAAAAAGGCTTCCCCAACCACCTCTGTAGGAAATAAATCTGCAGCAACCAAGGTTGAGGAATACAAAGCCAAGATGCCTTATCCTCAAAAACTCCACCAAGAGGAGCAGGATAAGTAATTTGCTCGCTTTGCAGACTATCTCAAGACTCTTGAAATAAAGATTCCGTTTGCAGATGCACTTAAGCAAATACCCTCTTATGCCAAGTTCATGAAAGAGATCTTGAGTCATAAGAAGGATTAGAGAGAAACTGAAAGAGTTCTCCTCAGTGAAGAATACAGTGCAGTCATTCTGAAAAGCTTCCCAGAAAAGCTTAAAGATCCCGGGAGCTTCATGATACCATGCACATTAGAGGGTAATTGCACCAAGACAGCTCTATGTGATCTTGGGGCAAGTATCAATCTAATACCTGCATCCACTATTTTAACTGAAGAAGTCAAACCAACCCGGATATGTCTCCAACTTGCTGATGGCTCCATTAAATACCCATCAGGCGTGATTGAAGACATGATTGTCAGGGTTAGGCCATTCGCCTTCCCCACTGACTTTGTAGTGCTGGAAATGGAGGAGCACAAGAGTGCTACTCTCATTCTAAGAAGACCCTTCCTAGCAACTGGACGAACTCTCATTGATGTCCAAAAGGGGGAAGTAACCCTGAGAGTCAATGAGGATGAGTTTAAGTTGAATGCTGTCAAAGCCATGCAGCATCCAGACACACCAAAAGACTGCATGAAAGTTGATCTTATTGACTCTTTAGTAGAGGAGATCAACATGGCTACGAGTCTCGAATCAGAGCTAGAAGACATCTTTAAAGATGTTCAGCCTGATCTGGGGGATTCAGAGGAATTGAAAGAGCCTCTGGAAATTCCTCAGGAAGAGAAAAAACCTCCTAAACCCGAGCTCAAACCCTTACCACCATCCCTGAAATATGCATTTCTGGGAGAAGGTGACACTTTTCCAGTGATCATAAGCTCTGCTTTGAATTCACAGGAAGAGGAAGCACTACTTCAAGTGCTAAGGACACACAAGACAGCTCTTGGGTGGTCCATAAGTGACCTTAAGGGCATAAGCCCAGCTAGATGCATGCACAAGATCCTATTGGAGGATGATGCTAGGCCAATGGTTCAACCACAGAGGCGGTTAAATCCAGCCATGAAGGAAGTAGTGCAGAAAGAGGTCACCAAGTTACTGGAGGCTGGAATTATTTATCCTATTTCTGATTGCCCCTGGGTGAGCCCTGTTCAAGTTGTCCCCAAAAAGGGAGGCATGATAGTGGTTCATAATGAAAAAAATGAACTGGTTCCTACAAGAACAGTTACAGGGTGGCGCATGTGTATTGACTACAGAAGGCTCAATACAGCCACCAGAAAGGATCATTTTCCTTTACCATTCATAGACCAGATGCTAGAGAGACTAGCAGGTCATGATTTTTACTAATTTTTGGATGGCTATTCAGGTTACAACCAAATTGCAGAAGATCCCCAGGATCAAGAGAAAACTGCATTTACATGTCCATCAAGAGTATTTGCCTACAGAAGGATGCCATTTGGGCTGTGTAATGCACCTGCAACCTTTCAGAAATGCATGCTCTCTTTTTTCTCTGATATGGTGGAAAAATTTCTGAAAGTCTTCATGGATGACTTCTCAGTATATGGAGACTCATTCAGCTCCTGTCTTGATCACCTGACACTAGTTCTGAAAAGATGCCAAGAGACTAACCTGGTTTTAGACTGGGAAAAATGTCACCTTATGGTGACTGAAGGGATTGTCCTTGGGCATAAAATTTTGATGCCAGGGCATTTTGGCCAGTTTCATTGACCTTTTCTTTACTGTTTTTAGGGTAGTTTCATGCATTTTCTTAGAAAATATGCTAGTTTTGGGTAGATATTCACTTACATCTTCATTCAAGCATACATTGTGAACTTTACATGATTTCATGAGGATTTTGCATGAATTATATGATAAATTGGATGATGCATGACTCATGACTTGGACTAAAACTTTGATGCACTTTGTTGCTTGATTTTAGGACAAAGGAAGCAAAGAAGAACCACATTAGCAGTCACATTAGTCCCACTAACATGACCTCTAACGTGGAATGGGTGCTAACTTGTAAAGTTAATGAGAAAGGTAATCGCCAATAACGCCCTCGAAGCCATCATAAGCCCACGTTAAGAGTCACGTTAACTAAGTTAACGTGAACTCTAACATGGAAGAAGAGAATAAGGCCAACGTTAGTGACACTCCCCTTTGTCACTAACGTTGGACCAAGCTCATAATTGGCCACGTTAGTTGCCACGTTAACTTAGTTAACGTGGCTTCTAACGTTAAGAAGCAAAAGGGAAGCCAATGTTAGTGACATTCACCTTTGTCACTAACGTTGGCCAAGCTTCCATAAGCCACGTTAACTCCCACGTTAGTTAACGTGGAAGCTAACGTGGAGAGAGCAATTGGTCACCAACGTTAGTGACACTTACCTTTGTCACTAACGTTGGGGTGAACCACCAAGAGCCACCATGAGCAACGTTAACTCCCACATTAACTTAGTTAACGTGGAAGCTAAGGTGGATAAAGAGATGAGGAGCCAACGTTAGTGACACTCACCTTTGTCACTAACGTTGGAGATGGCTAGCATGACTACGTTAGAAGCCACGTTAACCTAGTTAACGTGGACTCTAACGTAAGAAATAGGGGCACATTGGAACGTTAGTGACAAGGGTAAGTGTCACTAACGTTCTCGAAGGATTGGCAAGCTTACGTTAAGAGCCACGTTAACTAAGTTAACGTGGACTCTAATGTAGGGAAGGGGGAAACTTATCAACGTTATTGGGAAAGGTAAGTCCTAATAACGTGTGCGAAGGACCAAGAGGCAACACTAGTGGTAACGTTTGTGCCACTAACGTTGAAGTTAACGTGGCTCATACTTGGGTGAGCAACGTTATTGAAAAAGGTGATTGTCACTAACGTTCTCGAACCCACACTTTCACTTAACGTTAACACCACTAACGTCCTGAGCTAAAAGTCCCTGCCTACTTCACACTTTCTCTCTGCAAGCAAAGCTAAGCCCAATGAAGAAGATAACTGCTTCAAACTCAGGATCCAAAGGCCCATACCCAAGACTTGAAGAGCCAACTAGAAGATCAGAAGAGTAGTATATATAGGAGTAGCTTTGAATTAGTTAGGAGAGCTGGAAACTCTAGGGAGCCTTTGGGCATAGAACTACTCTCTGTATTTACTTTCTCTAGACTTCTAGTTTTACTTTCAACATGTATTCTCCATCTTTTGTTTCCATTTTCCAGAGCTATGAACAACTAAACCCCTTTCATTGGGTTAGGGAGCTCTGTTGTAATTTGATGGATCAATTTTAGTTTTCATTCTCCTTCTTCTATCTTTTCTCTTGATTTTACTAGAAAGCTTTCGATCTTCATCTATTTGGGTAGTTATCTTGGAAAAGAAGCTATTCATACTTGGATCTCTTCTGAACCTTGAAAGAGGAATGAAGGGATCATGCTAGAAATGCTTTCTCATGCTGGACCAAATTGGGTTTGGATGGATATGTGACTATAATCCTTCCAACACTTGATTTGGGAAATGCATGTGGTATAATCAGTGACCATACTTCATCTCCTCTCAAGAGCAATTGACCAAGGAATTGGCTATTGATCAAGATTTGAGAGATTGAATTACAAGGAATTATAATTCGATCACTTAAGATTGCCAAGGAGATCAATGAATGCATTGATTGAGGAAGAGATGAAAATGAACTTGATCCGGAGAATGCAACATCTCCTGAGCCCAATGAATTCCCCATTTCTGATCTTACCCATTCTCTTTAATTTCTGCAATTTACTTTTATGAGCAATTGTCCCATTCCATTTAAGATTCTGCAATTTACTTTCCGCCATTTACATTCAGCTCTTTATTCCTAGCATTTACTGTTTCCACTATTTACTTTCCTGCCATTTAATTTTCTGTAATTCTCAACTCAAATTCTGGTTCGCTTAACTAGAACATTCCTTTAATTAAAGTTACTTGATTAATCAATCTCTGTGGGATTCGACCTCACTCTATTGTGAGTTTTTACTTGACGACGAATTCGGTACACTTGCCGAAGGAAATTTGTTGCGAGACAAGTTTTCCGCGTATCAAGTTTATGGCGCCGTTGCCGAGAATTAATTTTGAATCAACAATGATCAAATTGGAGGATAACTAGATTGAGCATTTTTAGTTTGTTTGATTTAATTTTCTGTTTTAGTAATTTACTTTCAGTTTAGTTAATTTCTTCCCTTCCCCCTACGTTTTCGTTTTTTTTTTAGTTATTTACAATTCAGTTCACTAACCCACTAACTGTTTGATATATTGCATCACTCACACTAACAGTAATTCTAACAGAAATACTTTCTGCATCTATTTTCCTTGCTTGTGCTTTGTTGGTTGTATGACAGGGAGAAGAAGCGGGGCTTCAACTTCCTTTGATTCTGAACCTGAGAGGACCTTCTTTAGATTAAGGAGGGAAGCAATAGAAAAACGAGTAGTTGTTGCCGAGAAAGAGGAGGAATACTTTGAACCAAACATGGAAGAAAACATGGAAAACCATCATGAAGAAGAGGCTCACAACCATGGCAGAGAAGGTCGAGCAAATCATGCTGGGGAGGAGAGAAGAGTTTTAGGCTCTTACATCAACCCAAACACAGGAAACTGTGGAAGTAGCATTCAAAAGCCAACCATCCATGCCAACAATTTTGAACTAAAACCACAGCTCATCACCCTTGTTCAGAACAACTGTTCGTTTGGAGGAGGTGTCCAAGAAGACCCCAATCAACATCTAACCACCTTCCTGAGGATATGTGACACGGTGAAGTCTAATGGTGTTCATCCTGACGCCTATAGACTGCTCTTATTTCCATTCTCACTCAAGGATAAGGCAGCCAAGTGGCTGGAGTCTTTTCCGAAGGAGAGTTTGACAACTTGGGAAGATGTGGCGAACAAATTTTTAGCCAGATTCTATCCTTCACAAAGAATCAATAGGCTGAGAGCTGAGGTCCAAACTTTCAGGCAACAAGATGGTGAGACTCTATATGAAGCATGGGAGAGGTTTAAGGACCTGACAAGGATGTGTCCACCAGATATGTTCAATGAATGGGTGCAGCTATACATTTTATATGAAGGCCTTTCTTATGAATCAAAGAAAGCAGTAGACCACTCATCCGGGGGATCTCTGAACAAGAAGAAGACCATTGAGGAGGCCATAGACGTCATTGAAACTGTAACAGAAAATGACTATTTTTATGCTTCTGAAAGAGGGAACACAAGAGGAGTGATGGAGCTAAATAATGTAGATGCTCTGCTGGCCCAAAATAAGCTCATTACCAAGTAGCTGGCTGACCTCACCAAGAAGATGTAGAGGAACCAAGTAGCAGCAATCACCACTTCATCAGCAACCCAAAAAGGAGTAAATGAAGAAGCAGAGGGTAGTCAGGAGCAAGCCAACTACATTGGGAATTCACCTAGGCAAAACCATGATCCATACTCCAAGACCTACAACCCTGGTTGGAGGAATCACCCAAACTTTGGGTGGGGGAATCAACAAGATCAAGGCCAAGATCGGAGACATCACAACCCCAACAACAATGCAGCTCACCAACAATTCACACAGAGAACATATCAACACCACCATGACAACACCTCTCCACATCCATATCAAAACCAAAATAACACTCCTCATCCTTCCACCTCTAATCCTAATCCACCATCATTTGATGACAGACTCTCAAGGATTGAGAATCTACTTGAAGGCATATGCAAAGAGATTCAAGATAGTAAAGCGTTCCGAGAAGAAGTGATGTCCAATATGCAGAATCAGGATGCTGCCATCAAGAAACTTGAGACACAAATTGGCTACCTATTCAAGCAAATTCCTAGCCACAACCTTCGCAGCAATACTAACTCAACCCAAAGGGAGGAGTGACATGCTATCATCCTTCGGAGTGGGAAGGAACTGAAGGAAACCAGCCAGACACCACAAGAAAAGAACTCAAATAAAAAGGAAGAAGAGAAGGATGGAGCTCGAGTTCCCACTTTGAGTTCACAAAAAGGGGAAGGAGTGCTGAAGCCAGACGTCCCAAGAGTCCCATACCCTCAGCAATTAAAGAAAAAGGGGGATGACAGCCAGTTCTTGAGATTTTTGGAAATCTTCAAGAAACTACAAATCAACATACCTTTTGCTGAAGCAATAGAGCAAATGCCCCTCTACGCCAGGTTTTTAAAGGAGCTAATGACTAAGAAGAGAAGCTGGAAGAACAGCGAGACTGTGATACTAACCGAAGAATATAGTGCTATCATTCAGCATAAACTACCCCAGAAATTGAAGGATCCGGGGAGCTTTCAGATCCCTTGTATCATAGGGGAAATCACAGTGGAAAAGGCTCTATGTGACTTAAGAGCCAGCATAAATTTGATGTCGTTAGCCATGATGAGAAAAATGAAGATTGAAGAGGCTAAACCAACAAAGATGGCCCTACAACTGGCAGACAGATCGTTCAAGTTTCCTCATGGCATAGTAGAAGATTTGCTGGTGAAAGTGGGAGATTTCATCTTCCCAGCAGACTTTGTAGTGCTGGACATGCAGGAGGAAACCAAGGCTTCCATCATCCTGGGAAGGCCGTTCTTGGCCACTGTTGGAGCTGTCATTGATGTACAAAAGGGGGACCTCACCCTGAGATTACACAATGAAAAGCTGACATTCAATGTGTTCAAAGCCATGAGTTACCCACTAGAACAATTGGGAGAATGTATGAGGTTGGACTCACTTGAAGATGCAGTGCAGGAGAGTTTTGAAGAAGAAGAACCTGAAGGGTTAACAGAGGAGGAGTCAACGTTTAGTGAAGAAGCTGCAACAATAGAGATTCATATACAAGGGGCATCAAAAGAAGAAAACAAAAAGTCAGAAGCACCCAAACTTGAACTCAAAGCACTGCCACCCACTCTCAAATATGCATACTTAGGAGAAAATGAAAGTCACCCAGTGATCATAAGCTCGTGCCTCAGCCAAGATCAAGAGGATGAACTACTCAAAGTATTGCGAAAGCACAAGGATGCCATTGGATGGACTCTTGCTAACCTGAAAGGAATAAGTTCAGCCATATGCATGCATAAGATACTACTGGAAGATGATGCCAAACCATCCATTCAATCCCAAAGGAGGCTGAACCCAATCATGAAGGAAGTGGTACAGAAAGAAGTTATGAAGTTATGGCAAGGAGGGGTAATCTACCCGATCTCAGACAGCCCCTGGGTCAGCCCCGTGCATGTCGTGCCCAAAAAGGGAGGAATCACTGTAGTTCCCAATGAGAAGAACGAACTAATTCCTACAAGGACCGTCACAGGATGGCGGATATGCATAGACTATCGGAAACTCAATGAGGCTACACGAAAGGACCATTTCCCCCTCCCATTTATGGATCAGATGTTGGAAAGACTCGTAGGACACGCATATTATTGTTTTCTTGATGGTTATTCAGGATATAACCAAATAGCGGTTGATCCCAGAGACCAAGAGAAAACTTCATTTACTTATCCATATGGAGTGTTTACCTACAGGCGCATGCCTTTTGGGCTATGTAATGCACCTGCGACTTTCCAACGCTGCATGCGTTCTATCTTCTCAGATATGATAGAGAAATTCATCGAAGTTTTTATGGATGATTTCTCGGTATTCGGAGATTCCTTTACTAGCTGCCTGAGTCACTTTGCCTTAGTATTGAAAAGGTGCCAAGAGACCAATCTGGTCTTGAACTGGGAGAAATGTCACTTTATGGTGACAGGAGGAATAGTCCTTGGCCATAAGGTTTCTAACCAAGGCATTGAAGTGGACATGGCTAAAGTGGAACTTATTGAAAAACTGCCTCCACCCAGTGATGTCAAGGCAATTAGGAGCTTTTTAGGGCATGCTGGCTTTTACAGAAGATTTATTAAAGATTTTTCAAAGATAGCCAAGCCCTTAAGCAATCTTCTTGTATCTGATACACCATTTATCTTCGATGAATCATGCATGCTAGCATTTGAAAATTTGAAAATAAGGTTGTTCTCTGCTCCTATCATTTCCCCACTTGATTGGAACTTACCATTTGAATTGATGTGTGATGCATCTGATTTTGCAGTTGGGGCAGTGTTAGGACAGAGGAAAGATAACTTAGTCCATGTGATATACTATGCTAGCAAAGTCCTCAATGATACTCAAAGAAATTATACCACTACTGAAAAGGAGTTGCTAGCAATAGTTTTTGCATTTGACAAGTTTAGATCGTACCTCATCGGTGCTAAAGTGATTATTTTCACATATCATACAGCACTCAAATACTTGTTTGCCAAGCAAGAATCAAAACCAAGACTAATAAGATGGATCTTATTGTTGCAGGAATTCAATATTGAAATCAGAGACAAGAAAGGAGTAGAGAACAAGGTAGCAGATCACCTATCCAGAATCCCACATGAGGAAAGTGGAACACATGATACAAGTGTGAACGAGCTCTTCCCTGATGAGCAGCTGATGACAGTTCACAAAGCACCATGGTTCGCAGACATTGCCAACTTCAAGGCAACTGGGGCCTTACCTCTAGAGATCAATAAACATCAAAAAAGGAAGCTCATGAATGATGCAAAATACTTTGTCTGAGATGAGCCATATCTCTTCAAGAAGTGTTCAGATGGAATCCTTAGAAAATGTGTTTCGAAAGAAGAAGGACGAGAGGTCCTATGGAATTGCCACGGCTCATGCTATGGAGGCCACTTTGGAGGGGATAGAACTGCAGCAAAGGTGTTACAAAGCGGATTCTTTTGGCCCACCCTTTTCAAGGATGCCAAAGAACTAGTAAAGAGCTGTAATGAATGCCAAAGATTCGGAAACTTGCCCAAAAGAAATGAGATGCCACAAAATTTCATCTTGGAATTGGAACTGTTTGATGTGTGGGAAATCGATTTCATGGGACCATTCCCA
Organism: Arachis hypogaea; assembly: GCF_003086295.3. Taxonomy (NCBI): domain Eukaryota; kingdom Viridiplantae; phylum Streptophyta; class Magnoliopsida; order Fabales; family Fabaceae; genus Arachis; species Arachis hypogaea. The sequence goes on along the minus strand of NC_092050.1, from coordinate 86,126,228 downwards.
ACCTCATATTCAAACAAGTACATCTTGGTAGCAGTGGATTACGTTTCCAAGTGGGTAGAGGCTATTGCAACCCCAACAAATGATAACAAGGTGGTCATGAACTTCCTCATGAAGAATATATTTAGCCGGTTTGGAGTCCCACGAGCACTCATTAGTGATGGAGGGAGCCATTTTTGTAACAGACCACTAGAAGCTCTTCTCCTACGATATGGGGTAAAACACAAGGTGGCCACGCCTTACCATCCCCAAACAAGTGGGCAAACGGAGATATCCAACAGAGAGCTAAAGAGGATTCTAGAAAAGACTGTGGGTGCATCAAGAAAGGATTGGTCAAAGACGCTAGATGATGCTCTTTGGGCATATAGAACAGCATTCAAAACTCCACTTGGAATGTCCCCATATCAACTGGTGTATGAGAAAGCTTGTCATTTACCACTGGAGCTGGAACACAAAGCTCTCTGGGCTCTCAAGATACTAAATTTTGACAGCATTGCTGCTGGTGCAAAGAGGATCCTGCAACTGCAAGAGATGGAGGACTTTAGATCTCAAGCCTATGAAAATGCCAAGATTTATAAAGAAAATGCGAAGAGAAGACATGATCTGCATCTTGCACCAAGGAGTTTTGAAAAGGGGCAACAAGTACTCCTTTACAACTCCAAATTGAGACTGTTCCCTGGCAAACTCAAGTCAAGGTGGTCAGGACCCTTCCTTGTCACAAAGGTCTCCCCATATGGGCACATAGAAATCATGGATGAAGGTTCAGAGAGGACGTTCACTGTGAACGGACAAAGACTCAAACATTATATGGGCAACATGGGGGAAAACCCCAGAGTAAAGTATCATCTCAATTAATTGAGAAATCATCGAGCTAGCGACGATAAAAGAGCGCTCTGTTGGGAGGCAACCCAACCTCAGGTAGTTTCCTTTTCATCTTTATTTCAATAAAGGTCACAAGTTGTTTCCCATGTATTGCGAGGAGCTAAGTTTGGTGTTCCACACCAAAACAATCCAAAAGTGAAAGTGTAATTCTAAGTTTGATGTTCCACCAAAGGATCTTAGTTAGAATCACACTCCACTCCCAAAACACATTGCTAGCTCCAACCAATCAAGGGAAACCACTTAGATGTAGTTAGACTTTAGTTAATAATTATTTTGTTAATAACAAGATATGAGGTTCTCTGCATATATGCAAGGTTTTGTACTGGGCAAAGAACTAAGTTTGGTGTTCACACACCAAATTAAGTTCAGAAGTCACAAGCATACATGCAAGCTAACTATTTCTCAAGTGCTTTGGGAACAAGCAACTTCCAATAACTTTGCATGAATCTTATGAGGAAATGGTACACCTTCACCCAAGGAAGTGAGGTAGCAAAGACTAGGATGATGACAAAAAGAGGGCAACTAGAAACCATCACCCGAAGGTTGTATTGTTACTTAATTCCATAAACTTAGAATGTTGAAAGTTGGAAGTCCGAATGCACTTTTGATTAATAGTTACTCGTTAGTTGGAACCCTTTTAAATTCTGTCTTTTAAGCTTTTTGTTGAATAGGTCTATGCTTGCTAGTCTTTATGTCACTGCATCCTTACTTTGCTTACTTGTATGCTTGTCCTTTTGAATCAAATGAAAAGAGAATGAGTGCTTTATAAAAGACCAGAGTGGAGTTCATACTATGGAGTAAGTTTCTGAGTTTGTGGTGTGGTCATAAGTTAGCTAAGTTGGTTCAACCACAAGGTGGGAAGACAACTATCTGTCATGAATACTATGCTTTGAACATACCCATGAGACTAGCTAAATAATAAGATCCTAATAAGAAAAAGGGAAAGAACAATCAAAGTTGAAGAATAAAAAAAATAGCAAGAAAAGAGGCTAGGCACCAAGGGTTTGAGTCTTGAGGGATGTGTCTGTGGTGTTCCTGTACCAAGGATCTGCTTGGATTACTAAGCTCTCAGGGGTGCTTTATCACCTGGTAACTTGGGTTAACTAACCCGGGATTATCAGCTGAAAGTCCACCATCAAGAGCAATCTTTGCTACAGAACATTTAGTAGCCCAAAGAGGTACCGGACACCAAGACCTCAAGGAAAGAAAATAAACAAACCATGTGCCTGTGGTGTGTATGTATGGGGGAGAGACTTGAGGAAGTAAGTCCTTAGGGGTGCTTCAACACCTAGCACCTTGAACCAACTGGTTCGGGAGTGTTGGCTGAAAGCTTATTTTAAAGAGTTGCCCCCTTACAGAGCACTTAGCCTAAGAACACAAATAAGCCCTGAAATGACAACAAAAGGATCAATGAATAAAAGTCTCATGGGATGCAATCACAGTGAGTATTCTAGGACATGATAAAGGTCTGAAAGCCAGTGAAGGAATGAACCTAAGTTGCTATGCATGAAACCACCATAAAACCAGAAACATGACTTCCACAAGAATGACTCATTTCTCTTGGCATACCAGTCATCATTCTCTTGTTCCAATACTTGCTTAGGGGCAAGCAAGCTTTAAGTTTGGTGTTGTGATGCCAGGGCATTTTGGCCAGTTTCACTGACCTTTTCTTTACTGTTTTTAGGATAGTTTCATGCATTTTCTTAGAAAATAAGCTAGTTTTGGGTACATATTCACTTACATCTTCATTCAAGCATACATTGTGCACTTTACATGATTTCATGAGGATTTTGCATGAATTATATGATAAATTGAATGATGCATGACTCATGACTTGGACTAGAACTTTGATGCACTTTGTTGCTTGATTTCAGGACAAAGGAAGCAAAGAAGAACCACATTAGCAGTCACATTAGTCCCACTAACGTGACCTCTAACGTGGAATGGGTGCTAACTTGTAAAGTTAATGAGAAAGGTAATCGCCAATAACGCCCTCAAAGCCATCATAAGCCCACGTTAAGAGTCACGTTAACTAAGTTAACGTGAACTCTAACGTGGAAGAAGACAATAAGGCCAACGTTAGTGACACTCACCTTTGTCACTAACGTTGGACCAAGCTCATAATTGGCCATGTTAGTTGCCACGTTAACTTAGTTAACGTGGCTTCTAATGTTAAGAAGCAAAAGGGAAGCCAACGTTAGTGACATTCACCTTTGTCACTAACGTTGCCCAAGCTTCCATAAGCCACGTTAACTCCCACGTTAACTTAGTTAACGTGGAAGCTAACGTGGAGAGAGCAATTGGTCGCCAACGTTAGTGACACTTACCTTTGTCACTAACGTTGGGGTGAACCACCAAGAGCCACCATGAGCAACGATAACTCCCACGTTAACTTAGTTAACGTGGAAGCTAACGTGGATAAAGAGATGAGGAGCCAACATTAGTGACACTCACCTTTGTCACTAACGTTGGAGATGGCTAGCATGACTACGTTAGAAGCCACGTTAACCTAGTTAACGTGGACTCTAACTTAAGAAATAGGGGCACATTGGAACATTAGTGACAAAGGTAAGTGTCACTAACGTTCTCGAAGGATTGGCAAGCTTACGTTAAGAGCCACGTTAACTAAGTTAACGTGGACTCTAATGTAGGGAAGGGGGAAACTTATCAACGTTATTGGGAAAGGTAAGTCCCAATAACGTGTGCGGAGGACCAAGAGGCAACGCTAGTGGTTACGTTTGTGCCACTAACGTTGAAGTTAACGTGGCTCATACTTGGGTGAGCAACATTAGTGAAAAAGGTGATTGTCACTAACGTTCTCGAACCCACACTTTCACTTAACGTTAACACCACTAACGTCCTGAGCTAAAAGTCCCTGCCTACTTCACACTTTCTCTCTGCAAGCAAATCTAAGCCCAATGAAGAAGATAACTTCTTCAAACTCAGGATCCAAAGGCCTATAACCAAGACTTGAAGAGCCAACTAGAAGATCAGAAGAGTAGTATATATAGGAGTAGCTTTGAATTAGTTAGGAGAGCTGGAAACTCTAGGGAGCCTTTGGGCATAGAACTACTCTCTGTATTTACTTTCTCTAGACTTCTAGTTTTACTTTCAGCATGTATTCTCCATCTTTGTTTTCATTTTCCAGAGCTATGAACAACTAAACCCCTTTCATTGGGTTAGGAAGCTCTGTTGTAATTTGATGGATCAATTTTAGTTTTCATTCTCCTTCTTCTATCTTTTCTCTTGATTTTACTAGAAAGCTTTCGATCTTCATCCAATTGGGTAGTTATCTTGGAAAAGAAGCTATTCATACTTGGATCTCTTCTGAACCTTGAAAGTGGAATGAAAGGATCATGCTAGAAATGCTTTCTCATGCTGGACCAAATTGGGTTTGGATGGCTATGTGACTATAATCCTTCCAACACTTGATTTGGGAAATGCATGTGGTATAATCAGTGACCATAGTTCATCTCTTCTCATGGGCAATTGACCAAGGAATTGCCTATTGATTAAGATTTGAGAGATTGAATTACAAGGAATTGTATTTCGATCACTTAAGATTGCCAAGGAGATCAATGAATGAATTGATTGAGGAAAAGATGAAAATGAACTTGATCCAGAGAATGCAACATCTCCTGAGCCCAATGAATTCCCCATTTCTGATCTTACCCATTCTCTTTAATTTCTGCGATTTACTTTTATGAGCAATTGCCCCATTCCCATTTAAGATTCTGCAATTTACTTTCCGCCATTTACATTCAGCTCTTTATTCCTAGCATTTACTGTTTCCACTATTTACTTTCTCGCCATTTTATTTTCTGCAATTCTCAACTCAAATTCTGGTTCGCTCAACTAGAACATTCCTTTAATTAAAGTTGCTTGATCAATCAATCTCTGGTGGATTCGACCTCACTCTATTGTGAGTTTTTACTTGACGACAAATTCGGTACACTTGCCGAAGGAAATTTGTTGCGAGACGAGTTTTTCGCGTATCAAATTTCAAACAAGGGAATAGAGTTGGATCAAGCTAAAGTGGAAGTAATTGAAAAATTACCACCACCTACCAATGTTAAGGCAATCAGAATCTTTCTGGGGCATGCAGGATTCTATAGGAGGTTTATAAAGAATTTTTCAAAAATTGCAAAATCTCTAAGCAATCTGCTAGCTGCTGACACGCCATTTGTGTTTGACACAGAGTGTCTGCAGGCGTTTGAAACTCTCAAAGCTAAGCTGATCACAGCACCTGTTTTTTCTGCACCAGACTGGACATTACCATTCGAATTAATGTGTAATGCCAGTGATCAGGCCATTGGTGCAGTATTGGGGCAGAGGCATAACAAGCTTATGCATGTCATTTATTATGCTAGCCGTGTTTTAAATGATGCCCAGAAAAATTACACAACCACAGAAAAAGAATTGCTTGCAGTGGTTTATTCCATTTGACAAGTTTAGATCATACTTAGTAGGATCAAAAGTGATTGTGTACACTGACCATGCTGCTCTTAAATATCTACTTACAAAGCAGGATTCAAAACCCAGGCTCATAAGATGGGTGTTGCTTCTGCAAGAGTTTGATATAGAAATAAGAGACAGAAAAGGGATAGAAAACTAAGTGGCTGATCACCTGTCCCGAATAGATCCAGTAGAAGGGGCGTTTTTCCCCCCTATTGAGATCTCTAAAACCTTTCCGGATGAGCATTTGTTCGCCATTCAGGAAACCCCATGGTTTGCAGACATAGCAAACTATAAAGCTGCAAGGTTCATACCCAAGGAGTACAGCAAGCAACAAAAGAAAAAATTAATTACTGATGCAAAATACTACTTGTGGGATGAACCCTATCTCTTTAAGAGATGTGCAAACGGAATAATCCGTAGGTGTGTGCCTAGAGAAGAAGCACAGAAGATCTTATGGCATTGCCATGGGTCACAATATGGAGGTCATTTTGGAGGTGATCGAACAGCCACCAAGGTCCTCCAATGTGGTTTCTACTGGCCTATCCTTTATAAAAATTCCCGAGAGTTTATACGTAACTGTGACAGTTGCCAGCGAGCTGGTAATCTGCCTCATGGTTACACCATGCCTCAACAAGGGATCTTGGAGATTGAGTTGTTTGATGTATGGGGCATTGACTTCATGGGGCCTTTCCCACCATCATACTCAAACACTTATATTCTGGTTGCAGTCGACTATGTATCTAAATGGGTAGAGGCCATTGCCACACCCACTAATGATACTAAGACAGTGCTGAAGTTCCTCCAGAAACATATCTTCAGCAGGTTTGGTGTCCCTAGAGTACTAATCAATGATGGGGGCACTCACTTCTGCAACAAACAGCTTTACTCTGCCATGGTCCGGTATGGAATTAGCTACAAAGTGGCAACTCCATATCATCCACAAACAAATGGGCAAGCTGAAGTCTCTAACAGAGAACTGAAAAGAATCCTGGAATGGACTGTAAGTACCCGTAGAAAGGATTGGGCAAGAAGCTTGGATGATGCTCTGTGGGCCTACAGAACAGCATTCAAGACTCCTATAGGGACCTCTCCATACCAGCTTGTGTATGGTAAGGCCTGTCATCTGCCCATGGAACTGGAATACAAAGCCTACTGGGCAACCAGATTCCTAAACTTTGATGCCAAACTAGCTGGAGAAAAAAGATTGCTCCAGTTGAATGAGCTAGAGGAATTCAGACTCACTGCTTTCAAAAATGCCAAACTCTACAAAGAGAAAGCAAAAAGATGGCATGACAGAAAGCTGTCATCTAGAGCCTTTGAACCAGGACAGAAGGTTCTGCTGTTTAACTCTAGGCTCAGGCTATTCCCTGGGAAACTGAAATCCCGGTGGAGGGGACCATATGTGATTACAAGTGTGTCACCATATGGCTATGTGGAGCTTCAAGACATTGATTCTAATAAGAAGTTCATTGTTAATGGACAGAGAATCAAACATTATCTTGAAGGCAATGTTGAGCAAGAATGGTCAAGGCTGAGGCTAGATTAAAAAGCTCAGCAAGGTCTACCTAAAGACAATAAAGAAGCGCTTGCTGGGAGGCAACCCAGCCATTAGCAAAACTCTTTCTGTTATTTTATTTTATTCTATTCTTCATTTATTTATTTTTAAAGCATATAAGTTCAATATTAAAAAGGTAAAGAATCAATTGCATAAGTTCACAGGGCTACAGAAGGATTCAGAGCACAAAACAGGAAAAAGGAGCTCACTGGCAAGAAAACGCCAGTAAAAGGCACAATTGGGTGTTAAACGCCCAAAAGAAGCATCTACTGGGCATTTAACGCCGGTAGAGATAGCCATCTGGGCGTTCAGAAAAACGCCCAGTAACAAAGGAGTTTCTGGCGTTTAACGCCAGCTGGAAGCAACAGTTGGGCGTTAAACGCCCAGAGCACCAAGTGGGCGTTAAACGCCCAAAACATGCAGCAGTTGGGCGTTTAACGCCAGGATTGTGGGGAGTAGGCAATTTCGTTTTCAATTCAAATTTTTTCCATTTTTTATGTTTCAATTCATGATTTTTTGCACAAACATGTTACAAATCCTAATTTTTCAAATCCTTTTTCAAAAGATATCAAATGTATCTTAATTCATAAACCCTTTTTTTAATCCTCTTCAAATTATTTTCAAATCCTTTTCAAAACAAATCTATCTCTTTTCCTTCTACAATCTTTTCAACTCATCAATATCTTTTCCAAATCTTCACAACATCTTTCTTAAAACAAAGTTATCTTTTTCAAATATCTTCCATATTATTCATATCTTTTAAATTTTAAAGTGCATCCTTTTCCTATCATACTTATCTTTTACAAATCATATCTTTTATCATATCTTCTTCAAAATTTTTGAAAACCCACCCCTTTCCCTTTAAATCCTAGTTCGGCCTCCCCCCCCCCACCTCCATAATTCGGACTTGGCTCTCCTCATATCCCTCTCCTTTCTTTTCTTTTTCTTAAGGACAAGCAAACCTCTAAGTTTGATGTGTTTATCTGTGATCACTAAGCCAATACCCACTAAGATCATGACTCCTAAGGGAAAACAAACCAACTCAAGAGGCAAGAAAGAGAATATTCCAAAACCACTTTAGAATCAAGGGAAGTTCTTAACCAAAGAACATTTAGACCATTACTACAAAATAATGCGACTAAGGTCAGTGATCCCAGAAGTTAAATTCGATCTGAAAGAAGACGAATATTTGGAGATCCAAGAGCAAATTCGAAACAAGAGCTGGGAAGTCCTAGCTAATCATGAAACAAAGGTGGGAAGAAACATGGTTTAGGAATTCTACGCAAATCTGTGGCAGATGGACAGGCAGAGAATAGCAAGAACCACATTCTATGACTATAGAACTCTGGTCAGAGGGAAGATTGTTCACACCCACCCTGATAAAATAAGGGAGATCTTCAAGCTGCCTCAACTGCAAGATGACCCAGACTCCTTTAATAGGAGAATGATGAAATCAAACCTGAACTTGGACAAAATCCTAGAGGACATATGTCTCCCTGGAGCTAAATGGACAACCAACACAAAGGGTGCCCCGAACCAACTCAAAAGAGGAGATCTCAAACCAGTCGCCAGAGGCTGGCTGGACTTCATTGGGCGCTCTATACTGCCCACTAGCAACCGCTCTAAAGTCACCATCAGAAGAGCAGTAATGATTCATTGCATTATGCTGAAAAAAGAAGTGGAAGTTCATCAGCTGATTGCTTGTGAGCTTTACAAAATTGCAAACAAGCACTCCACAAACTAAAGAGGCATCCACCTCCCAAATTCAAGGTTGTTGAGTTTTAATCTTAGCCTTAACTCTATGATAATTGTTCTTATTAGAAATTTACCTTAAAAGTTATATATGAGTAGTAGTAATTAGTATCTCTATTTTGATATTATCTCCAATTAAGCTATAATTTATTTTTCTCATCATCATCAAACATGAATAAAATAGCAGATTTTTTTTAGAATAAGGAGGAAATATTTTTTCGAGTTCATAATAAGGAAAATTCTAATTATCTATATGTGGTGGCAATGCTTTTTGTCTTCTGAATGAATGCTTGAACAGTGTATGTTTTTGATATTGAATATTATGAATGTTAAAATTGTTGGCTCCTGAAAGAATGATGAACAAGAGAAATGTTATTGATGATCTGAAAAATCATGAAATTGATTCTTGAAGCAAGAAAAAGCAGCAAAAAAAAAGAGAAGAAGAAGGAGCAGTAGAAAAAGCCAGTAGCCCTTAAAACCAAAAGGCAAGGGTAAAAAGGATCCAAGGCTTTGAGCATTAATGGATAGGAGGGTCTAAAAGGAATAAAATCCTGGCCTAAGCGGCTAAACTAAGCTGTCCCTAACCATGTGCTTGTGGCGTGAAGGTGTCAAGTGAAAACTTGAGACTGAGCGGTTAAAGTCGAGGTCCAAAGCAAAAACAGAGTGTGCTTAAGAACTCTGGACACCTCTAATTGGGGACTTTAGCAAAGCTAAGTCATAATCTAAAAAGGTTCACCCAGTTATGTGTCTGTGGCATTTATGTATCCGGTGGTAATACTGGAAAACAAAGTGCTTAGGACCACGGCCAAGACTCAAAAAGTAGCTGTGTTCAAGAATCAACATACTAAACTAGGATAATCAATAATACTATCTGAATTCTGAGTTCCTATGGACGCCAATCATTCTGAATTTCAAGGGATAAAGTGAGATGCCAAAACTGTTCGGAAACAAAAAGCTACTAGTCCCGCTCATCTAATTAGAATCTGAGCTTCACTTAAAACTCTGAGATATTATTGCTTCTCGATTTATTTTTATCCTATTTTATTTATCTAGTTGCTTGGGGACAAGCAACAGTTTAAGTTTGGTGTTGTGATGAGCGGATATTTTATACACTTTTTGGGGGTAATTTCATGTAGTTTTTAGCATGTTTTAGTTAGTTTTTAGTATATTTTTATTAGTTTCTAGGAAAAATTCATATTTCTGGACTTTACTATGAGTTTGTGTGTTTTTCTATAATTTTAGGTATTTTCTGGCTGAAATTGAGGGAGCTGAGCAAAAATCTGATTCAAGCTGAAAAAGGACTGCAGATGCTGTTGGATTCTGACCTCCCTGCACTCAAAATGGATTTTCCGGAGCTAAAGGAGTCCAAATGGCGCACTCTCAATTGCGTTGGAACGTAGACATCCAGGGCTTTCCAGCAATATATAATAGTTCATACTTTGCTCAAGGATAAACGACGTAAATTGGCATTCAACACCAGTTCCATGTTGCATTCTGGCGTTAAACGCCAGAAACAGGTTACAAGCTGGAGTTAAACGCTAGAAACAGCCTAGGCACGTGTAAAGCTCAAGTCTCAGCCCCAGCACACACTAAGTGGGCCCCAGAAGTGGATTTCTGCACTATCTATCTTAGTTTACTCATTTTCTGTAAACCTAGGTAACTAGTTTAGTATTTAAACATCTTTTAGAGATTTATTTTGTAGCTCATGACATTTTAGATCTGAACTTTGTACTCTTTGACGGCATGAGTCTCTAAACTCCATTGTTGGGGGTGAGGAGCTCTGCTGTGTCCCGATGAATTAATGCAATTATTTCTGTTTTCTATTCAAACACGCTTGTCTCTATCTAAGATGTTCATTCGCACTTCAATATGATGGATGTGATGATCCGTGACACTCATCACCATTCTCAACCTATGAACCTGTGCCTGACAACCATCTCTGTTCTACCTTCGATTGAATGAGTATCTCTTGGATTCCTTAATCAGAATCTTCGTGGTATAAGCTAGAATCCATTGGCAGCATTCTTGAGAATCCGGAAAGTCTAAACCTTGTCTGTGGTATTCCGAGTAGGATTCAGGGATTGAATGACTGTGACGAGCTTCAAACTCACAAGGGTTGGGCGTAGTGATAGACGCAAAAGGATCAATGGATCCTATACCAGCATGAGTGAGAACCGACAGATGATTAGCCGTGCGGTGACAGCGCACCTGGACCATTTTCACTGAGAGGACGGATGGTAGCCATTGACAACAGTGATCCACCAACACACAGCTTGCCATAGGAGGAACCTTGCGTGCGTGAAGAAGAAGACAGGGGGAAAGCAGAGATTCAGAAGACAAAGCATCTCCAAAACTCCAACATATTCTCCAATACTGCATAACAAGTATTTAATTCATGCTCTTTTATTTTTTGCAATCCAAACTGATAATTATAATTGATATCCTGACTAAGAATTACAAGATAACCATAGATTGCTTCAAGCCAACAATCTCCGTGGGATTCGACCCTTACTCACATAAGGTATTACTTGGACGACCCAGTGCACTTGCTGGTTAGTGGTACGAGTTGTGAAAAGTGTGATTTACAATTCGTGCACCAATATGACTATCATCCTTACCCAAATACAAAAGGATCAAAAGGAATACTACTCCATCCAAGCCATCCAAGCCCCACATCCGGTTGCTCAACTTGAAGGCCCTCCTAGGATTTGTGGTTTGTGCTCTAGCACCACACATTACACCGATCAATGCCATCAAATTCAAGAGGAACATGCTCTTGTAGTAGCTAATGTGAATTAAAACAACCGTCCACCCTATCCTTCTCAATGCCACAACAATTACCCTCAAGGTGGTAATCAACATCAAGGGTGGAGAGATAATGCACAAGGAAGCAATCAAAACCAAAGATGGAACAACCCTTCTTCTCATCACAACAATAACCAATCTTCATCCCAATACCACCATAACAACACCAACTACCAAGCCAACCAAAGTCACTCCAACCAAAACCAAAATAACTACACCAAGTACCAAGTACCACACTATAGACAACAATCCAACCAAACTCCTCCATCTTCCAACAATCAAGTTGATGAGCTTAGAGCCGCCATGGAGAAAAGATATGAGAGCAACAAGGCTCAATTTGATGCCTCGGGCGCTCAATTGGCTAACCTCACCAACATGCTTTCAAGGATGACCATGCCAAACCAACCATCAACTCCCAATAACAACACCAACCAACCTTCAAGCTCTTCTAACCTTCCATCCCAACCCCAACCAAACCCAAAAGGCGGTCTCAACGCCATCACTCTACGGTCGGGGACTACATTGGAGGAGATACCTCCAAGGGTCATGGGAGACATTTATGAGGAAGAAGTGGTTGTTGAAGCTCCACGTGAAGAAGAGGTGGTAGACAAAAGGCACGAGGAAGAAAGAGTAAATCTCAAGGAGCCCATGAGGAAATCTATAGTGGATGAGTCCATTCCTATTCCATTCCCTTCCATGGTGAAGAAGGCAAAGAAAACACCGAAATTTGATTTGAACATGCTTCAAGTGTTCAAGAAGGTTGAGGTAACCATACCCCTTCTTGATGCTATTCAACAAATTCCAAAGTATGCAAAATTTTTGAAAGACTTGTGTACACACAAAGATAGGATAGGAGAATTGGAGACATTATCCTTGGGTAGTTTAATTTCTTCATTGATGAAACTTATTCCAAAGAAATGTGGTGACCCTGGACCTTGTTTGGTGTCTTGTTGTATTGGTGGATGCACTTTTCATGATTGTATGTGTGACTTGGGAGCTTGTGTAAGCATCATGCCACTTTCTATCTATGTGCGATTGAATTTAGCTCCATTAAAGAAGTCGGCGGCGAGGTTTGCCTTAGCCGATAAAAGTGTGATCACGGTGATGGGAATAGCGGAAGATGTACTTGTGGCGATCAAGGATTTGGTTTTTTCGGTTGATTTTTACATCCTTGAAATGCCTCCAACGGAAAATAGAAACTCCTCTTCCGTTCTACTTGGTAGTCCCTTCCTCAAGACCTCTAAATTCAAGTTAGATGCCTTCACCGGCACATATTCCTTTGAGGTTGGAGACAAAACTATCAGGTTCAATTTAGAAGAAGCCATGAAACATCCTCCTGAAGAACATTCCATGCTCCGATGTGATGTAATTGATGAAGTGGTAGCGGAAGTACAAGAAGAAGACCACAATAAGTTGTGCTACCCTATTGTTGAGGAGGCGAATGACCAAGAGGATGAACATGAAAAAGTTGTCAAGAATGAACTCCATGAGCTTAATGAAAAGGAACCTCATCTTGAGGTAAAAAGTGAATTGAAGCCCCTTCCATCTCATTTGAAGTATGCTTTCTTAGAGGACAATCAAAGGTTTTCGGTCATTATTGCTAGTGAGCTTTCAAGTGAAGAAGAAGAAAAGCTCCTAGATGTTCTAAGAAAGTACAAGAAAGCAATAGGATGGAGCCTAGCGGATATTGTGGAAATTGACCCCCGTAAGTGCATGCATAGGATATTTCTCCAAGATGGAGCTAGGCCGGTTAGGCAACCGCAAAGGAGGCTCAACCCAACCATCCTCGATGTAGTGAAGAAAAAGGTCACCAGATTACTAGATGCGGATATCATATACCCAATCTCCGACAGTGAGTGGGTGAGCCCGGTCCAGGTTGTTCCCAAGAAGTCGGGCATCAAAACGGTCAAGAAGGACGACGGTGAAATGGTCACTAAAAGAGTACAAAATGCGTGGTGAGTGTGTATTGATTATAGAAGATTGAACGCCGCTACTGGTGCACGAAATTGTGATCCTCAAAGTTAGTCTCTTTGTATTTGTATGAAATCAAAAATACCCCAAAGAGATCATGGTGTAATGAATTGGGATCTTAATAATCCCTGGTAATGGCATGTGTGAACACAACTCCATTCAACTAACCAGCAAGTGCACTGGGTCGTCCAAGTAATACCTTACGTGAGTAAGGGTCGAATCCCACGGAGATTGTTGGTGTGAAGCAAGCTATGGTCACCTTGCAAATCTCAGTCAGGCGGATTTAAACATGATATTTTATTAGATTAAAATAAACAATAAAAGGGATAGAGATACTTATGTAGATTCATTGGCAGTGATTTCAGATAAGCGAATGGAGATGCTTTTCGTTCCTCTGAACCTCTACTTTTCCTGCTATCTTCATCCAATCAGTCTTACTCCTTTCCATGGCTGGCTGTATGCAAGGGCATCACCGTTGTCAGTGGCTACATCCCCTCCTCTCAGTGAATCATATGCTCACGCACCCTGTCACGGCACGGCTATTCATCTGTCGGTTCTCGATCATGCTGGAATAGGATTCACCCTCCTTTTGCGTCTGTCACTAACGCTCAGCACTCGCGAGTTTGAAGCTCGTCACAGTCATTCAATCATTGAATCCTACTCAGAATACCACAGACAAGGTTTAGACCTTCCGGATTCTCTTGAATGCCGCCATCATTCTAGCTTACGCCACGAAGATTCTGGTTAGGAGATCTAAGAGATACTCATTCTAGCTTAATTCATGTAGAACAGAAGTGTTTGTCAAGCACGCGTTCATAGGGGAGATGGTGATGAGCGTCACACATAATCATCACCTTCATCACGTTCTTGGGTGTGAATGGATATCTTAGAAGCAAAATAAGAAGAATTGAATAGAAAACAGTAGTACTTTGCATTAATCTTTGAGGAACAGCAGAGCTCCACACCTTAATCTATGGAGTGTAGAAACTCTACCGTATGAAAATACATAAGTGAAGGTCCAGGCATGGCCGAGAGGCCAGCCCCTCTGATCTAAGAACCAGGCGTCCAAAGATTGTTTACACTGGTCAAAGATGCCTAATACAATAATAAAAGGTCCTATTTATAATAAACTAGTCACTAGGGTTTACATGAGTAAGTAATTGATGAATAAATCCACTTTCGGGGCCCACTTGGTGTGTGTTTGGGCTGAGCCTAAGTGTTACACGTGCAGAGGCCATTTGTGGAGTTGAACGCCAGTTTCTGTGCCAGTTTGGGCGTTCAACTCTGGTTTTGGATCCTTTTCTGGCGCTAGACGCCAGATTTGGGCAGAAGGCTGGCGTTAAACGCCAGTTTACGTCGTCAATTCTTGGCCAAAGTATGGACTATTATATATTTCTGGAAAGCCCTGGATGTCTACTTTCCAACGCAATTGGAAGCGCGCCATTTCGAGTTCTGTAGCTCCAGAAAATCCACTTTGAGTGCAGGGAGGTCAGAATCCAACAGCATCAGCAGTCCTTTTTCAACCTCTGAATCTGATTTCTGCTCAAGTCCCTCAATTTCAGCCAGAAAATACCTGAAATCACAGAAAAACACACAAACTCATAGTAAAGTCCAGAAATGTGAATTTAACACAAAATCTATTAAAAACATCCCTAAAAGTAACTAGATCCTACTAAAAACATACTAAAAACAATGTCAAAAAGCGTATAAATTATCCGCTCATCACAACACCAAACTTAAATTGTTGCTTGTCCCCAAGCAACTGAAAATCAAAATAGGATAAAAAGAATAGAATATACTATAAATTCCAAACTATCAATGAAACAGAGCTCCAATCATATGAGCGGGACTTATAGCTTTTTGCCTCTTGAATAGTTTTGGCATCTCACTTTATCCATTGAGGTTTAGAATGATTGGCATCTATAGGAACTTCAGATTTCGAATAGTGTTATTGACTCTCCTAGTTCAGTATGATGATTCTTGAACACAGCTTTTTTATGAGTCTTGGCCGTGGCCCTAAGCACTTTGTTTTCCAGTATTACCACCGGATACATAAATGCCACAGACACATAATTGGGTGAACCTTTTCAGATTGTGACTCAGCTTTGCTAAAGTCCCCAATTAGAGGTGTCCAGGGTTCTTAAGCACACTCTTTGTTTTTGCTTTGGACCTTGACTTTAACCGCTCAGGCTCAAGTTTTCACTTGACACCTACACGCCACAAGCACATGGTTAGGGACAGCTTGGTTTAGCCGCTTAGACCAGGATTCTATTCCTTTAGGCCCTCCTATCCACTGATGCTCAAAGCCTTGGGATCCTTTTTAATTGCCCTTACCTTTTGGTTTTAAGGGTTATTGGCTTTTTCTGCTTGCTTTTTCTTTTTCTTTCTATTTTTTTTCGCCTATTTTTTTTTTTTCTGCAAGCTTTGTTCTTTGCTGCTTTTTCTTGCTTCAAGAATCATTTTTATGATTTTTCAGATTATCAAATAACATGTCTCCTAGTCATCATTCTTTCAAGAGCCAACATATTTAACATTCTTAAACAACAACTTCAAAAGACATATGCACTGTTCAAGCATACATTCAGAAAACAAGAAGCATTGTCACCACATCAATATAATTAAACTAAGTTCAAGGATAAATTCGAAACTCATGTACTTCTTGTTCTTTTGAATTTAAAACATTTTTTTTTTATTTAAGAGAGGTGATGGATTCATAGGACATTCATAACTTTAAGACATAGTTACTACTACTAATGATCATGTAATGAAGACACAAACATAGATAAGCACATAACATAGAAAACGAAAAACAGAGAAAGTAAGAACAAGGAATGAGTCCACCTTAGTGATGTCTTTGAGCTCTTCTATGTCTCTTCCTTGTCTTTGTTGCTCCTCCTTCATTGCTTTTAGATCTTCTCTGATTTCATGAAGGATGATGGAGTGCTCTTGATGTTCCACCCTTAGTTGCTTCCAATAATTGTGTGGGAGAAAATGTATCCCCTGAGGTATCTCAGGGATCTCTTGATTTGCAGTCAAATGTTCTACCACTGAGCTATAGACCCTTGATGGAAGCTTTTGTCTTCCCTTTCCTCTTTCTAGAGGTTTCTCTGGCCTTAGGTGCCATCAATGGTTATGGAAAAAAACAAAAAAGCTATGCTTTTACCACACCAAACTTAGAATGTTGCTCGCCCTCGAGCAAAAGAAGAAAGAATAGAAGAAGAAGAGGATATGGAGGAGATGGATGGCTGTGTGTATTCGGCCATATGGGTGGGATTGGGTGGGGAAGAGATGTTGAATTTTTGAAGGTAAGTGGGTGTATGGGTGTGAGTGGTAGATGGAAGACAGAAGGGATGATCATGAATGGGAAGAGAGATGATGAGGTAGGTGGGGATCCTATGGGGTCCACAGATCCTGAGGTGATCCTGTGAGGTCCACAGATCTTGAGGTGTCAAGGCATTTACATCCCTGCACCAATTTAGGCATGCAAAATGCCCTTGCACACAACTCTGGGCGTTCAGCGCCAGGTTGGTGCCCATTTTGGGCGTTCAACGCCCATTTGCTGCCATTTCTGGCGTTGAACGCCAGAACCATGCTTGTTCTGGGCGTTCAGCGCCAGAACTATGCTCTGTTCTGGCGTTTGAACGCCAGACAGATGCTCCTCCAGGGTGTGATTTTTCTTCTGCTGTTTTTGATTCCGTTTTTGAATTTTTTGTTTATTTTGTGACTCCACATGATCATGAACCTAAGAAAACATGAAAAACAATAAAAATAAGAATTAGATAAACATTGGGTTGCCTCCCAACAAGCGCTTCTTTAATGTCAATAGCTTGACAGTGGGCTCTCATGGAGCCTCACAGATGTGCAGAGCTTTGTTGAGACTCTCCAACACCAAACTTAGAGTTTGGATATGGGAGTTCAACACCAAACTTAGAGTTTGGTTGTGGCCTCCCAACACCAAACTTAGAGTTTGACTGTGGGGGCTTTGGTTGACTCTGCTTGGAGAGAAGCTTTTCCTGCTTTCTCTCCATGGTTGCAGAGGGAGATCCTTGAGTTTTGAATACAAGGGAGTTCTCATTCCATTGAAGGAATATTTCACCTCTGTCAACATTAATCACAGCTCTTGCTGTGGCCAGGAAAGGTCTTCCTAGGATGATAGATTCATCCTCTTCCTTTCCAGTATCCAGGACTATGAAATCAGTAGGTATGTAAAGGCCCTCAACCTTTACTAATACATCTTCTACTTGTCCATAAGCCTGTCTTCTTGAGCTGTCTGCCATCTCTAGTGAGATTTTAGCAGCTTGCACCCCATAGATTCCCAGTTTCTCTATTACAGAGAGGGGCATGAGGTTTATTCCTGAACCAAGGTCACACAGAGCTTTAAAGATCATGGTGCCTATGGTGCAGGGTATTATGAACTTTCCAGGATCTTGTCTCTTCTGAGGCAATGTCAGTTGATCCAGATCACTTAGTTCATTGATGAACAAGGGAGGCTCAGCGTCCCAAGCATCAATGCCAAATAATTTGGCATTCAGCTTCATGATTGCACCAAGAAACTTGGCAGTTTGCTCTTCAGTAACATCCTCATTCTCTTCAGAAGAGGAATACTCATCAGAGCTCATGAAGGGCATAAGGAGGTTCAATGGAATCTCTATGGTCTCTAGATGAGCCTCAGAGTCCTTTGGTTCCTCAGAGGGAAGCTCCTTATTGGTCACTGAACGTCCCAGGAGGTCTTCCTCCTTGGGATTCACGTCCTCTCCTCTCCTCACAGGTTCGGCCAGGGCACTTATGTCAATGGCCTTGCACTCTCCTTTTGGATTCTCTTCTGTATTGCTTGGGAGAGTACTAGGAGGGATTTCAGTGATCCTTTTACTCAGCTGGCCCACTTGTGCTTCCAGATTTCTAATGGAAGACCTTGTTTCATTCATGAAACTTACAGTGGCCTTAGATAGATCAGAGACTAGATTTGCTAAATTAGAAGCATTTTGTTCAGAGTTCTCTGTCTGTTGCTGAGTTGATGATGGAAAAGGCTTGCTATTGCCAAACCTGTTTCTTCCACCATTATTAAAGCCTTGTTGGGGCTTTTGATCCTTCCATGAGAAATTTGGATGATTTCTCCATGTTGAGTTATAGGTGTTTCCATAAGGTTCACCTAAGTAATTCACCTCTGCTATTGCAGGGTTCTCAGGATCATAGGCTTCTTCTTCAGAAGATGCCCCTTGAGTACTGTTGGATGCAGCTTGCATTCCATGCAGACTCTGAGAGATCATATTGACTTGCTGAGTCAATATTTTATTCTGAGCCAATATGGCATTCAGAGTATCAACTTCAAGAACTCCCTTCTTCATAGGCGTCCCATTACTCACAGGATTCCTTTCAGAAGTGTACATGAACTGGTTATTAGCAACCATGTCAATGAGTTCTTGAGCTTCTGCAGGCGTTTTCTTTAGGTGAATGGATCCACCTGCAGAAGTGTCCAGTGACATCTTTGATAGCTCAGATAAACCATCATAGAATATATCTAGGATGGTCCATTCTGAAAGCATGTCAGAAGAACACTTTTTGGTCAACTGTTTGTATCTTTCCCAAGCTTCATAGAGGGATTCACCTTCTTTCTGTCTGAAGGTTTGAACATCAGCTCTAAGCTTGCTCAGCTTTTGAGGAGGAAAGTACTTGGCTAAGAAAGCCGTGACCAGCTTATCCCAAGAGTTCAGGCTGTCTTTAGGTTGAGAATCCAACCATAATCTAGCTCTGTCTCTTACAGCAAAAGGGAAAAGCATGAGCCTGTAGACTTCAGGATCTATTCCATTAGTCTTAATAGTATCACATATCTGCAAGAATTCAGTTAAGAACTGAAAAGGATCTTCAGATGGAAGTCCATGAAACTTGCAGTTCTGCTGCATTAGAGAAACTAATTGAGGTTTCAGCTCAAAGTTGTTTGCTCCAATGGCAGGAATGGAGATGCTTCTTCCATGTAAATTGGAATTAGGTGCAGTAAAGTCACCAAGCATTCTCCTTTCATTATTATTATTTTCGCCTGCCATCTCCTCTGCCTGTTCGAAAATTTCTGAAAGGTTATCTCTGGATTGTTGTATTTTAGCTTCTCTTAATTTTCTCTTCAGAGTTCTTTCAGGTTCTGGATCTGCTTCCACAAGAATGTTCTTATCCTTGCTCCTGCTCATATGACAAGGAAGAATGGCCAGAAAAATGATAATAATAATAGAGATCCTTTATACCACAGTGTAGGGATCCCTTTGTAAGTAGAAGAAGAGGGGGGGATAAAGGATGTGATGTAAAGGAAGAAACACAACTGTGAGGATTGGAATGTGAGATGAGATGTTAGGATATGAATGAATAAATAGAATGAGATGGGGGAGGAATAATTTTCGAAAATTCTTTTGAAAAAGAGTTAGTGATTTTTGAAAATTGGTTTTTGAAAATTAGTTAGTATTTTTCGAAAATTTTTGAATTCAAAAATAAAAAATAAAAATAATTAGTTAATTAAAAAGAAATTTTTGAAAAAGAGGGAAGATATTTTCGAAAATTGAGAGAGAGAGAGTTAGTTAGGTGGTTTTGAAAAAGTTAAGAAACAAACAAAAAGTTAGTTAGTTAGTTGAAACAAATTTTGAAAAGATAGGAAGTTAGGAAGTTAGAAAAGATATTTTGAAAAGATATTTTTGAAAAAGAAGGAAGATATTTTCGAAAATGAGAGAGAGAGAGTTAGTTAGGAGGTTTTGAAAAAGTTAAGAAACAAACAAAAAGTTAGTTAGTTAGTTGAAACAAATTTTGAAAAGATAAGAAGTTAGGAAGTTAGAAAAGATATTTTGAAAAGATATTTTTGAAAAAGATAAGATAAGAAGATATTTTGAAAAGATATGATAGGAATTAGTTTTGAAAAAGATTTGATTTTTAAAATCACAATTAATGACTTGATTCACAAGAAATCACAAGATATGATTCTAGAACTTAAAGTTTGAATCTTTTTTAACAAGCAAGTAACAAACTTCAAATTTTTTAATCAAAACATTAATTGGTTATGTTATTTTCGAAAATTTGGTATAAAAATAGGAAAAAGATTTTTGAAAAATATTTTTGAAATTTTCGAAAATAACTAAGAATTTTGAAAAAGATTTGATTTTTGAAAAAGATTTTGAAAAAGATAAGATTTTCAAATTGAAAATTTGATTTAACTCATAAGAAACAATTTGATTTTAAAAATTTTTGAAAAAGTCAATCCAAATTTTCGAATTTGAGGAGAGAAAAAGGGAAAGATATTTTTTTTTATTTTTGAATTTTTATGATGCAAGAGAAAAACACTAAAAGGATGCAATGCATGAAATTTTTAGATCAAAACAATGAATGCATGCAAGAATGCTATGAATGTCAAGATGAACACCAAGAACACTATGAATGTCATGATGAACATCAAGAACATATTTTTGAAAAAAAATTTTATGCAAAGAAAACATGCAAGACACCAAACTTAGAATTCTTTAATGCCTAGGCACTAAGAATTCAAAAATGCATATGATAAACGTGAAAAGACACAAAACAAAAAATCATCAAGATCAAACAAGAAGACTTACCAAGAACAACTTGAAGATCATGAAGAACACCATGAATGCATGAAATTTTCGAAAAAAATACAAGATGCACATGCAATTGACACCAAACTTATAACATGACTCAAGACTCAAACAAGAACACAAAAAATATTTTTTTGATTTTTATGATTTTCTAATATTTTTGGATTTTTGTATAATTTTTTTGAAAACAATTGGGAAAAAGGAAGTAATGAATTCATAGTCCTCAATCAAGATCCTAGGAATTAGACATGACTTCATGGCCAGTCAAGCTAAAACATATTATATGAAACACTAGAATTCATTCTTAAAATTTTTGAAGAAAAATATATTTTTGAAAACATTTTTTTTTTTCGAAAACAGGTGAGAAGATTTTTGAAAACAAAACAAAAAGAAAATTACCTAATCTGAGCAACAGGATGAACCGTCAGTTGTCCAAACTCAAACAATCCCTGGCAACGGCGCCAAAAACTTGATGCACGAAATTGTGATCCTCAAAGTTAGTCTCTTTGTATTTGTATGAAATCAAAAATACCCCAAAGAGATCATGGTGTAATGAATTGGGATCTTAATAATCCCTGGTAATGGCACGTGTGATCACAACTCCATTCAACTAACCAGCAAGTGCACTGGGTCGTCCAAGTAATACCTTACGTGAGTAAGGGTCGAATCCCACGGAGATTGTTGGTGTGAAGCAAGCTATGGTCACCTTGCAAATCTCAGTCAGGCGGATTTAAACATGATATTTTATTAGATTAAAATAAACAATAAAAGGGATAGAGATACTTATGTAGATTCATTGGCAGTGATTTCAGATAAGTGAATGGAGATGCTTTTCGTTCCTCTGAACCTCTGCTTTTCCTGCTATCTTCATCCAATCAGTCTTACTCCTTTCCATGGCTGGCTGTATGCAAGGGCATCACCGTTGTCAGTGGCTACATCCCCTCCTCTCAGTGAATCATATGCTCACGCACCCTGTCACGGCACGGCTATTCATCTGTCGGTTCTCGATCATGCTGGAATAGGATTCACCCTCCTTTTGCGTCTGTCACTAACGCCCAGCACTCGCGAGTTTGAAGCTCGTCACAGTCATTCAATCATTGAATCCTACTCAGAATACCACAGACAAGGTTTAGACCTTCCGGATTCTCTTGAATGCCGCCATCATTCTAGCTTACGCCACGAAGATTCTGGTTAGGAGATCTAAGAGATACTCATTCTAGCTTAATTCATGTAGAACAGAAGTGTTTGTCAAGCACGCGTTCATAGGGGAGATGGTGATGAGCGTCACACATAATCATCACCTTCATCACGTTCTTGGGTGCGAATGGATATCTTAGAAGCAAAATAAGAAGAATTGAATAGAAAACAGTAGTACTTTGCATTAATCTTTGAGGAACAGCAGAGCTCCACACCTTAATCTATGGAGTGTAGAAACTCTACCGTATGAAAATACATAAGTGAAAGTCCAGGCATGGCCGAGAGGCCAGCCCCTCTGATCTAAGAACCAGGCATCCAAAGATTGTTTACACTGGTCAAAGATGCCTAATACAATAATAAAAGGTCCTATTTATAATAAACTAGTCACTAGGGTTTACATGAGTAAGTAATTGATGAATAAATCCACTTCTGGGGCCCACTTGGTGTGTGTTTGGGCTGAGCCTAAGTGTTACACGTGCAGAGGCCATTTGTGGAGTTGAACGCCAGTTTCTGTGCCAGTTTGGGCGTTCAACTCTGGTTTTGGATCCTTTTCTGGCGCTGGACGCCAGATTTGGGCAGAAGGCTGGCGTTGAACGCCAGTTTACGTCGTCAATTCTTGGCCAAAGTATGGACTATTATATATTTCTGGAAAGCCCTGGATGTCTACTTTCCAACGCAATTGGAAGCGCGCCATTTCGAGTTCTGTAGCTCCAGAAAATCCACTTTGAGTGCAGGGAGGTCAGAATCCAACAGCATCAGCAGTCCTTTTTCAACCTCTGAATCTGATTTCTGCTCAAGTCCCTCAATTTCAGCCAGAAAATACCTGAAATCACAGAAAAACACACAAACTCATAGTAAAGTCCAGAAATGTGAATTTAACACAAAATCTATTAAAAACATCCCTAAAAGTAACTAGATCCTACTAAAAACAATGTCAAAAAGCGTATAAATTATCCGCTCATCAGCTACACGGAAGGACCATTACCCCTTGCCCTTCATCGATCAGATGTTAGACCGTTTGGCAGGTAAATCTCACTACTGCTTTCTTGATGGATTTACTGGCTACTTCCAGATTCATATTGCTCCTGAAGATCAGGAGAAGACCACGTTTACTTGTCCATTTGGCACCTTTGCCTATAAAAGGATGCCATTTGGACTATGTAATGTACCCGCTACTTTTCAGCGGTGCATGACGAGTGTCTTCTCCGATCTAATGGAGAATTGTCTGGAAGTCTTTATGGATGACTTCAGCATTTACGGTACTTCATTTGACTGTTACCTAGAGAACTTGGCCAAGGTCCTAGCTAGATGTGTTGACACTAACCTTGTCTTAAATTTTGAAAAAGGTTACTTCATGGTACGACAATGTATAGTGTTAGGACGTGTAGTATCTCATTAGGGCATTTCTATAGACTCGGCCAAGGTCGATGTTATCACCATTTTACCTTACCCCTCATCTGTGAGGGAGGTCCGCTCGTTTTTGGAACATGCAGGATTCTATAGGCGCTTTATCAAAGACTTCAGCAAGATTACTTTGCCATTGTCGCGCCTATTCCAAAAAGATGTGGATTTTGAGTGTGATAGTGAATGTGTGAAAGCTTTTGAAGAGCTAAGGAGAGTTCTTACCACGGCACCGATTGTGTGAGGTCCCAACTGGACGTTGCCATTTGAGATAATGTGCGATGCGTCAAACCATGCTATACGTGCCGCGCTTGCACAGCGCGATGGTAAACTCCCTTATGTCATTGCTTACTGATCCAAAACACTGGATGCAGCACAATCCAACTATACCACTACTGAAAAAGGACTCCTAGCTATTGTTCATGCTTTAGATAAATTCAGATCTTATTTGCTAGGATCAAAGATAGTGGTATACACGGATGATGCAGCTTTAAAGTACTTATTGACAAAGAATGAGTCAAAGCCTAGACTCATACGTTGGATCTTGCTTTTGCAAGAATTTGACTTTGAGATTAGGGACCGGAGTGGATCTCAAAACCTGGTTGCGGATCATTTAAGCCGCATTGAGAAGTTGAAATTTGATCCATTTCCGATTAATGACTCATTCCCATTGGATAGTTTGCATGCTGTATCGGATAGCTTTCCTTGGTTTGCCCCAATGGCGAACTACTTGGTTGCGAAAATCTTCCCTCCCAACTTTTTGAAAAACCAAAGGGACAAGTTGAGAAGTAATTCCAAATACTATATTTGGGATGACCCTCACTTGTGGAAGAGAGTCGTGGACCAAGTAATTCGAAGATATGTCCCGGAGTCCGAAATCCAACCAATTCTTGAAGCTTGCCATTCGTCCGAATGTGGTGGCCACTTTGGCCCACAAAGGACCGCTAAAAAGGTGTTGGATTGTGGATTCTGGTGGCCAACCTTGTTCAAGGATGCTAACCGGTTATGTGTGTCTTGCCATCAGTGTCAGAGTCTG
Source organism: Arachis hypogaea (assembly GCF_003086295.3). NCBI lineage: Eukaryota > Viridiplantae > Streptophyta > Magnoliopsida > Fabales > Fabaceae > Arachis > Arachis hypogaea. The sequence continues at coordinate 86,101,591 of NC_092050.1, read as the reverse complement.
GGAAACACATTCCAAAGGGATGAGATGCCTCAGCAACCTATGTTGTTCTGTGAGATATTTGATGTATGTGGCATTGACTTTATGGGACCGTTTCCCAACTCTAGTGGGTATCTGTATATTCTGTTAGCGGTTGACTACGTGTCAAAGTGGGTAGAGGCCATACCTACCCGCCTTGACGATGCCAATACCGTTGTTTCTTTTATTAAGAATCACATTGTATGCCGTTATGGGTCGCCACGAGAAATCGTGAGCGACCAAGGATCCCACTTTTGTAACAAGGTAGAAGCATTGCTCAAGCGTTACGGAGTGTCGCATAAGGTTGCTACTGCTTATCATTCGCAAACAAATAGACAAGCGGAAGTGTCCAACCGGAAAATTAAGAGGATTTTGGAGAAAGTAGTCAATCCACAGAGGAAGGATTGGAGCCTCCGATTAGGAGATGCACTATGGGCATATAAAACGGCCTACAAGACTCCTATAGGGATGAGTCCCTTCCGAATCATCTATGGTAAGGCATGCCACCTTCCGGTGGAGATTGAGCATCGAGCCTATTGGGCGGTAAAGTAGTGCAACATGGATTTAGCCAAGGCGGGTGAAGCCAGGAAGTTACAACTAGAGGAGCTTGAGTGTTTGAGGAACGAATCATATGAGAATGCCCAGATTTACAAGGAAAAAACTAAGGCATTTCATGACCATCACATCCAGAAGAAGGACTTTTAAGAAGGTGATGAGGTCCTCCTCTACAACTCAAGGCTTCGATTCATGCCTGGCAAACTCCGTTCTAGATGGGAAGGACCTTTCAAGGTGAAAGAAATAAAGCCCTATGGAGTGGTGGAGTTGTTTGATCCCAAGAGTGAAGCAACTTTCAAAGTAAATGGACATAGAGTGAAGAAGTATCATGGCTACAAGCCCCCAAAAGAGCTAGAGGTGTTCCTATTGGAGGATGCACCATGGAGATAGGAAGCTTAAGAAAAGGACCGTCCAACTTAAGGACGTTAAAGAAAAGTGCTTGGTGGGAGGCACCCCACCGTGGTAAGATCTTCCTTGTATATACCATCTTATTTATAACCTTAAATTCTTGTAAATTTTGTGAATTCTTGATGATTGATTGATTGCATATGATTGCTATTTTTATCCTTCTTGTGAATAGATAGGATGTTCATATAGTTTTCATTATTTTGGTATGGATGAATTATTGAAGTAGGGAGAATGCCATGTTTTGGATAGTGAATGAAATTGTGGAGTATTCTCTTTGACTACTAGCTTAAGCACCTACCAAGAATGTGTTAGAATAGGTCTTGTTGAAAAAAGAAAAAAAAAGAAAAAAAAAAGAGGGAGAGAAAAAGGAAAAATGGGCACCGACGCGCCAGCGCACTGTGCGCGCGCGCGCCGGTGGTGCAATTCCAACTCTTGGGCCAAATACCTGAGAGTTATGCCCACTTTGTGCCCAACTCGCGCCAGGCACTCACGCGTCTGCGTACTTGCCGCCTGCGCGCACCATTGCAAATCACCCATCGACGCGCAAGCGCACTGTGCGCGCTCGCGCCGATGGAGATATCTGAACTCTCTAGTACAAAATCCAGAGAGTTGTGACACATTTGGGCCAATCTTGTGCCAAAACTGACGTGTCCACGCGTTGTGCGCGTCCGCGCCAGTCACGAATTCCCTCAAGCACGCATCCGCACAAAGTGTGCGTCCGCGCGCCTGCACCACTCACCAACTCTGGTACAAAATCCAGAGACTTATGCCAACTTTGTGCCAGTTCTGTGCCAGGGGCACAACTCCCCTCGCCAAAATTTCACCGACGCGTCAGCGCACTGTGCGCGCGCGCGTTGGTTGCGCAAATCAGTTTTAAAGCTGCGCGCCCTGTCTTTCTCACCCCCTTTCTTTTCTTAATTCTTTCCTCTTCTTCCTCCATCACACCGCCTTCTCTTCTTCTCCTCCCACAATCCACCACCACCGTCTCCGACCACTCACCAGCAACAACCACCCCTTCCAGTGGCACTGCATCTCTCTTATTTCTTTCTCCTCTTCACAAAAGAAAAACCCAACCTTGTTCTTTTACACTTCTCAAGGTTCTACTTCTTCCATTTCTTTTCTTTCATTTTCTTTACATTATTTCATCCTTTAGTTAGACTCTTTTTGTTGCTTTACTTAGTTTCTCTTTTAATTGCATGATTATATTACTCACTTTTGCTTGCTTACTTTTCCTTTTTCCTTATTTTTCCATGGATGTTGAATTTGAGTTTAATTTGCTTTAATATATCTTTTGTCATTCTTTTTCCTTATCTTTGCCAAGATGTGATGTTTTTGTGATGATTGATGTTTCATTTTGGGCTTTAAATTGATTGAGTATCTCATAATTGCTCTTTGCTTGTTAATTGCACGCCAAGTGTTCGAGGAAATGCATAAATGCCGTTTTGGTTTCTTTTAATAATGTGCTTTCAATTGGATGCTTCTCCTCATTCACTTGTTGTCTTCTATACACATTGAGTCCACTTTGGTTGTTGATTAGATACTCATTGAACATGACTTGCTCTTTGTTATGGATGCTTGAGTCTATACTTCTCATGCCATTTTGCATGCTTCACTTCCTCTTGCATCCCATTCCTATCGACGCGCACGCGCACTTGGCGCGCACGCGTGGATCACAAAGGCAATCGGCGCGCATGCGTGGGAAGCTACACGTGACCTCATTAAAGGAAATCGTGCCTGGCGATTTTTGAGGCTCATGAGGCCCAATTTCAAGCTGTTTCTGCATGGAAAAGACCCAAGGATGCTAGGGGAAAAGGGGGGGAATCATTCATTTTACACTAAGACACAATTTTAGCTAGTTTTTGGTTCTTTGTTCTTCTAGAGAGAGAAACCCTTGTTCCTCTCTAGATCTAGTTTTAATTTGATCTGTCCTTGTTGAATTGTGAATTGGATCTTGTTAATTACTAGTTTTCATAGTTTAATTTGAATTTCTTAGTATAATTTTGCTTAGATCTTGTGTTAGTTTATGAATTCTTGTCAATTGTCATTTTATACCCATTTCATGAATGTTATGAATCTTGACTTGTTGATGTTATATTGATGATTTCTATGATTAATTGTGTTGTTTGGATGATTGTATGTTGATAATTGTTAGTGGGTATTTGTTAATTTCAATTTAATTGCAATTTGAACATGTCTTTTATTAATACTTACCAAGTGTTTGATGAATTGTTTACCTTGATTATGGAGTAGTTCTTTTCACTCTTTGCTTAGGCTAAGGGAATTGGGTAAACTTGAGTCATTGGGTCTAATGGATTTGATGATTTGGGAGCCCTTAGTGGTCAATTTGAAAACCATTAATGCTAACCTTCTATTAAGTCATTTAGTAGTGAGGTTAGAACTTATGGGTTGATGTTGACCAAACCATTTGACGTACTTCAAGTATAAAAGTAGACTTAATGAGTTTGGTTCCTCATAATTGTTAAGATATGGTTATTAGACAAGGATGGTGACCCTAATTCCCATGCTTAGCCAAGAGTTGCTTTTATCATTCCTATTTGAAAACCCAAAATTCTTAATTACTTGACTTAGTTATAGTTACTTGTTTAGTTAGAATAGAATCATATTGAATGTTACTTGTTAGTTTGGAATTGCTCATGTCTTGCTTAGTCATTTGAATTAATTTCTTGCATTGTGAGATTGCTTGTTTGTTAAGATTCCCTTTTACATTCTTGCTCATGACTCACAACCCCGGAATTCTAACCAATGTTGAAGCATATGTTTGCCCATTCCTTGTGAGACGACCCGAGGTTTGAATACTTCGGTTATTTCTATTGGGGTTGAACTTGTGACAACCAAATCCCTCTTTAAATTTGATCCTCGAGGCTTGTTGTCGGTAGAGCTATACTTGCAACGTAACTTTATTGAGAAATTCTTTACCGACATAGCATCCTCTCGAGTTGCCATCACCACAACGAAAAGGCAAAGAACCGGTGACATGGCACAATTTAGAAGCAACGATGTCCAGAGGGGCAGACGACGGCGTGACAACAGAAGCTACAAAGCAGAAGAAGAGGTGATAACCCACAAACGACGAGGAGAAGCATCAACGACCATGGCTGCAATGACCACGGCGAGGAGAGGGGAGAAGCATCGACAATCCATGCGGCAAGGAGGGGAGACGAAGTGACGGCCCATGAAGAGGAGCGGATAAGCAACGACGGCCAAGAGAGAAGCAGCAACGACTACGACGTGGAGAGCGGAGAAGCAGCGACGACCCACACGGCGAGGAGAGCGAAGACGCAGCGACGGTGCACCATGAACTACTTCCTTCAACGGTGAGTTAGGGCTAGATGGTGAGGGCTGCGTGAAGCTGATTTTGTGTGATGATAGCTAGGCTCTAATGATGAGTGGTGGGTTATGGTGGGTTAGGGCTAGTAGAGGGAGAGCTTTGTGTTTTGTTCTTAAGTTAAGGGAGTTTCTCAGAAATTTGTTTAAGTGTAAAAATAAGTTAAATTTTAGTGGCAATGAAATAAAAAATAATATTTGGTATAAATTTATTTTAAATTTTTTTCATAAATAATATTGGTTATTTATTTATAACAATAATTTTTTAGTGTTCTACTAATTTAATATTTATAGAGAACAAGTTTTATATGTATTTTTTAATTTACATAATTATTTAAATATTAAAAAGTTGTTGCTTGATAAAAATATTTTGTAATGGTTATAAAATCGTTCTTTAAAATAGTCAAAGAGAACTATTTTATTTTGTTGTTATAATGTAATAAAAAATTAAACATCAATAGAAACATAGTAAAAACCATTGTCTAATACTATCTAATAGAACGGTTTTAAAGTGTAGCAACTTAGACAACGGTTTTTAAGCATTTTTTTGTGCAATTATTTAAACAATATTAAAAAACCATTGCTTAAAATAAATCCTTGTAATAGTTATAAAACTGTTCGTTAAAATAGTCAAAGAGAACGGTTTTATTTTGTTTCTATAAAATAATAAAAAATTAAACTTCAATAGTAACACTGTAAAAAATCATTGTCTAAAACCATATAAGAGAACAATTTTAAGATGTTATAGATTTTGGCGTTGCTAAAGCCCATATTTGTTGTAGTGGGGGTAACTGTGGTTTTGCGGTTCGTGAGTGAGAACCACTCGTCGAGTTTGCCCATCATTCTGCCAAGGCTTAGCCAGTCCTCACAGATAGTGCCAATGTACGAGACTTTGCTGGTACGGGTTGAAAGAAGGATCATGGACTCAGCACTCTTGGTGATAACGTGATCAGACTTGTAGAGCTACAGGAGGTGGTACCTACAAAGACACTCCGACGCTCAAGACAGAATAGATCTTTGAGGTATAAATGAGGGTTATGAGTCACTACAAGAAAACTCACTTTTAGCAGCCATTTATTTTGCTTTTAGCGGGAATAAAAATATTCACTAATACATTTACCGGCAATTAGACATTAGTCGTCTTATGCTTTGTCACTAAAAAGTTTTAGCGGCAATTATAACATTTGCTGGTAAAGACCGTTTTAATGGCCACAAAAAGCATATGACTTTTAGCGGCAATTTTCTTGAAAATTTATATGGCCACCAAAAGTATTTCTAAGATTGCAATGTTATTCACTTTTAGTGGCCATTACTATTGCTGTCGAAATCCATTTTACTGGAAATTTATATGGCTACTAAAAATAATTCTAAAATTGTAATATTATTTACTTTTAGTTGCCATTACTATTTCTGCTAAAATCTTAAGACTTTTTCTATTATACTCATTTTCTTAAAAGCAACTCACTATCTTTTTTCTAGAATCAAGTATATACTTTTACCAACAATAGTTATTATTTTGCATAATATAAATACACTGAAATTAATTACTGAAAAATGAGATATTTCATTAAACTCAAAATATTAATACACAAATTTTTCTTGAAAAGTAATAAACCATGTTACAAATCTAAACAACAAAAAATACTATAAGTCTATAACTATGTTACATCAATGTAGCAATACAAGTGTTAGCAATGATCTAAAATTGTACCTTCAAAAATAGCCTGTTAACTTTCGTTTTTAGCAATTGATCTAAGAATTTAAAAGTAAATGAGGAAGGAAAATCATGAATCATGAATATACTAAAGAATCCAAAACTATAAACCTTTGGCTACTCTTCAAGAAATTGATAGCTTGTCAATGTTTTTCACCTTGACACCAATGACACAGTTCTCCTTACCAACACTAGACAGGACAAACCTAGAAAATATATCCTCTTCTTCAACACTAGATAACCTAATCATAAATTTTCACCAAGTCCTGCAGGCCTAACCCGATTTTCATCAATAAATACAGCAATAACTTTAACTTGATCCTATAAATTAGTGCACCAATGTCACATTTCGCTTTAAAAAAAAACTAAAATATATATTAAAATAAAAAGAGATTAAAAAATGACAGATAGATAAAACACATAACACCCTAATATATTTAAATCACCTTATTTGGTATGACCAACAAGAAATCTCCCTCCCAGACATTACCAAATTCTACTTTTCACATAATGGCAGTTCCATGTCTTTGAATTTATCAAGTGGAATCCAGTAGTGAAAGTTAATAATGATATGAAAGTGAAACTGAAAAACCTGCCTAACCTTGTGACACATCTGTACTGTGAAGTTCTTTGACCAAATGTCTCAATGGATTTCCTATGAATAGTTTGCCCAAAGATTGACCTTGTGATCTTCACCACCAGTGACAAGAACCCTGGATGATTTCCTCCTAATTTTAAGACAGTTCACATTGGAAGCGTGCGCCACAAATTCCTCTACACACAACTAATCAAGGACCCCACAACTCACAAAAACAAAATCATAAACATAACAATGCAGCTCGAGACATAAGCACACGAGATATATTCAATATTCTAGTAAAACATAAGTAGCTAATTGAAATTTCACAGATCAAATAAACACATTGAAGGATACGTAGCTTGTAGGTGAGTTTAGTAGTCATCAACGGCACACAAAGCAGCAAATAGATATTAACGAAAAAATAGAAAACCCTAAAAAATTCTCTCTACTTGAACCATTCGAGAAAGAGAGAGAGGAAACACAACCCAAACTCAGCAGTCTGCTTTTAGAAGATTCCAAATCTTCATTTACAATCAGCTGGAGACAAAAAATAAAACACACAAAAACGAAAAATACACGACTTAATAATTAAAAAATATTCAAAAAATAAATAATAAAATATTAAAATAGATTAGAAGGAACAGTGAAACAAAAGAAAGAAGAAGCTGACAGAAGTTGTTGCTTGAGAGTTGAAAGCAGAAAGAATAAGTTAAATTTAACCTGGAGAAGCAGAGAGTGGCACACAAGCATAAAAAAGAAGGTTAAGTTCTTAGGTGGCAGAAGAAGCAAAGCATGTAAGGTTATGTGAAATGGCGTCGTTTAGCTGCGGTGAGGGGTGGTTAACAATGGAGGTGCATTTGAGTGGTGAGGCAGAGGGATATGTAGAGAGAGAGAGAGAGAGAGAGGGGAAGAAGAAGAAGAAGAAGAAGAAGAAGAAGAAGAAGAAGAAGAAGCCCGTTTATGTTTCACGAAGTGTGCGTGAGAGTGTAATGAATGAGAATGAATGATGATGGAAATGGAGTTAATGATTTGTGTTTGAAATTAACTTGAGAGTGGGAAGAACGAAAGGGAGAGAACTCATTAAGGGTCAATTTTTGTAATTTTCTGAATTTTCAGGATGTATTCAGTAAATACATAAAAGCTAGTCACGCTTACTAACCTTGTGACACATCTGTACTGTGAAGTTCTGTGAAGCTTAGAGCCATTTCTTCTCTTTTAGAGCCAATAGTAAAAATTTTACTAAAGCTGAAAATTTGAAATAAAATTAGGAACCTATAAAGGGATTTAGAAGGGGGAATATATAAACAATATTCTCATAAACATATAATAGTATTAACTGTCATTGCATCCAAAAATATATCAAAGAACTATGAATGCATTACCAGCCAATTAATGTGCTTACCTTTCTCCTTCATATTTAGAACCTATATCAGGTAACTTATCCTTGCTGATTTGAGCAAGGTAACTCCTCAAAAATAGGCCGCGAATTGGATGTTGAACTGCACAGCACATTTCCACTAGATTCTTAAGAACATCCTTCACAAGAGCATCCTTACACCTAAGGTACACTGACCCCACTGTGCAAAGGAGATACCTGGCAGCAAAATCAATAACCATTCAAGTTCAAAATATAACTTAACATAGCAATGGCTTCATCGGAGATACGATGAAAGCACTTAAAATCTAGGCAAAGCATGATGCATGGCTAAAAATCCTTCCACAGCCAATATATTATGAAAAGACATTAATTTTCATACAATTTTCCAGCAAAATCCCTAAAAGTTAAATGAACAACAAACTATATTCCTTAACAAGAATGGAATGGAGTTTAAATTACTTGTGTGAATGGAATATACAGCAGAAGCTGCTCATCCGCATCATTTTCCATATGCAAACCAGCATCTTGTGGCCCTAAAGCCTTCTTATTCTTGCTTTTGCTAGAATCTTATTAACAAAATAGTGGCATAAATGATTATGCCAACTAAGTTATCATATATCATTTAAACAAGCTTTTATTATTAGCGTTGGTAATTTTGTAGTATGTGCTTAGAGAAAAGGGAACTGAAAAGTTAAAGGGGAGAAGAAAAGAAAAAAGACGGTTGTAAAAACTGATCACTAGTTTAAAACTACCGTTGAACCATACAGCATAATCTTATGAACTTTTGTGATCTCGGGACCAGTCTTGTTGTCCTCAATAAATACTGTCAAGCTGATCAAGCAATCATTTTATGAGACATTAATTAATTAAACAATATGTCAAAAATTGACATCAAATTTAAGAATTTCTTAATTTGATTTGATCAAGAGATATATAGAAGGTTCCTAAGACCAAAATCTCATGTTGTCATATTTACAAGTAATATCAGCAAATCAATTTATGACTAAATTAGTGACTGTTGTCAGTCAGCCAAACACCTTCATTTTATTTTTCAACAAGCAACGAGTCAAGGTCTATGAAAACAATTAAATAATAAAACATATTATTAAAAGGATAATGGCGACAATGGTTAAGTCACTAACCTGAAACAGTGTCTCAATGAGTTTAATTAGATTGGCCAGCTGCCGTAGGACATGAATCATAACCACTTTGCATTTAAATGTTGAACTGCTAAGAGGACGAAGGACAACCGGAAACAAATGAATGTTGGTTTTTGGAGCAGATCTGCTGGTAAGAGCCAAAATATGTCCATCGCTCCTGCCACCCATCATTTGTTGGATGTACCCGATTATTATATCTAGTAAACCGGGAATAGTCGATGCCACAATGTTGACAAATGCATTTAAACACGGGTGCACATATGTATCCTTTTCTTTTCCTTGCCTATCCACCACAAAAAGTAGCTTTTGGCTACAAAAGAAGTGTGGAAGCCACCTCCTACCATGCTTACAAAGTAAAACCGCCACAAAAAAGTGTCTTTTCTTTTAGAATTTCACTACCCTGCTCAACAAGAGACAAAAGACTTGGGATCAAATTTTTGTCCTCTGCAAGAGGTATGAGGTATCTTCCAATATTTTTCAACATGTGACTTCCAAGCATTGCCATCTTAAGGGTATTTAGGCTGAATTACCACTCTCTTGGACTACCCTTGATAAGGGATGAAGCAAGGTCCTTGAATGACAGTTTCTCCGCAACCAACTGAATGCTAGGAGGGTTAAACCGAACTAAGCGCATTAAGCATGATCCTGCAGTAAGCCTCTTGCTCTCTTGTTTCCCTGCTGCCCTACAGATATAGCAGAGATTGCTAATGACATCTTGACTGCTCAAACGTCCCACCCACAACCCTCCTTGATTGAAAATATTCTCAATTGTTCTCAATGCCTACAGTTGAGCTATATCATCCTCACCCTTCCTCAGCATTGATGACACTAATGATAATAATGCATTTGGAACTTGCAGAAAGGTAGAAATAGTTTAACCATGAAATTTTTTGTACAACGATATATGATACCATCTTGCAAGAAACATATCTAGGATGAGAACATTGTAGAATTTAATATAATAAATTAGGCTTCAAATGTTCTTGGCAAATGGACAGATGAAGATCTTAAGCAACAAGAATAGAAGCTAACATGCCATGTCACTATATCTATCTATATATATTCCTTGAAGGTTGATTAATTACCTTAAGTTTAAAACTATCATTGAACCATACAGCATAATCTTCTGAACTTTTGTGATCTCAGAACCAATCTAATTGTCCTTAATAAATTAACAATCAGCAACTGATGAAATCACAATATACATATTTTGTTGAAATCAATAAAGCCAACGTTTACCTAAATCCCATGAGCTCTTTGTTAGAGAACAGCTTAACAGTCTTGGGGCCTAAAAAATAACGTTGAATTTCAATTATAATGTTGTCGAATTAAAATGTAAATACATACACAATAGGCATACATAGACACATAATGATCCGTAGTATCTGAATATTAATAATAACAACAATAAATCTACATCACATCTAAAAATCAAAAGAATTAGAGTATCATCATGATATCTAAACCATACACTGACTGCTTGGATATTGTTGTTCCATTAAGGAAAGAAGCATTTAAGATAAAATAAGTATTTTCTAAAAAAAATTAGAAATGGCTGTTATTGCCAAGTAAATTATTTAGCCATACAAAAAATGAGAAAGGTGATAAAGTTTAATTACTTGTGTGAATGGAATATACAACCGAAGTTGCTCATCCGCATCACGCTCCAGATGCAAACCATCATCTTCTCTATACCCCTATTTGCCAATACACACATTCAATAACAAAACACACACCTATAACCAACACAAAAGTTTTCTTTAAAAAAAATTTCCGCAATTCTAACCATAAATAAGGGCTTTCAGAAAAACACAATAATTATGGCGGCCATGGAGCTGAGCAACGAGCAACAAGTTTGGCCACATGAGAGAAACAGAGGAGCAACAAAAATGATTGGCAATGGCGACAACAGCATCAAAATCCTGCTGAATTTCAGAATAGAGAACTAATCGTTTATTGGCTAGAGAAAATGAAAATATCTGTGTGAAACTGTGAAACATGTAACAAAGACCAAAGAGTGAATCACAGACCAGAGAAGCGAAATTGGTAGAACTCAAAACTATACAATTTGTTACTATTATATTCTAATTTCGATTTCCCTGAGTCCCTCACAACCACAAATTTAAAATCCTATGACATTTGCACAATTAACACAATTATTCACAAAAATCAGCAGAAGAATCTTCAAATTTCAAAGCTAAAAAGAAATTGCTGACAAATAATATATATATATATATATATATATATAGAAAGAGAGAGAGAGTGAGAGAGAGAGAGAGAGAGAGAGAGAGAGAGTTGCCGAAACTTTTCATGAATAGTGCCGGAATTGGAGAGTACGAGCTCAAGTTTAGAATTTTGCAGAGAGCCAAACGAGCGAGCATCTGGTCAAGAAACTCCTCAACCTCCGTGTCGAACTTCCTTGCCACCATTGACGTTACTTTTGAAGATGAAAGTGATGCCGGTTCCGCCGTATCGACATAGATCTGAGATGAACGGAGAAACAAAGACAGCAACGCGGATCTGAGGTAGAGGATGAAAATAGGAACAACGATATTGTTTGAATGATGGACGATTGTCGGCGATGGCAAGGTCTGTGGTGGTGGTCGGCAATTGAGGGAATGCTTGAGGTTGTGCCGTTGTGAGTTTCTGATTTGGGGTGGGAGAGTTTTTTACTATGTTTGGCAATTGATGGAAGATGATGATAAAAATAAAAATAAAATAAAAAATTTAGCGACAATAATGGTAATTGCCATTATTGATAGAGAAAAATTAGAACTAAAAGTAGAAAGATATTAATAATTTAGTGCCAACAGTAATGATTGTTATTATAAAATATAATAATAATGACAAATGTATAATTGTCACTAAAACATAACTTAAATAAAATTAATAGTAGCCATTGTATTATGACCACTAAAATTTGTCGCTAAAACTAATTTTGTTAACAGTAAGTGTGTAACGTACCTGAAGGAACCTCTTGCTCCCTTTATATAAGTTTGTGTTGTTATCTTATAGAAATTTGGAATCTTCTGACCAGTTTGGGCCACAGAGAATGCCTCGTCCCAGAAAAATGGATCATTATTCGATCATTTTAAAGATGACCGGATCGAGAAAAATAAGTAAGACTATGACATTAGCAAGTAAACTACATAATACTTTTTTTATTAATAGAGCAAGTCTTTAATTACGATTAAATATTTTTTATACGTTTTTAAATTATTTAAAGATATTTTTATTGATAAAAAAATTTAAAAATATTTTTATTAATATTTAAATAATTTAAATATATTTTTGATGGTTTACACTTTTTAATATATAAAATATAGTCATTATAATTAATGCTTTGTGACTATTTTAATAGTAGATTTCCCGTTATATCGTTCATGGACGGAGAAAAAAAAATTTTGCCCGTATACAAAATAAGAACGATATATATAGAAACAAAATTACAAAATACTCACCGTTTGAACGGTTGGTCAAAATTTTGTCTGTGGAATTTTTATAAGAAAATTAAGAGATTCGTGTATAATTAAACTACAAGATTGATAAAATTTATTACACACATAAAAAATTGAGGAATGATAAGTAACTAATGATTTATTTAAACAATATAAATAACAGACTTTAAAATTGGTCCATTTCAACTAAAAGACACTACACTCTAATTTAATATTACTAATTAAATTTAAAATTAATTTACTCTTTTAATCCTATTATTCATATTGTTTAACAATATTATTGATTACCTATACTTTTCCTAAAAAATTATTCGACGATATTCCTGTTCTAAAACAAATTGTATATATAGTTACATATATAATTATGAAATTAATATTTTTGTTCATAATAATAATAATAATATAAAATTATAAATTCTTTAAAATTATGTGGTGTGTTCCTACTTCCTAGCTTTATGGATTACAACAAAAAAAAATCCACATAGTCAAGGATCACTCTTACGAAAAAGTTATGAAGACAAATTTCTTTCGTCCAGAATTACACTGCACTAGCTCCTGTAAATTTCAAAAAATCAAGTGATAAACTTTTTAGTTATTTTTTTTTATAAAAAAAATTTATTAACTTATTTAATTTATTATTATATAAAAGAGTTTAATTTTTATTAATATTTAATTTTACTATTAATTATCTTAAAAAATAAATTTAACGTGTATAATTTTATATTTAATTAAATTTTAGGTCTATTATATAAATAATAATTAATTTTTATATTTATTTTTAAAAATAAAATTTTTTATATATTTATAAAATTATAGTTAAATATTAATATAAAAATTTTACATTAATAATTATAAAATTAACTCAAAATATTTTTCTTAAATAATTGAATATTAACTCTAATTATAATATTGATATTCTTTTCAAATTATATATAATAGATATTTAAAAAATATTATAAATTAAAAAGATAAATGATAAAAATTGAGCTATAAATAAAAAATAAAAAAGTATGAATTTAATAATTATATATTTTTTTGTGTAAATAATATTATGAGATCACTTTTTAATTATATTTTTATTATAAACTTAATATGCTTGTTATATTTTTGGAATTATATTATTCTATGTATTTTTATTTTAGTTGTAATGAGAGTTTCGTGTGATATATTTTAATTATCACATTAGTTATATAATATAGATATTTAAAAAAGGTAGAGTGAATGGAAGAGGAAGAGATAAAAAAAATAAAAGAGGAAGAAGGAAAGACTTTCTTGATTTTAAAAAAAATATTTTAATTCAATTGTAATAAAAAAATATCATATAACACTTTTTGATTGTGAAATAAATAATATACTAATACTTTTATCCATAATAATATTATAGAATTATAAAATTTTTAGAATAGAATGTATCTCAATATTTTATTTTTATTGTAAAATTTAATAAAATTAATAATATCTAACGTTTTTATAATAAATATTAAAGATTTTATCAAATGAGAGAGATAATGGAATATAAAATTCGTGTTCTACTTCAGCGTCTTCGGTATAATAAATGCTTTATGGATTAGCATTTTTATTATTAGAAACGCTTTTTAAATAGATAATTCAATCAAGATACCGAAAAAATGCTACAGTGCAAAGTAGGGCATCTGAAAAAAAAATTGAAAAAGAATAATATTTTGATAATAAATTTTAGAAATAGAGTGAATGAAAATGGAAAAAAATTCTTTAATTTTAAAAGAAATTATTTTAATTATAATAAAATAGAATGTGATATGATATATTTTAAATATTAAATTAATAACATATAATAAATTTTAAAAAATGTTATATGATTAATTTTAATTATAAAATTAATAATATATAATCGATACCATAAATAATGAAAAATGGATTAAACCCTAGCGCTTTTGCCTTGCCAAAAGGCTAACATAATAATCAGCAGAAAATTAACATATAGACAATAAATATTTCTACAACAATCAAACAGCTTTTGTGTCAAAGATCGATATATATTAATAAAATAAGTGGCAATTAAGTCTTGCCTTCATTAATAAACTGATGGTCTGGAATCTCGTACATGATGGCATAATGTCCAATCCCAACACTAAAGGAAATTAAAGACAACTATTTTAGAACATAACATATAGTAGGGTTTTTATTATTATATTATCATTATAACTAACAAGAAGTGACACTACTGAGACACTAAATTGACTTGCTTTTCTCTCCGAATATCTCCTTTTGCCACCACTCTCTCATTCCTGCACAAATGAGAAAATAGAAGTTAACAAACATTTAATTTCTATTGGAGATCAATGCGTGGCAAACAAAAAATATTTTTTTAAAATAATAGTAAATAATGATAATTAACAATTATATCCTTACATTGTTTTTACTTGCAGCAACTGAGCTTGCAGGCGAATTTGGAATAAACCTTGCCCACTGTGATGCAATTTTGTAACAAAAACACAAAAATTAATTAGGTATAAGATATTAATTATTAGATCTGTCTATCTACAAGTTAAATGAGTCACTAATTTCACAAATGCATACGAATTAAGAAATTATAATCTTAAAAAATCAAAACAGTTTGGATTAATTTAACCTATAATGGTATAAATTACTTAAGTTTACTGTAATGAATGAATAGTGGTATAAGTAAAAAGTAAAAAAAATTAAAACATTCCTAAACTATTCAAACAACTTATGCATTATGTAAGATATAATTATGCATTATGTAAGATCTAATAAGGAACATTATCAAGATGAATGTAATATATATAGATGAATTTTAGTATTATTATGTTATAGTAACGATGATGACTGTGTAAGTGTTGTTAAACTAACGATAATGTCACTTAGAAATATTATAAAACAATATAAACAATATTATCCCAAGATATTAATATAAACTTATGTATATATGAATTATGAATAAAGCATGTGCAGTGGTGGTGGTAACCCTACATGTGCCTAAAGCCCTAAACGAAAAGAGAGAAAGAAAGAAAGAGAAAAGAGAGATACATTTTTGGCTGCAGCGCTGAAAGCTTCTCGATGTGGGATCTCAGGGTTGGCTGCTTTGATGCGCTGAATCTCCTCTCTGACATTTACATACATCAAATCAAATCAAAACAAAACAAGAAACCCAGTTTTACTTTAAAGTTGATGAATCTGTTAAGGTAATTTCTAGATCTATATATATCGATCTCAGCGTAGTAAAAGACAAAACAAACACACTGAATCTTTTCTTTTCTTTCTTTCTTTTTTTTTTTTTTTTTTTGCACTTACTTCATGAAACGGTTGTATGCAGATGGAAGACGGTGCTTCTTCTCAGGTGCTGTATGCGTGTGTAATATTTGTTAATATTCAAAAACAAATCACACAAAATTTTGATTGTTAAAGCTAATCAAGTAATACGTACGTTTGACAACAAAAGGTGCTGCTTTAGGGGAGACTGATTCGTTTGATGTAGTTGGTGAGGACGATGAAGATGATCCTTGCCCCTTCTTCGAATCACCATAGAAACCCTGCTTTTACCAAGGAAGGAAACAAGGAACAAGAATGAAATCGAATTATTAACTAATAAGTACTGTTAATCATAAATTCTCAACACAATGTGAAAGAGCATATATGCATAAAAAAGGTTATCCGCGTATCCAAAATCTATATTATATATTTTACATTTTAATATTATTTAATTAATTATTAATTTTTGTGTACATTTTTTTTCTAGTAATTCAAATCCTCCAAAGATCGAACTAGAGTAAAAAGACTCAAAAACAAGATCATATAAGCCATAAAAGACACAACATAAAATACTACCGAAACTAAAAAAATCAAGAAGACAAATAAAATCAACAATATATAGAACAGAATTAATTAAAAAACCAGCCACATACATGTCGACGCCAAAGCTGAATAATTTTGTGTGTACCTGGAGAGTGAGGGTGTGATCAATGGTGGTGGTTTGATGGGTGTGAGAGAAAGGGGCTGGAGGTGGAGGGGGCCTGGTGCTCAGAAACGAGAGGTTGCTGCAGTGACCACACTTCACTGTCACAGTATCCAGCAGCCTCTTGCATGGTATCCCAACCTAAAACAACAACAACAACCACACCATCACCCTCAACTCACCATGCTTCATACATACAAATTCTATTTTATTTATTACCGCAAGCACAGTGTTGCAGAAGTTGCAACGAACGTAACAGAGGTGCTCAGAGGGTGGAACAAGATCCATGGTGGCTTTCTCGTCCTGCTGGTTCATGTTTCAAATGAGAGCAAGTTAAAGAAGAAAAGAGACTAGTGCTAGTACAGTAGAGAGAATGAATGATGAATCAAGAAACAACGTTTCTTTCAGTTTGTAGGGTTTTATTTATTCAAAGAGAGGGAAGTGGAGTAGTCATATATAGGAATAGGAAGATAGATTCATAGGTGGTGATTTTAGCTTAGCGTATAGACCCAAAAAGAAAAGAAAAGAAAACATGATTTATTTATTTTTATTTTATTTGTATGTAATTTACTATGATACATAGTAGTCTTGTTCATAGTACCATATTGCTTGCATGCTTTCTTTGCAGACATGAGCATAGCTGCCACCATGCGCTGACACTAATACAAACAATCCACATTCGCCAAAAATCTTTAATTTTTCTTTTATTAATATATTCGTAAATGTGAATATATATATATATATATATCATCACGCCAATTTCTAATTTTAATATGGAAAGTACAATAATAACTTAATTAATTAATATTAACTATTTTTTTTTAAATTTAGCATTTAAAATTTAAATTTTATTATTAAAAATCTAAAATTTAAGATAAATAAAATAATTTTATAAAATAAGTTAATTCTCTAACATTACTCTTCTGATATCTATGTTGAGATTTTTTTAAATTTAAGTGAATTAACTCTCATTGTAAAAGATAATTCGATAATAATTTTAAAAAATGTAAAATAAATTAAGAAAAATGTAGTTGTAATATTTTTTATTAATATTAATAAAGGTATTGGATCAATATTTTATTTTTATATTATCAGAATAATTTATAATTCAGAATTTAGAATTTAATTTTTAAGATTTTGAGTATAAAATTTAATTAATAATATATTTATTAATAAAATATTAATTTAAAATAATAAATTTTATTAATTGTAACATTCATGTTATCAAAATACTACACTTCTGGTTATGCTATTCTGATATAACAAATATTACAATCGCTTTAAACATACATTTATAGTAGGATCTTTTGGCTGAAAATTGCATTGAATTTTCTTTAAAAAATTGGAGATATTTTTTGTTTTATATATACATACATACATAGATACAAAATATATATACACATCACACTTTGCATTAACAAGAATAACTTTTATAAGCATATATGTATATAAAAGCAATCAAATTAAACATTCCTATCCTTCTTGACAAAAAATTAAAAAATTAATGATAAGAGCGAGAGAAAATCAATAACTAAGAAAATACATCAAAAAAAAGCACGATCAAAAGTTTAGTAGAATCATCATCGATTTTTTTGTCTATTTCCTGAAAAGAATAAGACTGTAGAAAAGTAAAAATCTAACACAATCTCACTAGAGGAGTTTAAGAATTATTATAGAAGGATATATATATAATCAAAATTTGTTTAACAGCAGCGATTATTGCTCGTTTTATGAATTCTTTTTTCTAATTCAATTTATTTTATTTTTAAATCCATCCAACCTTTATTCATCAATTTACCAAACCAAATTCTCCATTTGAAATTCATCCGTTCAAAACCAAAATCATCAATTACACCGCCACAAATCAAAATATATATCATATTTCACTAAAATTTACCAAGACATATAACTTATCTAATCACGGCCTCCGTCCTAACAGTCACGACCTCAGACCCAAACAAAATCAAATTACAGCCTCGAACCCAACATATACTTAAATCACGGCCTCCGAACCAAACAAAATTAAATCCCAGCCTCTGATCCAACGTATAATCAAATCACGCCATTCGACCTAAGCAAAACAATCAACGTTCAACCACCACAATCCGAATCATCTAGTCACAATCACAAGTAATGAAGTTTAGATACAATCAAGCGTAATTATAGCAAATATGGCAATTAGTAGTTAAATAGAAATATTCAAATAGACAAACTAAAGGCAATAAAGTACACCCAAACAAGTGCAAAAAGATGCAGTATGTTGCATGAATGTCCTATTAGTCATGAGCTTATTTGTTGGTTATAATGCCAAACTTGACACACATGCAGCAGCTAACCCGAATGTGAAACACCACAACATGGAGCAAGTGGGACTAAACCGCAACCCTTGCATCTTACCTGCTTACCTAGGAGTAAGTAGGACAAACCTCAATCCTTGCATCTTACCGAGGTAGGTGTTTACAATTTCAACCCGAAACAAGTAGGACAAGCCTCAACCCTTGCATCTTATCCAGGGCGTTTCAAGTCTCAACCCGAAACAAGTGGGACAAATTACAACCCGAACATCTTACCTTAATGTCTTATACCTTTATCTGGAGCAAGTGGGACAAACCACCACCCTTGCATCTTACCTAAGCAGGTGTTTAACCGCTTAATATGGAATAAGTAGGACAAACTACAACCCCTTAAATTCCCTTTTCGAATCGAAACCATGCCTCAACCAATGACACTACACCTCTATTAAGTGCTTTTACATCAGCCCAAGGATCCAGTACGCACCAAAATAAACCAAACACCCAAGTTACTCCATATAATCTGATCACAACAATTATTCCAACATTCATACTAGGATTTTTACTTAAAATTAGGGATAGAATCCCACTTAAAATCTATGCTAGAATACCTCTAAGGAACCAAAATCACAAGATTTCAACTCACATATACCAAAAACACAAATTGAATGGAAAATTCGAAAATGGAATAGGGGTTTCGGACTTACTCACCACAACAGTTAAATAGAATTAAAGAATATGAAAAGAGTGACGTGTGACTACAAATCGCTTGTCAATCAAAACTATAAAAATTATGAACAAAAAAGTGTGATGGTAAATAGTACACTTAGAATTCATCTTCTCTCTTCTTTGTGCTCAATGCGTATGAATGAAGAGAAAGTGTGCTGGATTGTGGAAAATGGAAGGCTTATAAGTTTTGGGTTTGGGTCCAACATGGATCTGTTTGTGAGTTTTGGATATGTTAACTCTATTTTAGAGTAAAATTTTTAAAATAACTATCCAGTTTTCATTTTAAATATTATTTTTTAATCTTTCATAAATAAAAATTTAAATTTTAAATAGCTCATATTTTAATTTTAAAAAGTTTGAGATCTTACAATAATGATATAGCATTATTCAGTGTTATAGTGACATTTAATCCCAAGCTCTCATTGCATGCCTAAGAAATATATAAAATCTAATTATACTCAAGATTGGACATGTATATGGAAACATCAAGAATGAATGTTTACAGTTTACTTATTTAACAAATATAAAATAGATTATGACATCGTACATACTAAAATTTCTTAGTTCTAATTCAATCACAAAAAAAAAATTATATCACCTAATAGTTATGAAAATTACTTCCAATTTATCTCATCATCAGTCATCACACTCAACTAGACATTTAGAACATATTTTTCTGTAGGAAACTAGGAATAAATATTGTCTACCAGTAATTAGGATACTAATTTATAAAAATATAACGCTAGATGATAAAAAAATTTATCAATTTTGGTCAATATTTAAGTAATTCTAAATCCTAAATAATAAGTTTTAAATTGTAAATTGTAATAATATAAAATAAGATGTTAATCTAAAATATTAGCTAATATTAATAAAAAGTATTAGTTTCCTAATATTTTTCTTATAAAAAAAAATACCCAAAATAGACTTTACCACTATATTATGACTGATTTAGCATAAACCAGTGTGGATATTAATTAGGGTATTCATGCTTCTTCTATTATATTTATTTATATATTTTATTCTTGGTTTTTTTTTTTTTTTGGGTGATCTGGTGTACTTTAGTTAAGTTAAAATTACATAGATAATCAAATGCTATGTTATATTTATAAATCTGCCTTATTTGAATTCCTAACAAAACCATACCTTGTTAGAAACATACATGTGCTGCAAATTCTACTACACATTCCATCTTATATATCTTGTCACATGTTTCAGGTTTCTTCCATCTATATATTTATTTTTTAAAAATTATGATTATTATATTAGTTTGTTAGTTCATTATGAAATTTTGTTTACAATAATTGGAATGAATGCCTGCTGTTACTAGTTATTACCTATAAACGATATGATATCCTGATAAACTTGTTTACCGTACAACTCAAAGAGCCTTGACACTATTATTAATTGTACTTCCTAGCAACTATATAGAAGTTTATTACATTATTGAGGTGATGAAATAATAGCTTTGGTTCGGTTTCCAGTTTCCACAGCCACATGAAAAGTGGATAAAAATCGCAGAGTTGAAATTGAGATTCAAATGCAAAACATTCTGGCTTATTAACAACTGTGGTGTCAGTTTAATTAACTGGTTTGGACCATCACTTGAAAGGTTTCAATGGGAACTTTTGCTTCTAATTTGTTGGTACATTATATCATGGATAATAAAAATGTTTGGTAAATAATAAAAAATTAATTTAAAATAATTTAAAATATTTTATTTTATATACGTTAATTACTACTGAAATAATCAAATAATATTAAATATAATAAATGTATAACTATAATATTACATATATAAAATTATATATGTTAAGTAGTTACATAAGACCATTTTAAATTATTGTCTCCTTAAGATTATAGTACACATAAAGGTATCATATGATATACTACCTTTGTTGAATATGTCTGTCAATTTTTTTTTTAGAAAATAATTATTAATGTTTAATTTAAAGATAATATTAATTTTTAACAAACCTCTCATCTAATTAGGATAATGAAATAATTATTAATCATATATTTATTTATTTAATATGAGTGTTTTGATTTACTTTTTATTATAGTTATATTGAAGACAATTTTTTTGGAAAAAAGGGCTGTCTTAAAGTTAAAAATTTGTCTTACTATCTTCAATTATATATATGTACAACCTTAATGATACTAAATATTATTTATAACATAGGAAAAAATCTTAGTTGAATGAAGGTCCATATATTCAATACTTTTAATATGAAATTAATTTTTAATCTCTCCTCAAAAATAAACTACTATTTTCTCACACTTATATGGTTAAACCTTAGTCACCAAAAAAAAAAAAATGATGAAACCCTAACATTCAATTGGCTCACCAAAGATATAAAATAAAAGTAAATAAATTGATTTTCTTCTTTTATTATTTTTCAACCATATTACGTACATATAAAAATTATTCACAAAATCAATTATTTATATATAATATATGTTAGAATATAAAAAAATATTAAAAATAGTTAAATAATATATGTATTTATATATAAATATATACTAACTGACTTAGTAACTAATTTTTGGTGTGTACATAATATTTTTTTATTATCTTTTAATCATTTTTTAATTTAATTTCTTCACAATAATTTCACTTGAGAAAAATAAAAAGCACCTCCCCTATTGATGTTATACATTATTATATTTTTCCTACAAATTGCAACCAATCCCATAAATAATGTTCCTAATTTCAAATGAGGAAAAGAAAAGATAAGACTTTCCCACTGGCTATTATGTAGTTGCTACCCATCCAGCACCTTGCAACCCATGCATATGCCTCAGAAGCAGTGATTGCACCAACTACTAAAGTGGATGGTGGTAATGAAAATCATTGGAATTAGAAGCCCACCCCGTTAAGGTGGGAGAGGTTCCATGAAATTCATGGCTGCACGCGCGCGCATATATATGAGATGAGAAATAAATCCCACAAAAACAAAAAAGAAAATTAGAAAACTACAATAAAAATCTTCAAGTAACTTCTTCTTTGAACATAAACATGTACCTATGATGGATGACCCGAAAGAAGTCAACTTCAACACATTAGGCAGAACACACATAATTTTGATTTGATAGAAATTGATTATCAAACAATTAAATTTCTTCATTTGGACCCCATCTTGATCAATATATAATGCTTTATATATATATACACTCAGATGATCAATAATACAAAATAACTATGGTAATTCATGGGTACAAAAATCACGTGCAATATATGATACCATTGGCTTCAAGTAATAATTGATATCATAAAAAGCTACTTACACAAAATTGAAAAAATTTTAAGATATAAGAAAATTGTCATTTTGGGATTACAAAGAGAAACAAACACAACTTATCCGGCAATGAATAGGACTAATGTTTTGTGTCTTTAATTTGTGTACAATTATTCATTACTTTTGATTACAAAATAAGACATTAATTAAATATTATCCAATTAAATTATCATAAAATTAGTTATCTCAATTGGAGAAGGTACATAAATACTTGTATTTTTAAGGTTTAATTATTCTGTTGGTCTCTACAGTTTTGTAAAATTTTTAATTAGGTCTTTGTACTTTTTCTCCTTTCAATTGAGTCCTTGCACTAAAATTTGTTTTAATTGGGTTCTTACACTTTTTTTTTCTTTTATTTGGGTCCCTACACCAATTTTTTTTTTAATTGGATCCCTATAAAATTAAGCTAATTACTGCCTGGACCTAATTGAAAAAAAAAATTAGTGCAGAAATTCAATTAAAAGATAAAAAAGTATAAGGACCTAATTGAAAATTTTGCAAAACTATAGAGATTAACAGAGTAATTAAACCTATTCTTAATACACCTCTTTATGCAAGATTTTTTTTTTTGAACTGTGATTGTGCACAATTTTTTTTTCATTTTTTTTGCATCTATTAATTATAAAAATTTTATACTATAGTATGAAATTATTTTTTTTAATTTAAACTGATGATAAGATGATGTATATAAATAATTATATTTCAAACATAAATAAATTTTTTTAAAAAATAGGTGTAAAAGAAAATTATTATTTTTATTGATATAAAATTGAGTACTCTAATTTCAATAGAAAATAATTTTTTTAACTGATACTTCAATAATTAAATTTTTCCTCAATTATAATATAAAGATTTAAATGTTCAATATAGTCTCTAAAATTTTATTATTATAGTTTCATTTAATTCCTTTGTAATCTAAGAAACAAATTTTGAATCACAAAATATCATTTCAAGAAATGAATCAAACATTTTTAAAAAATTGAAAGCTATTTATAAAATGAAATTAAATGAAATTCAACCTTCAACCATGGTGATATGATATCACCAGGCGAAGTCCTTGAAAAAAAAAATAAAAAGAAAGAAAATGAAATAGTAGTGAAGGGAAGGGGCCCTGTTATGCAATCCCTCTTTTTGTGGGTGCAGCACTTGAAATGGAAATACGAAAGTGACAGCTGCAAGAGTCACATGTCATTGTCACACTATATAATGGTAACAATAATAATGATAATAATAATCGAAAAATGAAATAATGAAGAAATTAGGGTTAGCCAGGAGATGGGGTTTGTGTAATGTTTATGTATGTTATGTAGTGTCCTTTTGTGATGGGACGATTCCACAAAAATTTCCAAACTTAGTAACAAATCTAATTCCTCACTTGAGGCCCCTACCTTCCTTTGCTTGTATAAAAAACCACCACCACTTTCCCAATAAATAACCCTTTTCTCTAGTCCCATGAATTCAAATTTGCCAGTGAATCTCACCATCTTATTAACCCCTCTTCTGCTCCTATGCCTTCAATTGATTATTCAATTCAACAGCATATGGGAATTTCAATTTTTATTTATTTTATTTTATTTTATTATTAGGTCATATGATACGAGATTCCCTTGTCTTGTTCGAAATCCTATCCTATTGCGCACA
Source organism: Arachis hypogaea (assembly GCF_003086295.3). NCBI lineage: Eukaryota > Viridiplantae > Streptophyta > Magnoliopsida > Fabales > Fabaceae > Arachis > Arachis hypogaea. Next base: position 86,077,063 of record NC_092050.1, on the reverse strand, counting down.
CATCACATACAACACAATCCTTTTCTCTATTCACATCATGTTAGTTCCTAAATTTAGTTCTGTTCATTAACTTATTTGTACACAATCATTTGATCTATTGTTACACGAACTTGTTATCTATATCGGGAAATTGAAACAACACACGGATACACCATTACACGAATACACGTGTACACCGTCCTATCCTCCATCATTTCTATCTATTTACCTTTCACATAACAACAATGTTTCTTGAACTTGCCTTTTAGAACACCTTGAGCTACTTATGCAACTTGTTTATTTGATTTTGTGAAAAAAGAAACTTTCATAAAATTAGGATAAAATACTGTTATAGTTTTTAATGTTTAGACTAAATTTTAAATTTGTTATTAACGTTTGAAATATTTTATTTTTATCACAAATATTTTATTTTAATTTTTTGATCAAAATTAAAATTTATCATCTAAAAATATCTCTTTTAAATTATGATTTTCTTTTAAGTAATAGAAAAATCGTAATTATAATGATTTGAGAGCAAATATAATAGAACAATAAAAAAAATAAAAAAATAATAATAATAAAATATTTTAGAAGAAAAAAATTGATTTTAGTCAAAAGACAAAAATAAAATAAAATAAAATATTTAAAATAAAAAAAAAATTTTAAACGTTATGAAAAAAACTAGAATTTAACTAAAGAATTAAGAATTAAAATAATATTTTATTCGTAAAAATATTATTGTTGAGGTTTTATAATACACATATTTAAGAAAATTGCAACAGATATGTTTAAATAGCAATTTTATTAGTGTATATATATATATATATATACTAAAAAAAAAGCCTTTAGTCACGGAATAAATCGTGACTAAAGTCAAGAAAAATCGTGGCAATGACACATTAACAACGAATGGAGATTCGTGGTTAACGAAGGCGACACATATTTTTATTTTGCTACGATTTTTGGTCTATTAGCTACAGTTTTATGAATTGTGGAGACATTTGAATAGCCGCAGTTTTAATATCATTGCCCACACTCTAAACTGCGGCTTAATAAAAATAATCTAAACAAAAAGTATTATTCTGCCACACTTTTTTCTGTGACTAATATTGATAGACCGAGTTTTTTTGTCACATTTTTTCTATGACGAATGTTGGTGAGTTATGCTACACTATTTTCGTGGTTAACCCAAATTATTTTATTCTATTTTTTCATGGCTAACTTGAATGGCCACATTAAAAACTGTGATTAATCATGAAAGATAAATAAAAAAACAAAATAAAATGTTATAATAAAGAAAAGTTCTTTTTCGGCACAAAATTATATCATACAAAATTAAAAACATTAACCACATCCTTATAAGTAGTATCTATATTAATATATGAAATTAAATAATATATAATGTTAAAAAATAAATATCCTGAACTAAATAGTAAATACATTTAAACTATGACAAAATTAATCATCGAGATGCACCATTATTAGATCTTAGACTTTGTTTTGGAGTACCTGTAATATCATTTAAATAAGATCGTGTTATCTTTTTATTTGTAGAAAAAATGGTCCAAATTTTTATTTAGTTTAATGTAGTTAAAACTTAAAAATATAAAAATGCATACCCAATATTTTTAGAAATGTCTGAAACAATAATTGCTAAAAAATTGAGCGGTATCATCAATCTAAAAAAAAGGAAATATAATTATGGTCCAAATAAATTACCCCGTAAAAATAGGAAAATAACATGGCAATATATATGATATCTTAGAAGCACATTTGTTAAAGGCATGTGACATCTTAAATCAATCTTTGTAGCATACATACACCTATAGCATGAATCATATAGAGAATATAAGTAAGGGGCTTTCCTTTGCTTGCCTTTTTCGATAAGAATGACTAACTGATAGTTATAGGAAATAAATTTATCAGACCAAAATTACATAGTCAAAATAAATATAACATTCAAATAAGATAGTGTTTCCAAGTGATAAAAATGGTAGAAAATACTTAAGACAAGTGACAGCCATAACAACAAATATAAAAGTAAGTCAATACACAATTTTATAATTGATTTCACAATTGTTCTATGCTCTTCAAATAAACAACCTTCCTAATATATTTGACTATTTACTTATGCAAGTATATCTATATAAAATTGCACAAAAATATACTAATTATTCAAAATTATTTTAAATAAAAATTCTACAAAATATGTGATTATATTTACCTTTTTTTTTGTAATTATAGAGGTGATCATTCTGGTTGTCCAAATAACTAAACTTGATAGCCTTGCCACTTCTGCTAAGTGAAGACCATAGAGAAGGACGTGTCTTGGTCCTTTCTCAGTCAGCAGTATCAATACAGAGACATTCTACCGAATGAAATCCATTAGTTTTGTGAATTCTTTTATATTAGAATATATACATTACGACAGAAAAATTGCAATACTTGAAATATGAGAAATTTTAAACTTAGGGAACTAAATGGATAAGATCCGTCTAACTTTATATACATATGTTCTTATCATTAATTTTATAATTTAAACATTAAAATGAATTTTTCAGTAGTTTCCTTTCCTAAAACACATGCCACATTAGAAAATTGTCTAATTTATGCGCTATTAATAATGAACAAAGGATAAATATGCCAGGCTTATGAAAATCTGCATTAGCTAGTGCTCGTAGTAAGTAGAAAGTACTACCTTCAAGGTAAAACTCTTTTGGTATAGTATTTTGCAACTGCAGATTTATTCCTAGCATTCAACTGCAAGTTTCATCACAATGAATAAAAGGTAGTCTTTTAAATACAAAAAAGTAGCTAATAGTAAAAAATTAACAACTTACATCACTAACGACATTATTGGTTGCATTTGCAACCTAGCACCTATCTTTTTTACTTTATCCTTGAACTAAATGCTCTTTTAGTTTCAGCCGCCGAAGACACGAAAGTAATTGTAAGTCCCTTGGTTCCAAATCTACCAGTTCTTCCTACCGATCAGTTTAAACCAAATACAACCATGTAAATATGGATGGCATAATGGTTAAATTAGCAATAGATAATTAGGTAATTTAATTCATATCATTTTTCGCAAAACAAAAAGTCATAATGAAATGCAAGCAATTACCCTGTGCAAGTAATTGTCAGCAGAATCAGGTATGTCATAGTTGATAACTATGTTAACCCATTCTATGTCGATACCCCTTTCTACTAACTCTGTTGTCATAAGTATCCTTTGCCCCCTTCTTTGAAGCCTTTGTATCGTTTCAACCTAAAATACAAATTACATGTTATTAAAAAGATACTATTCACTTGATAGGTAGAAATAAAAAACCACGCAAATATTTTAAATAGATAAATAATCTAGTAAGCAAACTGCTAATCCCCTTCATTAGAGAAAGATCCAGCAAGGAGAAAATAAGTAAACATAAAAAAGGTTAGCTATTAGAAGAACTTAACACACTGTCATTACAAAATTCAAAATATTAGATAAATGCTCAAGAGTGGGAATATAATTTTATTGAATGTCATGCATACAAAGATATCTTAGAAAGTCTGAAACCAAAGATAGACAGGTTGTACATAAAAAAGAACATGTAAGTACCTTTCTTTCTGTGACATTCCAGAATGTATACATATTGAAGGAAATTTGCACTCCACAAGCAACTTGTTCAACTCTGCAGCTCTGCTAACACTTTTTACAAAAATAACAACTTAGTTAAAGTCCAAAGCATTAAGAAGATCATTTAACTTACGATTCTTTTCCGATTCTTGCATTTTGATATAGTGCTATAGGAGAAAAATAACTAGAAATGGGATTGTGGACAATATGAATTAAAAAATAAAAAATATAAAACAAAATTGCTTAACCTCAAAAGAAGGATTTAAAAAGGCCTATGAAACACACCTGAACAAGACCATGAAGTGTTAACTTGTCCTTATCACCACATAAATTTCCATTGGTCGAAAGAAAAGAGTCATGAATAAGATGGCTAAGCCAAATCTCGTTTAAGAAAAATAATTCAGTTATTCAAAACTACAAAGTAGAATAATTGCAATAATAACAATGCCCAAGACTCAAAGCTTTCAACACACTTAACCACCCATAGCAAAGAACAAAATTGACACAATAACTTCAAAGTATTTCAAAGAAAAGAAAAAAATCAAAGTATAAAGGGGAATTGTGAAAACCATGCTTCTAGATCCAGTCCAATAATAACCATATAAATATAAACAAACATAAAAAAAACAACAAATAAAAGCTTGAACCATAATTCTCAACCAAATCAAATCGCATAGCATCAAAACTCTTTCACCTATCTTAATAACCATATTCAAGGCCACAATTGAAACTCCATTCACCAAAGAATTAATTATTTCAATTAATAAAGATATGGTATTTCATATACAACACTCATTCCTAGAATGTTAATTAACATCGGTATCTTATCATATCAGAAGTCTAGAACTGAACTGAAACCAAAACTCCAAAATCATTGAAATCAAAATTTAACAAACCAGTAAAGCACCATCAATATAATTATTCCAATTTCATACAATTAATAAGGCAAAAAAAGTAGCAGTAACCAGAATATATTCTGCCCAGCAATAAAATTAATCAACAGAGTTAATCAAATTTTTACACAGTAACCAAAATCTATTCTGTCTAGCTACTAGAATCCAAAATAAAAATTATAGCAACTCAGAACTATTATAATTAACAAAATAAAAAATTAATCGAAGAAAGAGAGAGTAATATAATCAAACACTGTAATTTCACAGCGGCAGAGAGACGGTGAAGAGTCCACGGCAGCAGAAGAGAGACGTTCACAGAGAGGGAAAGAGAGGGCTCGAAGATAGAGACAAGCTTGATGATAAGGATAGAGATAGTGACGCCAACAATAGCTCCGAGCAGATTTGGTGAAGGAGTAACTAAGTTGACAGCGAGGGAGGAACGGCGAGATAGAGATGAAGATCGAGCAACTACGAGCAGACGATGAGAATGGGACAAGGAGAAGAGGAACGTTGAGTGACGACGGCACCCATGGTCTGTCCCCACCGGCGGCGACAGCTAGAGGTGTTCAAAACCGATCCGGATCGATCTAAACCGACCAACCGAACCGAAAAAACCAAAAATCGAATAAACCAAAAACAAAAAAAAATACATTTTGCTGTTTTTATTGCGGTTTGGTTCGATTTTCGATTGTGATTATGAAAACCCCAACCGAACCGAACCGAACCGGTATATTAAAAACCTTAAAACACCAACCCACCCCACCCCCAAAACGTGCGTGATGCACCATTATTTCGTGGTATATTTTATACTTAATAGAGTAAATTTTATCACCTTTTTCCACATTTATTCAATGAAATAGCATTGTTTCATGATTTTCTCCTAATTTGTGCTTAAGAGTGAAAACATGCTTTTTAGGCCTTTAATTGGTTAATTTTAATTCACCTTTGATTTCACTCGATGTCTTGACGTGTTTGTTAAGTGATTTCAGGTTGGCAAGGCTAGGAATGGATCAAAGGAGTGAAGAGAAAAGCATGCAAAGTGGAGAAATCATGAAAAATCAAGGATTTGGGATGCATTCATCGACGCGCATGCGTAACAGACGCGCGCACGTGAATTTGAAGTCGAATGGCGACGTGTACGCGTGACATGACGCATACGCCTGGAAAGCAAAAATGCCAATTGACACGTACACGTGACCTATGCGTACGCGTCGATGCTCGCACGTGACCTCATTAAAGTGAAAACGCTGGGGGCGATTTCTGGGCTTCCCAGGCCCAAATCCAACTCATTCCAGAGCCTATTACATGTAGAAATCAAGAGGAGTCAAGGGGGGACACATAATTGAATTTCATCATGCTTTAGGATAGTTTCTAGAGAGAGAGAAGCTCTCTCTTCTCTCTAGAATTAGGTTAGATGTAGATTAGGATTTCTTAGATCTAGGTTTAATTCATGCCTTGATTTACTTTTCCTTTACAGTTTCTTGCTCCTCTACCTTTTCTTTCTCTAGTTTAGCATTTCATTCTTGTAATTGTTTACTTTGTTATTGATGCACTCTTGTTTCTTCTATTTTTCTTTAATGCAATTTATGTTTGATTTACTTTATTGTTGATTTTCCTTATTGTTGTTAATTCCTTGCTTTTGGTAGTTGTAGATCTACTTTCCTTGAAATTTTATCTTGCTTTCCTTTTATTCCATCCAAGTGTTTGATTGAATGCTTGGAAGGATGTTAGAATAGATTTTTGTGTTCTTGGCTTGGGATGGTAACTTAGGTGAACTTGAGTTGCTAATGTCCAAGTCTTCATAATTGGTGTCCATTGACTCTAGCCTTCCCTAAATTAATTAGTAAGATGGCTAGGACTTATGGATTAGGATTGGTGTAGTTCATTTGATTTTCTTTTACTCGTTAGAGGATTACTTAATGGGATTGATCCTTGCGATTATCATATTGTGGTTAGTGACAAGGATATAGATCCTTAACCATTATTCCTTACCAAGACCTTTTTATCATTTGAGTTTCCATTTACTTTCTTGCAATTTATCTTTCATATATCTTATCTCAAAACCCCAAAATATACAACCCATAACCAATAACAAGAACACTTCCCTGTAATTTCTTTGAGAGACAACCCGAGGTTTGAATACTTCGGTTATTTTTATTGGGGTTTGTTACTTGTGACAAAAATTTTTTTGCATGTGAAGATTCATTGTTAGTTTAGAACTATACTTGCAACAAGAATTTATTGTTAAATTCTAAACCATACAAAAATCCGATCATCAAATTTTCTTGTGAAGATTCATTGTTGGTTTAGAACTATACTTGTAACGAGAATTTATTATGATATTCTAAACCATACAAAAAATCCGATCATCAAAATGGCGCCGTTGCCGGGAAATTGCAAATGTGTGCCTTGTTATTGGTTATTCTATATATGTGAATATTGTGAATATGTTTTCCTTTTGCTTCTTTGTTAGTTTTTAGTAGTTGTAGGAGTTTGTTCTCTTTATTTGTTACTAGTTTTTGTTTTTATTTGCTCATGCTATCATGAATTCTCATCCATTTGGCTATGAGTTTGGTTCAAACTATGTTGTAGGAAATGGAAGCTTCAATGAGGATATGCATCAAGGATGGAACAATCAAACGTGGGAGGAGCCCCAAGCTTATAGACAACCCTCTTGGCAACAACCTCCTCCGGTTTCTCATGGGTATAATTCCACTCCTAATGCGTATCAATCTAATGGCTATGGTAGACCTCATTATGACTATCAACAACCACCACCATATGCCTATGAACCTCATTCTCAACATAGCCTTTAACCATACTCACAAGCCCCTTTTTACCAAACACCTTCCTATGACCCTCATCCATTATACAACCAATCACCCTTACCTCATCCTTGTGACCATTATGTTAGAAAATCCATAGAGCCACCACAATTTCAACATCAATACTCCCAAGAACCACACATTTCATATACACCACCTCCATATTTTTACCAAAAAGAACCACCTTCCTATTATGAACCCTTTCTCCAAAATAATGAACCTTCCTATCCACTCCAAGCCCCAATGGATGATTCTCTCGCTTTGTTACTTCAAGGGCAAAGGAAAATGCAAAGGGAGACACTAGAATTTGTGGCTACCTTGACCAAGGTAGTAAACACTTTAGCCTCCCAATGCTTGAACCCTCAAAGCACTCCCATGGTCACACGTGGAGAATCAATTGAAGAGCATAGCATGAAGGAGAGATTAGAAACTCCGGTGGAGAATAAAGAGTGGAATTTTGTATTGGAGCAATTGGAGGAACCTATGATTGTTAAAGAAAAGGAAGAAGTGGTTGAAGATTTAGGAGATGTGGAAAGTCCATGGGAATGTAGCATCATGGAGCCCCTCTTCCAAGAAGCTTGAAATTGATGTTGAGGAGGGTGTACAATCTCCAAAGCATCTCATGGTTGGAGATTTTGAAGAGGTTTATCAAGAGATGGATTCAGTTATTGGTGAATTCTTATCTATAATTGAATCCTCTCCCATGGGACTTGAAATAGAGATTCAAGAAGAAGAAGCACAACCTCCCATGCCCTTGGTAAGCAATGAAGAAGAGATTGAATTAGAAGAAAGCTACCAAGAGGAAGATGTTGAAATTGAAGAAGCTTGCTTAGAGGTGGAAGTAATCAAGGAAGAACACAAGGGAGTAGACCTTACAAGGACATCGGAATACCTCTCCCCAAGCCATCACCATCCATTCTTTCATTCAAGTGGGTAAATCTCTCATCTCTAAGCTTAATTAGCCCGCTTGAATATGGTTTGCTTGAGACGGATGGGCAACTTAGAGCTCTTTGTGGCTTTAAGAGCAAAAGGGAGATGTGATGACCGAAATTCACACCCCATATAAAAATGATGAATCCATTCTTTTGGCAAGCGCACAAAAAATTATCGTCAAGTAATAACCCACAGTGGAGTGGGATTGTATCCATAGAGATTGGTAGATTTGAGCAACTTTAATTAATTGCTGAATTAGTTAAATTCAGCAGAATAGATTGTTATTGCAGAATGGTAAATGTGCAGAAACATAAATGGCTCAAAAGTAAATATAAGCAGTAAAGTGCAGAAACAGAAATGACAATAATGTAAAGTGCAGAAACATAAATGACTTAATTGTAAATGGAAATGGGGAATTGCAGAATATAAAGAAAGCTATAAAGAAAGTGGAAGATAAGAATAGGGAAATTCATTGAGATCAGGAGATGTTGTTCTCTTTGGATTAGATTCAGCTCATGTCCTCTTCAATCATGCAACTCATTAACCTCTTGGCAATCATGATTGATTGAGCCCAATCCTTTGGTGACTCAATCTCTCAGATCTTGATCAATAGCCAATTCCTTGATATAATTGCTCATGAAGAGAGATATGCTTGGCCCTTGATTATACCACACATCATCATAGGTCCAAGTAGAGGGAGGATTATATGCCACCATATCCAAACACCAAAACCCAGATCCTACTCAAGTGTGAGAAGGGATTTCTAGCTTGGATTCATGTTTCCTTTCCCAAGGTTCCCATGAAACCTATTTTGCATTCAATCTCTTTTCCAAGATAATCGAATACTAACATTAAAACAAAATTCCTTCTAGCAAATCAAAGAGAAGATGAAGAGAAGAAGAAATTAACTATCATTAATCCATCAAGTACAATAGAGCTCCCTCTCTCAATGAGAGGGAATTTAGCTACTCATAGCTCAGAGAGAAGTACAAGAGATGGAAAAGATGATAAAGTGAAAGGTAAATCTAACTATAGCTAATAGCTCAACTGCTTAACCCCTTTCTCAGTACTTTCAGGGGTTATTTATACTACTCCTAGCACTAGAAAATAAAGAAAATACAAAAGTGAAAAGAAAAATATAATTTGGAGGGAAAAGAAACTCAATAAACATGATCTTCCAGCTGGCGTGTGACTGGCGCTTCAGTGGCGTGCCACGCCCAGCTCTAAATATGGCTTGAAATGCCATGCCCAACTCTTCAAGTGGCACGCCCTCCTTCTTTGGCCTCCATGGCGTGCCACGCCTTTGAGCCTAAGTGGCACGCCTAGGGTCCTTTAAGCACTTGTGTAGCCTAGCGTGCGACACCTTCTACCTCAAGTGGCACGCCCAGGCCTTCTCGCCCTTCTTCTTGTTTCTGGAAAGTTGAACTAGCGTGGCACGCCCAGGGTCTGGCGTGCCACGCCCATTATGTGTGCTTGGCCCTTCTTTGGCGTGCCACACCCAGAGCTCAAGTGGCACGCCCAAGTGAAATTCTAGAGCTGGCGTGCCACGCCTTCGATGCCAAATGGCACACCCATATGGTTGGCCTCCTATCTCCTTCTTTGGAAAATATAACTGGCGTGCCACACCCAGTATTTTGCCTTGGTTCAGTGGCTGGCGTGCCATGCCTGGTCCTTCAAGTGGCATGCCAAAGTGAGAGTTGAGAGCTGCGTGCCACGCCTTCTACACCAAGTGGCACACCTAGGCTTTTTGGCTTTCAACCTCTTTTCTGGAAACTTGTACTGGCGTGCCACGCCTTGATGCTCAAGTGGTACACCCACTTCAATGTGGCTCTTTCCAGCTTGGCGTGCGACGCCTGGCTCTTCAAGTGGCACGCCAAAGTGACAATTTGAAGCTGGTGTGCCACGCCTTCGATACCAAGTGGCACGCCCAACCTTTTGGGTCTTCAATGTTGCTCTTTGGAATCTTGTACTGGCGTGCCACGCCTTGATGCTCAATTGGCACGCCCCTTTAGTGTGATACTTTTTAGCTTAGCGTGACACGCCTGGCTCTTTAAGTGGCACGCCCAAGTGACTTTTGAAGCTGGCATGCCATGCCTTCGATACCAAGTGGCACGCCCAGGTGATGATCTCTTTTGGAGTGATGAACTGGCGTGCCACGCCCATGGCTCAAGTGGCACGTCCATAGTATGTGAGGGGTTAGGCGTGCCACGCCCAGCTTGGCGCGCCATGCCCCTTTAGTGGCCTTCAACATTGCTCTCTGGAAAATTACACTGGCGTGCCACGCCCATACATTTTCTTCAATCATACTCCTCTGGAAATCATAACTGGCGTGCCACGCCCAGTTCCTGGCGTGCCACCCCATACATTTTTGTGGCGTTTGCTCCAAGTGGCACGCCAGTTTCACACGCCCAGCTTGTTTTGTTGTTTTCTTCCCCTTTTTGATGTCTTTTTCACCTGAAATTCAGGACAAACCCATTTCAAAGCAATGTACCATAATATTCATCAAATAATGCATGAATTGCAATGATCAAATGAGATTATGCTCTTTTATGGTCCTTCTTATGCCAGAAAAAAAGGTAGATGATGCTAGTCATCACAACACCAAACTTAAGCTTTGCTTGTCCCAAGCAAATATTGTGAGTAGTTCTTAGATAAATTGAGACTTGACCTTGAATGGATGCAACATTACTAAGGATGAGGCTAAGTGTTTAACACATGAACATTTCTATTTCAATGTCACAAAGAACTCCTAGGTTCTTGGAGGTTATTCTAAGTATAAGCTTCAGGGGTCCTTTTTATTGATTGTCACCTTGAAGTAGCAAGAGTTATTTCTTTTTCTTTTGGTTGTTCTTTCCTTTTTTTCATTTTTTCTTTTTCATTGACCACGACTCTAAATATTTTGTCTCAAGACAACCCTTTAGTTAGGCTTTCAATTAGCACTCCCAAGCCAGTTGGCTTTAGGGTACTAGGTGTTGAAACACCCCTAAGAATTTACTTGCCTAGGTCTCTTCTTGACACATGTTCATGATAAACCCCGATTTCGTGATTTATCTTGTGCTTATTTTAGGGGATTTTATCACTTTTTCCCACATTTATTCAATGAAATAGCATGGTTTTGTAATTCTCCCTTGAATTGTGCTTAAGTGCAAAACCGTGCTTTTCAGGCCCTTAAATTGGTGATTTTAACTCACTTTAATTCCATTCGATGCCTTGATGTGTTTGATGAGTGATTTCAGGTTCATAAGGCAAGTATTAGATGGAAGAAATGGGGAGAAAAGCATACAAAGTAGAGAATGCATGAGGAAACAAGAATTGGGAATGCATCGATGGGTGCGCACGTGTACAAGGCGCGCACGTGCAGAAGTGGCTTCACATAGAGACGCACACGCGTACATGACGCGTACGCGTTGATGAAAAAATAGCCAATCGACGCGCACGCGCACATGGCGCGTACGCGCCGATACTCACACATGACCCACTTAAAGGCAAAATGCTGGAGGCGATTTCTGAGCTGCTCAGGCCCAAATCCAACTTGTTTCTGAGTGTATTTCATGCATAATTGAAGTCCAAGCAAAGGGAGAGCAATTAGTTAGTCAACATGAGCCTTTAGTTAGTTTTCTAGAGAGAGAAGCTCCATCTTCTCTCTATAATTAGGTTAGGATTAGGTTAAATTGTCTTGGATCTTGAATTAATTACTTGATTTCATCTTGTTTCTTTTACAATTTCTCATTTCTACACTTGATTCTCTTAGTTTTCTTGTTAATTTCCCTTTTTTGCTCTCTTTTATGTTGATGAACTCTTGATGGCTTTGGATCTCTTTCATGAAATTTAATGTTTGATGTTCTTTTTATTGATGATTTGAGTTGTTGATTTACTTTCCTTGCAATTGGTAGTTGGTAGATTTATTATTCTTATATTTTTACTATGCTTTTCATTTGTACCCACCAAGTGTTTGACAAAATGCTTGGTTGGGCTTTAGAGTAGATTTTGAGCATTCTTGGCTTGGAAAGAGTAATTAGGCAATCTTGAGTCATGAAAACCCAACCTATGTTGGTGGTCTAGAATTGTTAGTTAATATCATTTTCATTGACTCTAATCTCTTGCTAATCCAATTAGTGAGTTGATTACAACATTTGGATTGAGATTAGCTAGTCTTGTTAGACTTTCTCTCATGGAAGATAACCTATATCTTCTTCCATCATTGTGGATGACGTAATAAGATAAATTCTTGTTAAGTATTGCTATGATTAATGACTAGGATAGAAAGCCTATGATCTCAATTCTTGCCATGAATGTCTCTCTTTATTAATTGCTTTTCTTTATTTTGCTTTATTTAATTTCTTGCTTGATTTCCTTTTCTTGCCATTTATTTTCCGCCCCTTATAAATTAAACCCCCTTGTTCCTTCATATACAATAAGCATACACTTCATTGCAATTCCTCGTGAGACGATACGAAGTCTAAATACTTTGGTTAATTCTTATTTGGGGTTTGTTCTTTGTGACAACCAAAATTTTTTATGTGAGAATTGTTTGTTGGTTTGGAGCTATGCTTATAACGAAGTAATTCTTTTCTATAAGAAGAAAATCTAGACCATCGAGCAAATCTCATTATCAAAATGATGCCATTGCCGGGGAGTTGCAATGGTGCTATGTTATTGGCTATTGTATATATTGTGAATAGCTTGATTTTTGGTTTGTTTGTTGGCTTTTGCTAGTTGTAGGACTTTGTTTTCTTTGTTTCTTGTTAGTTTTGTTTTTGTCTTCTCTTATCACCATGAATTCTCATCACTTTGGCTATGAGTGTGGTTTAAACTATGTTGTAGGAAATGGAAGCTTCAATGAGGATGTGCATCAAGGATTTGGAAATCAAAGATTGGAGGAGCCCCAAGCTTATGGACAACCTTCTTGGCAACAACCTCCTCCGAACTCTTATGGGTATAATCCTAATCCTAATGCATACCAATCCAATGTGTGTGATGACCCTTATTGTGATTGTCAACCACAACCACCACACTCACAAGCCTTCTACCACCATCCACCCCCATATGATCCCAACCCGTATCCACCATACTAACCACCATATCAACCATACCTAGAGCCACCACCATTCCAACACCAATACTCCCAAGAACCATAAAGTCCACACATACCACCTCAAGAATTTCACCAATATTAACCACCTTCCAATTACAACAACCTTCCCTCAAACAATGAACCCTCTCTTCCACCACACCTCCCGATGAAGCCCACATGCTAGAATTGAGAGATCTTGAATCTCATATCTTAAGGCGACACGAGGAGGATGAAAAGAAGTTTGAGAAGTTAAGAGCGAAAATGGCTATCATGGTAGAAGCCATTGGTAACATAGTCTCATCCCGCCTAAGCTTATGCGATTAAGGCACTCCCATTGTTGAATGTGGAGAAGCAACCAAGAAGCTTAGTGAGGGAGTGAACTTGAAGCTCCAAGGTGAAGAAGAGGAGTTAAAGCAAGAAATACAACAAGAGGAGGAGGTAGAGATTATTGAACAAGAGGAAGTAGTGGTTGGAGCCTTAGGATATGTTGAGTATATAGAGGAAGCACAAATTGAAGAGCCTTCTTCCATGAAGTTCGAAGTTGATGTTGAGGAGGAGAGTGCACAACCTCCAAGGCACAATGTGATTGAAGAATTGGAGGAAGTGTCCCAAGTGATAGGCCCTCCTATTTATGATGATTCCATACCAACATATGATCCTTTTATGCTTGAAGAATCCTTCCCCACTATGCTCGGAATTGATGATGAGGTAGATTTCACTCAACCTCCTATATATGATTTGAGTGATGGGGAAGAGCTAGAGGACATTGGTGAAGAAGAATGTGAACTTGAGGAAGCTTGGCAAGAGGTAGAGCATGAAGTATCTTGCCAAGTGGTGGAAGCCTTCCAAAAAGGATGGACGGGAGTGGAGCGTATTTTGTCAAGACTGTTGCGAACTCCTCCACCTAGGTTGTCATCTAATCCTTCATTTGAGTGAGTAAAACTTCTAACTCTTAGCTTTATTATCCCACTTGAATATGGTTTGCTTGAGATGGATGGCCAACTTAGGACGCTTTGTGGAATTAAGCGTAAGAGGAGGATGTTTAGTGGTTGGCGTTGTAAGTCTAGGCTCATTATGGTTGGAAGCTCAAAATTGAGGAGCATGGATTGGTGTAGTGCTCAATTGAATGGGTCTAGGAGGATAGTTTGGTGCTTCCATGAGAATTTATCTCTCTTGCCACCCGGAGGAAATCACCATGATCAACTCAAGGACGGGTGTGAAAACAAAGTGTGGAATCCCGGATCGCACAAGGAAGATCAACTTTGAGAGCCTATGGTTTGTGAAGAACTCCATCAAAGCTTGGCGTTATTAACTTTGAATGATGAAGCACAATAGAAGTCCAAGCATTGGTGGATGTTCAAGGATGGATTCAAGCACAAGCCACCTCGATGAAGAGCTCCCCATAAGTCCAACTTAAGGGCAATAAACAAAAGTGCTAGGTGGGAGACACCCCACCATGGTAATATCCTTTCATTTTTCTCTGTACATATTGGTAAAATAGGTTTAATTTCATGTTTTGATTGATTTTTTAAGTTTGTTTGGTAGTTTAGTGTGTTAAATAAGGTTTTATGGTATTTTGGTAGTTTTTTGGAGGTTTGGAATGCTTGGTTTGGTGCAAAATATAGAAAAATTTTGAAAAACAGAGTATCATCCACGCGCACGCGTGCTTCACGCGTACGTGTGCCCAAGTATTTTCGGTCATCCATGCGCACGCGTCATGCACCTGTACGCGTGGATTGAATTTTTCCACTTCCCAGCCATTTTCCCGAGAGTTGTGCCTGCACTGTGCGCATTTTGTGCCTCTCGCGCAAGGCTACTCACGCGTACGCGCACTGCACGCGTACGCATCGTTTGCAAAATAACCCATTGACGCGCACGCGTGCCTGACGTGTACGCGTCGCTTCCATTTTACCACTCCACGCGCACGCATCACTGACGCGCACGCGTGGATTGCCCTGTTTCACTCACCTTCTTTTCTTCTCTTCTTTCCATTCCTTTCTTTCTTCTCTTCTCTTTCCACCCTTCAAACATCTTCCAACACTACCAAGCATCATGTAACACTATTTCTTTTAGTAAGTTAGTTAGTTTAATTTTTGTTTTCCATTATAAGTGTTGGATTACTAATCTTGTTTACTGTTTACCGCTACTTATTACTAATAGGATGTTAGTTTAACATCATTGTTGTTATCGTCATTGTTGGATTCCTTTGTTGAGGTTGCAATTTTTCACTTGGTTTTGAATTTTTATGTTGAATATTTGTGAATACCAAGTACATGTTACATTGCCTTCATGCATCTTAACTCCTTGAATTGCATGTTTTGGCCTCCATACATTCATCATCCATTGTTAGGCAATTGTACATTATCAATGCATTTTTTTTGGATGCTTGTTCTAATTGATCATCACCTATTTCATGCATGGAGATTGTGGAATTGTGAAATTGGATCAAAAGCTTACCTAATGACGTATTTTTGAGATTTTCAAGCTTTGTGGACCATGCTTGCTATGTGAAATAATTTTTGACTTCTATATCCTTTTTCCTAAGTTCCATAGCATCCATGTGTTTCACCTCTATGTCACTTAGGTGTTGCAACAACTTCAATATGTGTCATTGTTTGATGTGTGAGCTCTCTATACCATTTTGTTCATCAAATTTACTAGCACATCAATCAATGTCCATGCATTATCCAATTTCACAATTGCTTGATTTTTGCTTGAATGCTTTCATGCTTCTTCACTACTTGTTTGGTTGCCTTAACCTACAAGTCTTTTAAAGTATCCCAAGCACACTAGAATGAGTGAAGTGCATGTTCTCTTTTGTGTAATTGTGACATCACTTTTATACTAGCGTGTGTGTGTGTTCTAAACCGCGTGCAATTTTAGAACCCACACACCTATTTTTCATTAATGTCACACTAATTCACTCACTCCATTCAAGTGGTTCTTACCTCATTCCAACAATTCACGCTTCCTTGCTTTTGTATGTTTTCATCTTACGGTGTTTATTTTGTTTTTCATGATTGATGCACCATAAGCAAAAATGGAAGCGGAAGGAAGAACACACAGCACCGGTTAACTCGACAGCTGAAGGTGGCAACTCGGAAAGTCGCCGTACCCCCTTGCTCATTTTTAGTGCACCGAGGACGGTGCAAACTTTTAAGTGTGGGGAGGTCATTCGACCATTCGGCATTTTTGGGTAACAAGTTTCTAATCCCAACACTCTTGCATTTCATTTTAGGATTTTTAGTTGCACTTCTCATTTTGCATATGCATATATTAAGCTTAGTCAAAATCATAATATTTTCCAAGGATTTTATCTATAGGGCACCACTATTGATTGAAAAAAAAATTTTTTTTAGGACTTGCTTGAATTATATACTTTGTGGAGCATGTTTTGAGCTAAGAACACAAGCATGTAAGTTTTGAGCCTTAATTGTGTGGTTACATCATATAACTACTTATTTTCATTCTTGTGTGCATTATTCTCTTCCTATGAGTGTAATCTTTGATTTGTTTGATTCTTTATGTCAATTACTTTGTGTACACATGCATTTATATGATTGAGGCCATTGTTCAAATAGCTCACTTACCCAAATAGCCTACCTTTTATCTTCTATTGTTAACCAATCTTGAGCCTATGCATAACCCATTTGTTCTTAATTGTAGCACATTACAAGCCTAAGTGAAAAATAATAAATGTCCTTAATTTGAATCTTTGATTAGCTTATGCTAGTGAGAGTGTTCATCATTTGATTTTGGGGAAGTTGAGAACATTGGTAGAGATAAAAGTGTGTTTTTGTATTTGTGTTGAGAATCTTGGGAATTGGGAACATACTCATGTATTAATTATGTGTAAACCATATGAATTGATGTTCTTGTTTACATTTTAGTTTGAAAAGAAAGAAAAAAAAGAAAAACAAAAAGAAAAAAAAGATATATATAAGAAGAAAAAGAAAATATATAGAAAAGAAAGAAAAAGAAAAGCAATAAAAAGGGGACAAAGTGCCCCAAAGTAAAGTTCAATAATAATCAACGCATATGTGTGGTGATCAAAAGGGAATGCATGAGTGTGTGAAAAAGTGAAGAATGGATAGCTAGGTTTGTTTAGAATTGTATAGGTTGTCATAGGTTAGGTGGGAAGTTTAAATTAATCAAAGATTCAAATTTCAAACTCACTTGACCATATGCATCCTACCTTGACCCTAGCCCCATTACAACCTATGGGAAAGCCCTCATGATATTTGTATGCATGAAGAAAGTAATTGTTGATTGTTAGATGAAAAACAAATCTTGGAAAGCATGATTAGGGGAGAATTGAGTAAATCAACCCCATACACTTGAGTGCCTAGAGCGGATACACATCTGGTGAGGGTTTGATCGCTCAATTACATGTTTCCACCCATGATCATCTTTTCTTGCAAGTTTGTAAAATCTTTCAATGAATCAATCCAATTGTGGTTTGCTTTGATTTCTATTGCCTTAGCCCTTGTGCTTGCATGTGTATTCTTGGAGATTGATTTATTTTGACTGAACCATTGCATTCATATAAATAGGTTGCATATAGATAGATTGTATTTGGTTAGCTTGCATTGAAAAAATGTTGATACCCCTTGCTTCCTTCTTGATTTTAGCATGAGGGCATGCTTAGTTTAAGTGTGGGGAGATTTGATGAACCCCGATTTCGTGGTTTATCTTGTGCTTTTTTTAGGAGATTTTATCACCTTTTTCCACATTTATTCAATGAAATAACATGGTTTTGTAATTCTCCCTTGAATTATGCTTAAGTGTAAAAACATGCTTTTCAGGCCCTTAAATTAGTGATTTTAACTCACTTTAATTCCATTCGATGCCTTGATGTGTTTGATGAGTGATTTCAGGTTCATAAGGCAGGTATTGGATGGAAGAAATGAGGAGAAAAGCATACAAAGTGGAGAATGCATGAGGAAACAAGAATTGAATATGGTTTGCTTGAGACGGATGGGCAACTTAGAGCTCTTTGTGGCTTTAAGAGCAAAAGGGAGATGTGATGACTGGAATTCACACCCCATATAAAAATGATGAATCCGTTCTTTTGGCAAGCACACCAAAAATTATGGTCAAGTAATAACCCACAGTGGAGTGGGATCGTATCCACAGAGATTGGTAGATTTGAGCAACTTTAATTAATTGGTGAATTAGTTAAGTTCAGCAATATAAACCATAAAATAGTGGTTTATCAACCTCCCCACACTTAAACATTAGCATGTCCTCATGCTAAATTGAAGGAGACAAGGAAATAAGTATGAACATGCAGAAACTCATGAAATGCAATGCAATCCTACGTATATAAATGAATGCAACTATATGATTATTGTCCACTTGATCAAAAGTAAATAAGCCTTTCAAAATAGTTACAAATCAAATTCCACTAATTCTATCATCATACAATAAAACCGATAAAAGTGCAAGAAGATAGCTTATGAAAGCGGGAAACATGAAAATTCAAGCATTGAACCCTCACTGATAATGTATGTACGCTCTAATCTTTAGTGTATAGGGTAATCACTTTATTCTTCTCTAGTCATGTTTTCTAACTTTTGTTTTTCTCTTAACCAATCAATAACAATTAATATACCAATGCAAACATCATGAGGTCTTTTCAGGGTTGTAATGGGGCCAAGGTGCAGGTAAGGATATACATATGGCTAAGTGAGCTTTGTAAATTGAATCTTTAATTAACCTAAGCTCTCACCTAATATACATATATTCTCTATACTTTTAAATTCATGCTTAGCTACCCATAATTCCCTTTTTCAACCCATACTCATGTTTCAACTTTGTATTTTGATTCTATCATATGTGCATTGATATTTGAATTCTAAATTTAACATTGGGGTAATTTTTGTCCCGTTATTTATTGATTTTTTTTTAAATAAATAAAGCTTATTAATGCACATAGATTTTTCATTCTCATATCTTCACATGAGTAGGTATCCAAATTCCCTTTAAATTTTCATGACACATTCCCTCAACAACTTTTGTTCCCACAATTTCCCATACTTAACTAGCATACACAATTCTATCTTAAGCTAACCAAAGATTCAATTTGGGATATGCAATTGTTTTTCAGCTCAAGGTTAGTAATGTGGTAAAATATAGAACAAATGGGGTTTTAAAGGCTCAAAGTGATTAACAAAGGTAATTGAGAAGGGTAGGCTTGATTTGGATAAGTGAGTTTAAACAAATAATGGCCTCAATCATGTGCAAGCATGTAAATATAATAAATATTAGACATATAAAATAAAACAAAATATAGATTACAATCATAGAGAAGTAAACACACAAGAATAAAATGATTATGGTTAAATAATGTAACCACACATAAAGGCTCAAATCTTTCACAGGTTGTGTGTTCTTTAGCTCAAACATCATGTTCCAAATACAACTCAAGCAGATTTATCATAAAAATTTTGAAAAATTAGTGAAATTTTGTTCCAAAGATAGATTTTTAAAAGAAACTTATTGTCTTTTCAATCAAGTAGAACATGCATGCAACTATTCTAACCTATGCAGTTTATTCTATTTTATAAAAGAAAGAAAATCTAACTAAAATATCCTAATTATTGGTGCCAGAGAAGAGAATTTACCTCCGGAAGTCAGGTACTGACCGACCTCCCCACACTTAAGGCTTTGCACCGTCCTCGGTGCCATCTGTCAGGAATAGGGGTTGGCTGGTAGTAGTATCTCCATCGTCGGGGCCGTCATGGCTCCCAGTGCTAGTAAAGGAAGTGGAGTCCGGGGTGTCTGAGTCTCTGAAGCGTCCCTTGAGTAGCTCTTTGAGGTGTTTGAATCGGCGCTCGTTACGGCGCTCTCTCAGCTTTGCTTTCTGTTCTTGCCGATCCAACCATTCGATTATCTACTGGAGCAATTTCTCAGTTGTAGATGCTTGTGGTGTTGAAGAAGGATTATCTTCAACTGGCTCAGTAGGCTGGTTTGTAGTGGCTACTGAAAGTCTGAGGTATTTCTCGTTAGGGACATATTGATCATCCCGTGGAAGCATGGCTTTGGTGTCCCCAACTCTATAGGAGACTCCGGCTGCTGAGACAAGATCTGAGACCAAGGCGGGGAAAGGTAAGTTGCCCGCAATTTGTACGTGTTCCATAGCATTCCGGATATGTCTTGAGAGATTCAGAGGTTGGTCTGTAAGGATGCACCATAGTAGAACAGCCATGTCTGCAGTGAAAGAGGACTCATGAGTGCTCGAAAAGACGTAATGGGACATGATCTGTGCCCATACACGAGCCTCCAAGGTAAGTGCGGAAGCCAAGATTTCTTTAGGGCGGGTACGGTGGTATCCGTAGATCCAACGGCTGCCAGGTAATGCAATGACTCCGAGAACAGAGTCCCAGTCAAATTGGTATCTCTGGCGCTGAAGGGTGGCTTCTTGAAAAGCGTCCATTCCTGCTGGAATAGGGGGAAGACTCAGAACTTGCTGAATGGCCTCTTCTGTGATGGGGACTTGCTTCTGCCGGACATAAACAGACTGTAGGGTCGGCATGTAGAAGTTGGAGTAGAACTCAACTACCCAAGAGAGATTGACCTGCCTTGGCTGTCTCTGTAGGAAACCCCATTGTCTTCGCTCAATTTGCGGCTCAACAAAGGTGGCAATATTGGACGGGAGGATAAGAAGGTATTCATTGTTATAGTTCCTTTCGGCTAGGATAGGGAACATCTGCTCACAGTAGCGATTGGGAAATCGCGCAGTGTCCTTTGCTGGAAAGGCTTTTTCCTTGTCGTCAACCTTTATTATCCTCTTAACTCTTTTTGTTGAGGGCTTGACTGCGGTTGAAGAAGGTTCTGCCACTAGTGCTCTTTTAGTTCCTCTTCTTGCTGGTGGTTTGGAAGTAGCTTTCTCTTTTCCTTTCTTGGTGGCCATCCTGAAAGAAGGGAAGAGAAAGGAATTTAAATTCAAAGAGATAGAGCAAGGAAGAGGGTATTGTAAGTGATAGTCAATGCATAATAAAGATAAATGGCATTAACACATGGTCCGGATTACATGTGAAAAGCTCATCACTGGCAATATAGCAAGTGCATGTAGGACAATGGAATGTAAGAGGTTTATTGGCATGCAGGCAAAGGCATGAGTAGCGTAGACCAAGCATTACTTTGTAACAAACCATCACGTTTGTATTGACAATTGAATTCAATTAATAAAATAATAAGGGAAAGTTGTGAAAAGCAAGCATTGAATAGTATAAGAACATAGAGAAGTGCATAATGCTATATGGGCATTTTCACAAACACATGGCATGCATGTTAAACAAGATATAAAAAGTATGAAATTGAACATGCAAACAATCCCTTAAAAGTAATAATCATCAATTAAATTATAACAAGTCACAAGCATATAATGAGGGATAATGACTCAAAAAATGTCTAACACCATGTAAAAAGGGAAAAGAAGAATAAAGAAAAATAAAAGTTTGAAAAGAAAAAGAAAAGAAAAAGAAAATAATAATATATATATAATATAATAAGAATGATAGAAAAGAGAAGAAGGAAGAAGAAGGTAAAACCTTGTTAATGGGGGAGAGAGAGAGAGAGTGAAAGGTGAGATAGAAGGGGGAGGGGGGAAGAAGAAAGAAGGAGGGAAAAGAAAAATTTAGGATTTGGAGGAAAGAAAGATAAGATAATTTGGCAATTGAGGTTTAGCAGTGCGGAGCATGCGACGCGGCCGCGGAAGGCACGCGTTCGCGTGGGTGCGCATCAGGTAAGATGACGCGATCGCGTCAGTCATGCAGTCACGTGACCCGTGTTGCGCTACTGGCGCGAGTGCAGCCTCGCTCCAGCACAACTCTCTGTTCGATTCATTTTAATTGCCAAAATTGGGTTACGCGATCGCGTGGGTCACGCGATCGCGTGAGTGTGCGTCAGAGAATAATCGACGCGGCCGCGTCGGCGACGCGATCGCATGACAAGGATTGTGCTTCCAGCACCAATCCAGCACCACTCTCGCACAATATAGCATTGTGCACCCTTTTACGTCGAAAATGCAGGGCACGCGACCATGTGGGCACGCGGTCGCGTGGGAGGTCATGATGTCCAAGTGACGCGGTCGCGTCAGCG
The DNA here is from genome assembly GCF_003086295.3 of Arachis hypogaea. NCBI lineage: Eukaryota > Viridiplantae > Streptophyta > Magnoliopsida > Fabales > Fabaceae > Arachis > Arachis hypogaea. The sequence goes on along the minus strand of NC_092050.1, from coordinate 86,054,638 downwards.
ACGCGGTCGCGTGGGGTAATTTGTGCCATTGGCACAATTCCAGCGCTCCTCCTGCGTAACTTTCTGTTCATTTTGATTTTTCTTTACTCCTCCTGACACGCGGACGCGTCACTGGTGCGATCGCGTCACGCGGCGAAATTTTTTTTTTTTTAAAAGAAATATAAAGACATGCATGTGAAAGAGCACGGAAGTACTAATAAAGAGAAGAGTTATTAAAGAAGAAAAACTAAAAGTGAAGAAAAGAACGATCATACCGCGGTGGGTTGTCTCCCACCAAGCACTTTGGTTTTACGTCCGTAAGTTGGACGCTCCAATAGCTCAATCTGCTGCGATGTGGGGATCTTCCAAGCGGAAGATCTCAAGCTCCTTATTTTTCTGCACCTTCTCACCATGGTATAGCTTCAGGCGTTGTCCATTAACCTTAATAAGTTCAGAGCTTGAAGGATGGCTTAGGTGATAAACTCCGTACGGTTCAACCTTCTCTATTCTGTATGGACCTTCCCATTTTGATCTCAAGTTACCGGGCATGAGCCTCAGTCGAGATTTGTAAAGGAGAACAAAATCTCCAGGTTGGAACTCTCTCTTCTTGATGTTTTGATCATGCACAGCTTTCATCTTTTCCTTGTATATTCTGGAGTTCTCATAAGCTTCCAGGCGAAGGTTCTCTAGTTCCTGCAGTTGCAACTTTCTTTCAGCTCCAGCATTCTCAATTCCCATGTTACACTCCTTAACTGCCCAGAAGGCTCTGTGTTCTATTTCAACTGGGAGATGGCAAGCTTTTCCATAAATCAAGCGGAAGGGACTCATCCCAATGGGTGTCTTGTATGCTGTTCTATATGCCCACAGTGCATCTTGTAGTCTTGTGCTCCAGTCTTTTCTATGAGGCTTTACTATCTTCTGCAAGATACGCTTAATTTCTCTGTTTGACACCTTGGCTTGCCCATTGGTTTGGGGATGGTAAGCTGTTGCAACTTTATGGATTATCCCATGCTTCTTCATCAATCCTGTTAGTCTCCTGTTACAAAAATGGGTGCCTTGATCGCTCACGATCGCTCGTGGTGATCCAAAGCGGCATATAATATGGTTTCTCACAAAGGAAACAACAGTGTTAGCATCATCAGTGCGGGTAGGAATTGCTTCCACCCATTTGGAAACATAATCCACAGCTAATAATATATAAAAATATCCACTAGAATTTGGAAATGGACCCATGAAGTCAATGCCCCATACATAAAAAATTTCACAGAAAAGCATATATTGTTGAGGCATCTCATCCCTCTTGGATATGTTACCAAATTTCTGGCATGGGTGACAAGATTTACAAAACTCAGCAGCATCTCTAAAAAGAGTAGGCCACCAGAATCCACAGTCTAAGATCTTTCTAGCTGTTCTTTGAGGGCCAAAGTGTCCTCCACTCTCAGATAAGTGACAGGCCTCTAAAATGGACAGGAATTCTGATTGAGGTATACAACGTCTAATTATCTGGTCAGCACCACATCTCCATAAATATGGGTCATCCCATATATAATATTTAGACTCTGTTTTCAGCTTGTCTCTTTGATGTTTAGAGAAATATGGAGGAAATGTGCGGCTAACTAAATAATTAGCAACAGGTGCGTACCAAGGGACTACCTCGGATACTGCTTGCAGGTTGTCAAAAGGAAAATTATCATCTATAGGAGTAGAATCATCCTTAATATGTTCAAGGCGACTCAAGTGGTCCGCTACTAAATTTTGATTACCACTCCTATCCTTTATTTCTAAATCAAATTCTTGTAACAGCAGTATCCAACGTATAAGTCTTGGTTTGGATTCCTTTTTAGCTAATAAATACTTTAGAGCTGCATGGTCCGAATACACTACTACTCTAGTGCCAAGTAAATAGGCTCGGAATTTATCCAGAGCGAAAACAATAGCAAGTAGCTCTTTCTCAGTAGTAGTATAATTGGACTGGGCAGTGTCTAAAGTCTTAGACGCATAGGCAATAACAAAAGGGTCCTTACCTTCACGCTGAGCAAGCACTGCTCCTACTGCATGGTTGGAAGCATCGCACATGATTTCAAACGGCTGGCTCCAGTTGGGTCCTCTTACAATTGGGGCTTGAGTTAGAGCAGTCTTCAGCTTATCAAATGCTTGTTTGCAACCTTCACTGAACTCGAACTCAATATCCTTCTGCAGTAATCTGGATAAGGGAAGTGCCACCTTACTAAAGTCCTTAATAAATCTCCTGTAGAAACCTGCATGGCCAAGGAACGAACGGACTTCCCTCACAGAAGAGGGGTAAGGTAAACTAGAAATAACATTCACCTTTGCTGGGTCTACAGAAATGCCATTATTAGATACCACATGTCCTAATACAATCCCTTGCTTTACCATAAAGTGGCATTTTTCGAAATTCAATACAAGGTTTGTATCGACACATCTATCTAATACTCTAGATAATCCATCTAAGCAAAGGTTAAAAGAATCACCATAAACGCTAAAATCATCCATAAAAACTTCCATACAGTCCTCAATAAGATCAGAGAAAAGGCTCATCATGCACCTTTGGAAAGTAGCTGGTGCATTGCACAAGCCAAAGGGCATTCTTTTATAAGCATAAGTCCCAAAAGGACATGTAAAAGTAGTCTTTTCCTAATCCTCGGGAGCTATATGAATCTGGAAATAACCTGTGTAACCATCTAAAAAGCAATAATGTGATTTACCTGACAGGCGATCCAGCATTTGATCAATGAATGAAAGTGGGTAGTGATCCTTATGGGTAGCTTGGTTGAGACATCTGTAATCAATGCAGACTCTCCAAGCATTATGAACTCTAGTTGCTATGAGCTCTCCATGCTCATTCTTCACGGTAGTGACTCCAGATTTCTTGGGCACCACTTGTACTGGGCTTACCCATTCACTGTCTGAAATGGGGTATATGATACCGGCTTCCAATAATCTGGTCACTTCCTTTTTGACAACTTCCAAGATGGTAGGATTCAATCTTCTTTGTGGTTGACGGACAGATCTTGCTCCTTCTTCTAAAAATATTCTGTGCTCGCATACCTGAGGGTTAATTCCCACTATGTCTGCTAAACTCCACCCAATTGCCTTCTTATTCTTCCTCAGTACATCAAGTAACTGCTCTTCTTGTTGAGAAGTCAGTTCCCTAGCAATAATAACCGGAAGCTTCTGCTCATCCTCAAGTTAAGCATATTTGAGATGTGGAGGGAGAGGTTTCAATTCTAACTTTTGATCATGGGCAGGCTCTGGATTATCTGGGGCTTGCGAAAATGGCGAAGTGTCCTCATTGTCAGTTAAGAGGGTCCCCACACTTGGACCTTGTCCAGTGTGCCTCTCTTCAAACTCTTCTTTTTGAACTTCAGCCACACTTTCGTCTATGACATCACACTGGAAGATAGAACGATCTTTTGGGGGGTTGTCAATGACTCCATTCAGATTGAAGATTACTATGCGGCCATCTATTTCAAAGGAGTATCTTCCTGAAAAAGCATCTAATTTGAATTTTGATGTCTTCAGGAATGGTCTTCCAAGTAGGATTGATGATGGCTTATCTGAATCATTATGGGGCATCTCCAAGATATAAAAATCAGTGGGAAATGTGAGCCCTTTAATGTTCACCAAAACATCTTCAGCAACTCCAGCCACTGTAATAATGCTTTTATCTGCTAACACAAAACGAGCTGCCGACCTTTTTAAGGGAGGGAGCCTTAAAACATCATATATAGACAAAGGCATTATACTGACACATGCTCCTAAATCACACATGCAGTCATAAATTACTACACCACCAATAGTACAACTAACTATGCAAGGACCTGGATCACTACATTTTTTAGGTAATCCTCCCATTAAAGCAGATATAGAACTACCTAAAGGAATAGTTTCTAATTCATTAATTTTGTCTTTATGGATACATAAGTCTTTTAGAAACTTTGCATATTTAGGTACCTGCTGAATAACATCAAAAAGGGGAACAGTTACCTCAACCTTTTTGAATATTTCTACCATTTTAGGATCAAGTTCCAGCTGCTTCCTGGGCTTCCTTGCAAGTTGTAGAAATGGAATGGGAGTAGTGTTTTCTGTGGTGCTTGCGCCTTTTTGTGCTTCTTCCTGTGGTAGAGCTATCTCTTCTTCAGCCATGTCCTGTATATCCTCTTCCTCTTCAACATCTTCGATTTCCACCACCTCTTCAACTGAGGCGTATTCTGGTGAGCTTGGTTCCTCTTGATTCCTCTCCTGCAGTGTGGTTCCAGACCTCAGGGTGATGGCGTTAATGCCTCCCTTCGGATTGGGTAATGGTTGAGAGGGGATTCCAGTGGTGCTTGAAGGTTGGTTACTGGAATTTTGTGCTGAACCAAGTTGTGTTAATAAAGCTTGTAGAGTAGAGATGAAACCATTCAGACTGGCGTTAATATTATTCACGATGGTATTTTCCATGGCTAGTTGTCTTTTCTCAAAAGCTTGTAATAAATCTTCATTAGAAGATACAGAAGAATGAGTAAACTGAGAGGTTTGCTGCTGATTGTTCGGTGGTCCTTGGTTTTACCTCAGGTGAGGTGCTCGGTAAGGTTGATTTTGCTGCCTGTTGTTGTTATTATTCCACCTCTAATTTCCCTGATTATCTCTGCCTCCCCTATTATTGTTGTCTCTCCAATTCTGGTTTAAATTGTCCTGCCATCCATGGTTATTATTTCCACTTTGATTGTACCTTTGGTTGGGGCGGTCATAGAAGTTGTGAGTGGATGCCACCATGTTGTCTTCTTGTTGGAGCTGCGGGCATTCATCAGTGTAATGACTGTAATCAGCATAAATTCCGCAAATTCTTTGTGGGACTAATTGTTGGTTTTGCTGCGGTTGAGTTTGCTGAGCTTGTTGATTCAACTACATCTGCTTCAGCAGGTTGGTCATCTCACAGATGCTTCGATTTAGAGCAGCAGTCTCTATGCCAGAAGATACTTCTGCAACGGCCCTTGAACGGCCTTACTTCTGTCTGTGGGAATGCCAGATCTGTTCACAAGTTGCAACCCACTTAGTTCAAAGGGATTGGCATCGGTGACAAGATAGCAATCCAACATTTAACCCAATTACAAATTTTCTTTCAATCCTTCCAACTCAAGAGTTCCTTTTAATCAACTCCCCATCAAGTAAGGAAACTACTCACGCATTGTAAATAAAGAATCCATGGCACATGAAAGGAAATTAAAAGAAGACATGATTATTGATATTGAAATTGAATTATAAAGAAATAATCCTTGCATTAAATAATCATAAAAGTATCTGAATGACAAAATTGAACATAACAAAGAACATGGAAGATCAGAACCAAGTTAAGAGAACAAACTAGGATGATGATATCTTAATGAGGAAATAACTCTTCTCAATGTTCCAATGCTAAGATCAATTGAAAATTAAAATCCTAAAACTAGAGAGAGAAACCTAAGAGAGTGAAAAATAGATCTAAAACTACTAAATGAATGTCTGTGTTGTTTCTGCATATTCTCTGACTCTAGTCTGCTGTTCCGGGCCGAAAACTGGGCCAGAATAAGGCCCAAAATCGCCCCACAAATTCTGCAGATTATGCAGATCGCACATGTCACGCGATCGCGTCGTCCACGCTACCGCGTCGCCTGTGCTTTCCAATCCGCGCGGCCGCGTCGCTGCGATTTGAGCTCCTTCGCGCGGTCGCGTGAGCCATGCGACCGCGTCACTTCTCGCTGGTTATCTCCTCAATTTCTTGTGTTCCTTCCATTTTTGCTAGCTTCCTCTCCAATCTCCATCTCATTCATGCCCTATGGGGACTGAAACACTTGACACACAGATCACGGCATCGAATAGAATAAAGGAGAATTAAAAGTAAATAATTAAAGTCTCTAGGAAGCAATTTTCAAACATGTACTGAATTTAGGAAGGAAATCTAAATGCATGCTAAATTGATGAATAAGTGGGCAAGGATCATGACAAAACCACACAATTAAACACAATATAAATCATAAAATAGTGGTTTATCAGATTGTAATCTTTGATTTGTTTGATTCTTTAAGTCCATTATTTTGTGTATACATGCATTTATATGATTGAGGCCATCATTTCAAATAGCTCACTTACCCAAATAGCCTTACCTTTTATCTTCCATTATTAGCCAACTTTGAGCCTATGATAAACCCACTTGTTCTTAAAGTGAAAAACAATAAATGTCCTTTATTTGGATCTTTGATTAACTTTGGCTAGTGAGTGTGTGTATCGTTCAAGTGTGGGGAAACTTGGGACATTGGTTGGGGAAAGGTGTGTATTGTATTTTTGTTGAAAATATTGGGAATTGGGTACATACTCATGTATTAATTAAGTGTAAAACCATATGCATTGATACTTTTGTATATACTTTATTGCAAAAATAAAAAAAATGAGAAAATAAAAAAGAAAAAAAAATATATATGGAAAGAAAAAAATATAGAAAGAAAAAAGAAAAAAGAAAAGCAATAAGAAGGGGACAAAATGCCCCAAAGTGAAGCTCAACAATAATCAATGCATACAAGTTGTGATCAATGACGAACTGATTTCCTATCGGTAAAGAAATTCACAAATATTATCGCGTTGCAAGTATAGCTTCTAAACCAACAGAAAATCCTTTTGTACAAACATTTGGTTGTCACAAGTAACAAACCCTTTAAAATTTATAACCGAAGTATTTAAACCTCGGGTCGTCTTCTCAAGGAACTGCAGGGAGGTATGTTCTTATTATTGGTTATGAGTTTTGTAAATTGGGGGTTTTTGAAATAAGAAGCAAGTAATTTAAATAACAAGAAAAATAAATTAATAATAATAATAATAATAGAAAAGAACTCTTGGCAAGGTATGAGAATTTGGAAGTCCTATCCTAGTTATCCTTATCGATGGTGATGAGAATTGAGTTTTAATCCCACTTAGTTAACCTTTACTAAAGCAAAGGAAAGTCAAGTGGACTAATTAGCTTGAACCTCAAATCCTAGTCAATCCCTGTGGGAAGACTAGCTTTAGAGCGATCCAAATCAGTTAGTAATCTGCCAATTTCAATCACTGCTGAGTTTGACAACTCAAGCGTTACCAATTACTTAACCAAAGCCAAAAGAAAGAAAATATCTAAATTAAATTAAAAGCATTCATAAATAGAATAAAACAATCATAGACTGAAATACCTCAAATGATATTAATTAAGAAAATCATAATATGAATGTAGCATAAGTCAAATTGAAGAGATAAATAATAATTAAAGGTATATAATAAAAGTAGAAAATAAATAAGAGGAACATTGAACCTGTGATTGAAGAAGATGAAATCCTAAATTCTAAGAGAGAGGAGAGAACCTCTCTCTCTAAAAACTACATCTAAAACTAAAAATTATGAATTATGAGCTGATGATCATGAATGAATGGATTCCCCCATTTTATAGCCTCTAGCCTGTGTTTTCTGGGCTGAAAACTGGGTCGAAAATAGCCCAGAAATCGCTGGAGAAGAAATCTGCCACGCTGATTTTCGTCACTGCGACGCGTCTGCGTGGAGCACACGTTCGCATTGCCTAGCGTCAGAGCAACTATGTCATATTATATATCAAATTGAAGCCCCAGACGTTAGCTTTCCAACGCAACTAAAATTGCATCGTTTGGACCTCTGTAGCTCAAGTTATGACCGTTTTAGTGCGAGAGGGTCAGGCTGACAGCTTTGCAGTTCCTTCAACTTCTTGTATTCCTTCCACTTTTGCATGCTTCCTTTCCATCCTCCAAGCCATTCCTATCCTATAAACTCTGAAATCACTTAACACACATATCAATGCATCGAATGGTAATAGGAGAGGATTAATAATTAGCAATTTAAAGGCCAAAGAAACATGTTTTCAACCATAGCACAAAATCAGGAAGGAAAACGTAAAATATGCGATTAGTATGAATAAGTAGGTAAAGAGTTGATAAAAACCACTCAATTGAGCACAAGATAAACCATAAAATAGTGGTTTATCAACCTCCCTACACTTAAACATTAGCATGTCCTCATGCTAAGCTCAAGAGAAGCTATAAAAGTGAAGAGGAATGATAGAATGTATGAAATGCAACCTATCTATATGAATGCAACTACATGCTAAGATGTTTCTATCTACTTGGTTAAAAGTAAATAATCTCTTCCAGAAAAAAGTAATTCAAATTCCACTAATTCAAATCATATAATAAAAGACAAGTAAACTTGTAAGAAGATAGCTCATGAAAGCAGGGAACATAGAATCAAGCATTGAACCCTCACTGGTAGTGTATATCACTCTAGTCTCTCAAGTGTATAGGGTAATTCACTCTACTCTTCTCTAATCATGCTTTCTAAACTTTGTTCTTCATCTAACCAATCAACAAATATTTAGTATACCAATGCAAACATCATGAGGTCTTTTTAGGGTTGTAATGGGGCTGAGGTAAAGGTAAGGATATATGTATGGCCAAGTGAGCTTTATAAATTGAATCTTTAATTAACCTAAGCTTTTACCTAGCATACATATACTCTATATAACTTTAGAATCATGCCTAGCTACCCAAAAATCCTTCATTTTGCATTACCTACTCATGCATAAGCTTTTTCTTTAATTTTATCACATATGCATTGATTTTTCATTAGCTTATCATTGGGGTAATTTTGTCCCCTTATTTACTTATTTATTGAATTTTTTTTTTGGATTTTTTTTAACTGAAACATAAAAACTGAAATATCATATCAATGCATATGGAATTTTTTATTTTCTATTTTACATGAGTAGGTTCCCAAATTTCCCAATCTTCAAAATCAGCAACATGATACATTCCCTTTATTAACCCATGTTCCCACAGTTTCCCCACACTTAGTTGATACACAATCTCTATCTTAAGCTAACCAAAGATTCAATTGGGGTAATTAATTATTTTTCTGCTTAAGATTAGTGATGTGGTAAAATATAGAATAAATGGGGTTTAAAGGCTCAAAGTGGCTAACAAGGGTGACATAAAAGGGTAGGCTTATTTGGGATAAGTGAGCAAAAATAAATAATGGCCTCAATCATATGCAAGTATATAAATACACTAAATAATGGACATGTAGAGTGGAACAAAGTAAAGATTGCAATTATAGAGAAGAAAACACACAAGAATAAAATATTTATGGTTAACTTAATGTAACCATGTAATTAATCTCAAAATCTCACAGGTTGTGTGTTCTTTGGCTCAAAAATCATGTTCCAAATACAACTTCAAACAAATTTAACACATAGAAAATTTTAATTTTTTTTAATTTAAATTAGTAAAATTTTTCAAAAATAGGGTCTTAAAAAGAAACTTATTATTTTTCAACTAAGTAGTGCTTAAATGCAAACAATCAACTACACATGCAATCTATTATGCAATGCAACAATGAACTAATAAAGAAAATAAAACAATGGTGTTGGAAAGAAGAAAATAGCTAACCCATGGAGATCGGTATCGACCTCCCACACTTAAAGATTGCACTGTCCTCGGTGCATTCAAAAGATGTACAAGTGGACGGGTTGCTTCAACTGATACTTTCCAAAGATTGTGCAGGTGGACTTGTTTGTCTTCCCATTAAGAAGCTTTTCCTCTCCCTTCGTGGTGGCCATCCTGAAAGAAGAGGGAAAAGAAGAAAAATAACCCAAAAATAAAGATAGAAAATAAATAAAATATGGGTGTTAATGCCAGATAATAAGGGTCCCAATTACATGGTAGCTACAACATGCAAGTGAGAAAATAGTAGAAGTACATGGCAAATCAAGAGTGCAAAAATTTGTAACAATAGGGAAGAGAGTGCAAGACAATATAAATTAATGTCAATGCAAAATTAATACAAATATCGTAAAAGATTAGCATTGACTTAAATAATATTACCCAACAGTGTAAAACAAGTCACTGAGCACCAAAATAATACCAGAAAAGACACAACAGTTGAATATGAACAAGTGACACCAATGGAAAAATAATAAATTTAGAAAAGAAAGCAAAAATATGCACAAAATTAAAATACAATGAATGAAATATGCAAATAAATTAAGTAAAATAGAATGAAGGTGAAAAAGAAGGAGAAGTGAAAGAAATAAAGTGAGAAAGAAAGAAGAAAAAAGAAAAGATAGAAGAGATTAGGATTAGAAAGGAAAAGACAAGATAATTGGCGCTGATCTGGATAAGTTGTGTGGCGCAGGTGATGCGGACGCGTGAGTGACACGGTCGCGTGGTGCGCGATAAGGTCAGGTGACGCGGACGCGTGGGTCACGCGATCACGTTACCTGATTTGTGCGATTGGCGCGAATGCAGCCTCGCGTTCGCGTAACTCTCTGTTCGAAACTCTTTTTGCCAAATTTTTAGGTGACGCGGTCGCGTGGTAGGGCTTGTGCTTCTAGCACCATTCCAGCCCCATTCCATCGCAACATGCTGCCATGCACCCCTTTTTACGCCGATTTTCAGGTCACGCGTTCGTGTGGGTGACGCGTTCGCATGGGAGGCATTTTTCGCAAATGACGCAGACGCGTCAACGAAGCGGTCGCGTGGGTTAATTTGTGCCAAAGGCACGCCTCCAGCCACGCTCTCACGTGACTCTCTGTTCACTTTTCTTTTCTTCCTAATGCACTTGTGATGCTGACGCGTCATCGACGCTTACGCGTCGCGTGCATTTTTTTATATGCAAAATGCAGAATGCAGTATGCAGATGTTATGAATAATTTCAGGTTCAATGAAATAAAATAAAATTAAAAAAAAACTAAATAAAATTATAATTGAAAAAGGAACGATCATACCATGGTGGGTTGTCTCCCACCTAGCACTTTTAGTTAAAGTCCTTAAGTTGGACATTTGGGGAGTCCTTTGTTATGGTGGCTTGTGCTTGTACTAATCCTTGAATCTCCACCAATGTTTGTGATTCCAATAGCCTCCGGGATCCCAAACTAGGCGCAGAAAGCCTTCAAGCAAGTTGAAGCAAGTGACAAGGCCCCAAGAATGTTGATTGCTAGAATGAATTCTGGGGTCCCAAACTTTGCTTTTGCACCCGTCTTCTTGTTGATCATCATGATTCCATCCGGGTAGCAAGCAATCTGAATTCTCACTAAAGCGGCCAAACAACTTCCTAGACCCATTCAGTTGAGCTTTACACCAACCTTTGCATTTAAACTTTGAGCTTTCCACCATATTGAATCTTGCATGAGAATTCTTACCACTGACCATCTTTCTCTTACTCTTAATGCCACAAAGAGCTCTAAGTTGACCATCTGTCTCAAGTAAACCATATTCAAGTGGGATGAGAAAGCTAAGGGATATGAATTTTACCCACTTGAATGTTGTGAAGGATGATGGTGACTTAGGCGGAGAGGTCTCCAATAACTTTGGCAAGGTGACTTCAAGCTCCACTCCTTTGTGCTCTTTGACAACTTCCACCTTTTTGCAAACTTCTTCAATTTTAACCTCTTTCTCTTGGTAGCTTTCTTCGAATTCAATCCCTTCTTCATTACTTACCAAGGGCATGGGAGGTTGTGCTTCTTCTTCTTTAATTTCCATCTCTTGATCAACCTCTTCCAAGTCTTCAACCATGATATGCCTCGGAGGTTGTACACCCTCTTCAACATCAAATTCAAACGTCTTGGAAGGAGGTTCTATGACTGGACTTTCCCATGGAGGTTCTGCATCTCCTAAGTCTTCAACCATTTCCTCCTCTTTAACTATTATGGCTTTCTCCACTTGTTCCAATACAAAGCCATGTTTCTCATTGTCCACCGAAGTTTCTTGTGTCTCCTTCATGCTATGCTCTTCTTTTGATTCTCTATATGTAGCCATGGGAGTACTTTGAGTGTTCAGATGTTGGGAAGCTAATTTATTCACTACCTTGATTAAGGCAGTCGCGAGTTCCAGTACACCTCTTTGCATCCTTGCTTGTCCTTGAAGAAGAACACGAAGGGTGTCATCCATTGGAGATTGGGGTGGATATGAGGGTTCATTATTTTGGAGAAAGGGTTCATAATAGGAAGATGGTTCTTCTTGATAAGGATATGGAGATGGTGAATATTGAGGTGCTGGTTCTGGGTGTGGTTCATATGGTGGTTGGTGTGGTGGATACAAGTTAGGGTCATATGGTGGTATTTGGTGGTAAGGGGCTTGTGAGTATGGTGGTTCAAAGTTGTGTTGAGGAGATGGTTCATAAGCATATGGCGGGGCTTGTTGGTAACTACAAGGTGTAACAACCCTGATTTTCGAGTACGCGAGATCTTTTCTAAAGGCACTGATTTCTCCGAAAGATCAGCAAAGGGAACACCTCTAATATACTTATTGTCATTATGTCATCTTTAAGCTAGAACCTCTTCTGAGGCAAGCTCGATAACGCAATCACGAAGAACCTAGTTTTTGAACCGTACCGGTTATGAGTTTTAATTCTGATTTTCGTAAGTAGTCTCAGTTTGACGAACCGGAATTGATTCATGAGAGAAGAGAGATAATAGGATAATATTATCATTATTTTAGTATTAGAAGCTTCTTGAATGATATTATAAGGTTACCTGGTCAGTTTTAGTTAAAAATAGAAAATCGGTTTAACCGGGTTCACAGTTTACTGGTGAAGCTTAGCACCAGCACTCTCTGATGACTTTAGCAATGCTAAGGCCTCATCATACATGTTTTATTCTCATAATAAATATGTTACTAGTGTCATTTATGCTAGTAGCTCAGAAAATAATTTTTAGAGATGTTTTTACAAGTGTTCCGATACATCTAGTTTTAGTAGCTATACACCTGAGATATTTTAATATTATTCTAATCCACCTCCAAGCCAACCAATCACAACTCGCCCTACACCCCCAAAACCCCCAAGGCTGGTTCATTTTCACCTTGTGACCAAATTCTCAAGAGAGAAAAAGAGAGAAAACTTCTTAGTTCCAAATCTTCAAAGCTTGATTTCTGCTGAACTAAAACTCAAATCAAAATTCCAATCCAACCAAAATGATCCTCTCTTCTTAATCTACATAACCATGTAACTTATCAAGGATGGAAATAAGGTGAGATGGCTGTCTCCCTCTCTCTTCAATTCGGTTTTCAAGGAAACATGCTTAAACAAGTGTTTTCTTGATGTTCTTCCTTAGATCTCTTGCTTAGCTTGACTTGTGGGCCAAAGATCTTTGATTTCCTGCACGTTTAAGGTAAGGATAACCTTCCTAAGATGCTGCTGAAGTTTGTTTTATTGATGGTTTAGAGTTTTAAAGTTGTTCTTGATATGATTTAGGAGGAAAAAGTGCTTAAGGACCACCTGAAAGTCTAACCAAATTAGGAGCAGCAAAACCAGGTAGGAATTGACGAATTTAATCTTGATTGATTGTGTTTGAGTTGTGTGATTATGATATGGTTTGGCTGTGCTTGAAATTGATTGTTTGTATGAGTAATTCTTGTTGAAATTTTGGTGAAAATTTGATGAAATTTGATGAAATTCAAGCTATGAATGTGTGTTCTTGGAGCAGCTGGTAAATGAAACCCTAGGCCCTAAATTGGGGTTCAATTTGTGTTAAAATCATGTAGAAAAGATGGGATTTTAGTGGCTGGAAATTTATTTTGAATTTTGGTGAAAATCGGTTGCTGAAAAGACTGAAAAACGGGTAAAAACAGAGAAAGAATTTGAAGAATATACGAAGAACACGAAGAACACTTTGAGTGTGGTGAAGAACATTGAAGAACACCTTTTAGATCTTAGAAAGGGCAAGGAAGTAAAATTTTTGGTGTTTAAGGAGTTATATGGTAATTTTTGGAAGTTAGGGTGGTAAAAGTAGAAATATTAAAAGTTACAGGTGGTAAAAACTGAATTTTAAAGGTTAAAAGTAAAAGGTAAGTTAATTTTCGAAAATTTAGTATTAAAATAATAAATAATAATAAAATATTAAATAATAATATTTAATTAAAAATAATATTTTAATAAAAATACTAAAATAATGCGGAAAAGGCAGTTTTCTGTAAAAGCTTTAGAAAAATAACTTTAAGTGCAGAATCTCATAATTACCTTCATAAAACACTTAGGGAGTGGTAATAACATGATAGAGAGGCAAAGATAAAGAAAAGATAAAAAGTTAAAGAAAAGATAAAAACCAAAGAAAAAGTCTGTAAAATTTTAATGACAGAAAAACAGACAAAGACTAGTGAACGAAGTAGGGCAACTTAGTTACTACTTGAGTTGCGACTAGGGTTAGGTGTTATATGAAAAGTTCAACTGTTTCAGTATAGACTTACTGAACTTATACCTGGGACAGGCTAACTATTCATACCAAAATTTACATAAGCTTTAAATACACAAGTTAAACAGAGAAATCAGAGCAGAATAAAGTAACACAGAGCACAGAGTAACCAGAGTAAAGTAAAGATATACAAAGAGAAAAGAATAATATGATAAAGAGAAATGGTTTGAGCCAGGATATTGTAAAAGTGAAAGATGTAAAGTTTGTACAGTATGATTGAACAGAGAAAGAAAGAGGTACTGCATAAGAATGTGAAAATGATGATGAATAATGAGATTGATGATGAATGATGATAATGAGAATGATTATGTAATGATCTGCTTCGTGAAGGCAGTCAGATAGATAGTGGTACAACCACAAAATGTTTTCCAGTGTTACACAGCTATTGAGAGCTGTACCTGCAACTGATAACCTGGGATCACTTGCAGAGGATATTAATTCATACACGGCTAGAATGCCGCACCTGTAAGGCAAGGATTGCTTACAGAGAATATGATTTCATACACGGCTGGAATGCCGCCACCTGTAAGGCAGAGTTCGCTTACAGAGGATATCACGCATACGTCGGTTAGTGAGAACTGTACCTATGCTGACTGGAAAACCATACCCGTTTCAACTGATTCCGGTTACGTCGGGAGCGGGTAGAAACTGACAGATGAGCTCATTACCTGCACTAGGGCTAGACATGCATCATACTTGGTTGCGCATTTCCTTTGTTATGATTGTGGTATGAATGTATGCTTTCCTTATTTGTATTCCATTCTATGCGCTTGTGTTATTTTCTTGTATTCTTCTGTTTGTGTTTTACTATCTGTTTTCTCTATCTTCTCTACTTATCTGTGTTTTCTAATTACTGCTTCTTTGTATTCTGCTAATAGTCTGCTAAACAACATAGAATTAATGAACGTAACTAATAACCCCGACCCTACTAAGAACTCCCCAGTTCTTACCCCTTCTCTCTCCCTTCACCCTTCAAATGGAAGTAAGAGTACCTTACCATAGTTCGCTGATGACCATTCGCAAGAAGAGGATTCTGCTCTAGATAGTCTTCTGAGTCTAGGGTGAATATCGTTCTCTGATTATATGTATATACTGTGAGACCAGCCAACGTCTGCACCCCGTTCGTATGCGCACTTTAACCTAAATCCAGTGTACGAGATTCCTATTGTGTGGCTACTTCATGAGGTACCAGAGAGACGTCCTATGGAAAAGTCTGATCGTGCAGAGGAGTAGCAGATGATGTTCTATCTTTTGATGACGTTCCACCTGACTTGAGTTTTGAAGACCTAGAATGTACTTTCCCTTGCTTTAGTAGTTTAGAGGGACTAGGTGAGCATAGAGTCTAGGCTAGCCTAGGTGCCAGCTTAGGGACCTCTTGAATAGGTCAGGACCTGGGATGTTGTATGTATATACATGTATATATATATTATTTAGCTATATCTTGGGGTGTTCTAACTAACAGTCTATATTCTAATAAAGGCTGAATCACCAAATGTTGTGAACTACTTGTGATGTATTTATGTGTGGTTGTTTATAACTGTTTTATCTGTTATTATTTGTGAATTGATTATAAATGATTCTGTCTATAATCCAAACGTTTTCAAAAAAAAAAAATACACGTCGCAAATTAACTACGCTTTTAACAACGAATCAGGCTCATATGATAAATAATAGATAATAATTAGGAAGACAAATTGGCAGCGCTCAGTTTCCGGTATGATCTAGACATATTGAAAATTGGGTCGTTACAATTTGGTATCAGAGCAGTTCGTTCCCAGTAAAGCCTGGGGGGTGGACTGACTGTGCTTCATTGCATACTCTGCTTGTGTGTCTCATGCTATTAGGGTATCTTTAAGATACATTTGGCATGAATGTCTATGAGCACTCATTTTGGGAATGTTCGTGCTTAACTTGAGATATTAAGATTGATCACCTTAATGTTGATTATTTGGTGTGGATAAGACTTCAATGACTGTGAATAGGCATGGTTTAATCGAGCTTTGAACGATGAATCAACGTGAGCCACAACTATCTTCATAGCTGTTATGATCTTCATGGCTATGGATGTGTGTGATTTGGATGCTGTAAGGAACGGACCTATCTCTTCGTCAAGATGGCTTGAAGAAAATAGATTGCTTGAAGATGGATTCTGCACCTGGCTGAAATTTTGAGGGCAAAATTTTCTTTTAGGGGGGTAGAATGTAACAACCCTGATTTTCGAGTACGTGAGATCTTTTCTAAAGGCACAGATTTCTCCGAAAGATCAGCAAAGGGAACACCTCTAATATACTCATTGTCATTATGTCATCTTTAAGCTAGAACCTCTTCTGAGGCAAGCTCGATAACGCAATCACGAAGAACCTAGTTTTTGAACCGTACCGGTTAGGTGTTTTAATTCTGATTTTTGTAAGTAGTCTCAGTTTGACAAACCGGAATTGATTCATGAGAGAAGAGAGATAATAGGATAATATTATCATTATATTAGTATTAGAATCTTCTTGAATGATATTATAAAGTTACCTGGTCAGTTTTAGTTAAAAATAGAAAATTGGTTTAACCGGGTTCACAGTTTACTGGTGAAGCTTAGCACCAGCACTCTCTGATGACTTTAGCAATGCTAAGGCCTCATCATACATGTTTTATTCTCATAATAAATATGTTACTAGTGTCATTTATGCTAGTAGCTCAGAAAATAATTTTTAGAGATGTTTTTACAAGTGTTCCGATACATCTAGTTTTAGTAGCTATACACCTGAGATATTTTAATATTATTCTAATCCACCTCCAAGCCAACCAATCACAACTCACCCTACACCCCCAAAACCCCCAAGGCTGGTTCATTTTCACCTTGTGGCCGAAATTCTCAAGAGAGAAAAAGAGAGAAAAGTTCTTAGTTCCAAATCTTCAAAGCTTGATTTCTGCTGAACTAAAACTCAAATCAAAATTCCAATCCAACCAAAATGATCCTCTCTTCTTTCTCTACATAACCATGTAACTTATCAAGGCTAGAAATAAGGTGAGATGGCTGTCTCCCTCTCCCTTCAATTCGGTTTTCAAGGAAACATGCTTAAACAAGTGTTTTCTTGATGTTCTTCCTTAGATCTCTTGCTTAGCTTGACTTGTGGGCCAAAGATCTTTGATTTCCTGCACGGTTAAGGTGAGGATAACCTTCCTAAGATGCTGCTGAATTTCGTTTTGTTGATGGTTTAGAGTTTTAAAGTTGTTCTTGATGTGATTTAGGAGGAAAAAGTGCTTAAGGACCACCTGAAAGTCTAACCAAATTAGGAGCAGCAAAACCAGGTAAGGATTGACGAATTTAATCTTGATTGATTGTGTTTGAGTTGTGGGATTCTGATATGGTTTGTCTGTGCTTGAAATTGATTGTTTGTATGAGTAATTCTTGTTGAAATTTTGGTGAAAATTTGATAAAATTTGATGAAATTCAAGCTATGAATGTGTGTTCTTGGAGCAGCTGGTAAATGAAACCCTAGGCCCTAAATTGGGGTTCAATTTGTGTTAAAATGATGTAGAAAAGTTGGGGTTTTAGTGGCTGGAAATTTATTTTGAATTTTGGTAAAAATCGGTTGCTGAAAAGACTGAAAAATGGGTAAAAACAGAGAAAGAATTTGAAGAATATACGAAGAACACGAAGAACACTTTGAGTGTGGTGAAGAACATTGAAGAACACCTTTTAGATCTTAGAAAGGGCAAGGAAGTAAAATTTTTGGTGTTTAAGGGGTTATATGGTAATTTCTGGAAGTTAGGGTGGTAAAAGTAGAAATATTAAAAGTTACGGGTGGTAAAAAGTGAATTTTAAAAGTTAAAAGTAAAAGGTAAGTTAATTTTCAAAAATTTAGTATTAAAATAATAAATAATAATAAAATATTAAATAATAATATTTAATTAAAAATAATATTTTAATAAAAATAATAAAATAATGCGAAAAAGGCAGTTTTCTGTAAAAGCTTTAGAAAGACAACTTTAAGTGCAGAATCTCATAATTACCTTCATAAAACACTTAGGGAGTGGTAATAACATCATAGTGAGGCAAATATAAAGAAAAGATAAAAAGTTAAAGAATAGATAAAAACCAAAGAAAAAGACTGTAAAATTTTAATGACAGAAAAACAGACAGAGACTAGTGAACGAAGTAGGGCAACTTAGTTACTACTTGAGTTGCGACTAGGGTTTGGTGTTATATGAAAAGTTAAACTGTTTCAGTATAGACTTACTGAACCTATACCTGGGACATGCTAACTATTCATACCAAAATTTACATAAGCTTTAAATACACATGTTAAACAGAGAAATCAGAGCAGAATAAAGTAACACAGAGCACAGAGTAACCAGAGTAAAGTAAAGAGATACAAAGAGAAAAGAATAATATTATAAAGAGAAATGGTTTGAGCCAGGATATTGTAAAAGTGAAAGATGTAAAGTTTGTACAGTATGATTGAACAGAGAAAGAAAGAGGTACTGCATAAGAATGTGAAAATGATGATGAATAATGAGAATGATGATGAATGATGATAATGAGAATGATTATGTAATGATCTGCTGCGTGAAGGCAATCAGATAGATAGTGGTACAACCACAGAATGTTTTCCAGTATTACACAGCTATTGAGAGCTGTACCTGCAACTGATAACCTGGGATCACTTACAGAGGATATTAATTCATACACGGCTAGAATGCCGCACCTGTAAGGCAAGGATTGCCTACAGAGAATATAAATTCATACACGGCTGGGATGCCGCCACCTGTAAGGCAGAGTTCACTTACAGAGGATATCACGCATACGTCGGTTAGTGAGAACTGTACCTATGCTGACTGGAAAACCATACCCATTTCAGCTGCTTCGGGTTACGTCGGGAGCGGGTAGAAACCAACAGATGAGCTCATTACTTGCACTAGGGATAGACATGCATCATACTTGGTTGCGCATTTCCTTTGTTATGATTGTGGTATGAATGTATGCTTTCCTTGTTTGTATTCCATTCTCTGCGCTTGTGTTATTTTCTTGTATTCTTCTGTTTGTGTTCTGCTATCTGTTTTCTCTATCTTCTCTACTTATCTGTGTTTTCTAATTATTGCTTCTTTGTATTCTGCTAATAGTCTGCTAAACAACATAGAATTAATGAATGTAACTAATAACCCCGACCCTACTAAGAACTCCCCAGTTCTTACCCCTTCTCTCTCCTTTCCCCCTTCAAATGGAAGTAAGAGTACCTTACCATAGTTCGCTGATGACCGTTCGCAAGAAGAGGATTCTGCTCTAGATAGTCTTCTGAGTCTAGGGTGAATATCGTTCTCTGATTATATGTATATACTGTGAGACCAGCCAACGTCTGCACCCCGTTCGTATGCGCACTTTAACCTGAATCCTGTGTACGAGATTCCTATTGTGTGGCTACTTCATGAGGTAACAGAGAGACGTCCTGTGGAAAAGTCTGATTGTGCAGAGGAGTAGCAGATGATGTTCTATCTTTTGATGACGTTCCACCTGACTTGAGTTTTGAAGACCTAGAACGTACTTTCCCTCGCTTTAGTAGTTTAGAGGGACTAGGTGAGTATAGAGTCTAGGCTAGCCTAGGTGCCAGCTTAGGGACCTCTTGAACAGGTCAGGACCTGGGATGTTGTATGTATATACATGTATATAGATATTATTTAGCTATATCTAGGGGTGTTCTAACTAACAGTCTATATTCTAATAAAGGCTGAATCACTGAATGTTGTCAACTACTTGTGATGTATTTATGTGTGGTTGTTTATAACTGTTTTATCTGTTATTATTTGTGAATTGATTATAAATGATTCTATCTATAATCCAAACGTTTTCAAAAAAAAAATACACCTCGCAAATTAACTACGCTTTTAACAACGAATCAGGCTCATATGATAAATAATAGATAATAATTAGGAAGACAAATTGGTAGCGCTCAGTTTCTGGTATGATCTAGACATATTGAAAATTGGGTCGTTACAATTTGGTATCAGAGCAGTTCGTTCCCAGTAAAGCCTGGGGAGTGGACTGACTGTGCTTCTTTGCATACTCTGCTTGTGTATCTCATGCTGTTAGGGTATCTTTAAGATACATTTGGCATAAATGTCTATGAGCACTCATTTTGGGAATGTTCGTGCTTAACTTGAGATATTAAGATTGATCACCTTAATGTTGATTATTTTGTGTGGATAAGACCTCAATGACTGTGAATAGGCATGGTTTAATCGAGCTTCGAACGATGAATCAACGTGAGCCACAACTATCTTCATAGCTGTTATGATCTTCATGGCTATGGATGTGTGAGATTTGGATGCTGTAAGGAACGGACCTATCTCTTCATCAGGATGGCTTGAAGAAAATAGATTGCTTGAAGATGGATTCTGCACCTGGCTGAAATTTTGAGAGCAAAATTTTCTTTTAGGGGGGTAGAATGTAACAACCCTGATTTTCGAGTATGCGAGATCTTTTCTAAAGGCACGAATTTCTCCGGAAGATCAGCAAAGGGAACACCTCTAATATACTCATTGTCATTATGTTATCTTTAAGCTAGAACCTCTTCCGAGGCAAGCTCGATAACGCAATCACGAAGAACCTTGTTTTTGAACCGTACCGGTTAGGAGTTTTAATTCTGATTTTCGTAAGTAGTCTCAGTTTGACGAACCAGAATTGATTCATGAGAGAAGAGAGATAATAGGATAATATTATCATTATATTAGTATTAGAAGCTTCTTGAATGATATTATAAGGTTACCTGGTCAGTTTTAGTTAAAAATAGAAAATCGGTTTAACCGGGTTCACAGTTTACTGGTGAAGCTTAGCACCAGCACTCTCTGATGACTTTAGCAATGCTAAGGCCTCATCATACATGTTTTATTCTCATAATAAATATGTTACTAGTGTCATTTATGCTAGTAGCTCAGAAAATAACTTTTAGAGATGTTTTTACAAGTGTTCCGATACATCTAGTTTTAGTAGCCATACACCTGAGATATTTTAATATTATTCTAATCCACCTCCAAGCCAACCAATCACAACTCACCCTACACCCCCAAAACCCCCAAGGCTGGTTCATTTTCACCTTGTGGCCGAAATTCTCAAGAGAGAAAAAGAGAGAAAAGTTCTTAGTTCCAAATCTTCAAAGCTTGATTTCTGCTGAATTAAAACTCAAATCAAAATTCCAATCCAACCAAAATGATCCTCTCTTATTTCTCTACATAACCATGTAACTTATCAAGGTTGGAAATAAGGTGAGATGGCTGTCTCCCTCTCTCTTCAATTCGGTTTTCAAAGAAACATGCTTAAACAAGTATTTTCTTGATGTTCTTCCTTAGATCTCTTGCTTAGCTTGACTTGTGGGCCAAAGATATTTGATTTCCTGCACGTTTAAGGTGAGCATAACCTTCCTAAGATGCTGCTGAAGTTCGTTTTGTTGATGTTTTAGAGTTTTAAAGTTGTTCTTGATGTGATTTAGGAGAAAAAGTGGTTAAGGACCACCTAAAAGTCTAACCAAATTAGGAGCAGCAAAACCAGGTTGGGATTGACGAATTTAATCTTGATTGATTGTGTTTGAGTTGTGTGATTATGATATGGTTTGGCTGTGCTTGAAATTGATTGTTTGTATGAGTAATTCTTGTTGAAATTTTGGTGAAAATTTGATGAAATTTGATGAAATTCAAGCTATGAATGTGTGTTCTTGGAGCAGCTGGTAAACGAAACCCTAGGCCCTAAATTGGGGTTCAATTTGTGTTAAAATCATGTAGAAAAGTTGGGGTTTTAGTGGCTAGAAATTTATTTTGAATTTTGGTAAAAATCGGTTGCTGAAAAGACTGAAAAATGGGTAAAAACAGAGAAAGAATTTGAAGAATATACGAAGAACACGAAGAACACTTTGAGTGTGGTGAAGAACATTGAAGAACACCTTTTAGATCTTAGAAAGGGCAAGGAAGTAAAATTTTTGGTGTTTAAGGGGTTATATGGTAATTTCTGGAAGTTAGGGTGGTAAAAGTAGAAATATTAAAAGTTACGGGTGGTAAAAAGTGAATTTTAAAGGTTAAAGGTAAAAGGTAAGTTAATTTTCGAAAATTTAGTATTAAAATAATAAATAATAATAAAATAATGCGGAAAAGACAGTTTTCTGTAAAAGCTTTTAGAAAGACAACTTTAAGTGCAGAATCTCATAATTACCTTCATAAAACACTTAGGGAGTGGTAATAACATGATAGTGAGGCAAAGATAAAGAAAAGATAAAAAGTTAAAGAAAAGATAAAAACCAAAGAAAAAGTCTGTAAAATTTTAATGACAGAAAAATAGACAGAGACTAGTGAACGAAGTAGGGCAACTTAGTTAGTACTTGAGTTACGACTAGGGTTAGGTGTTATATGAAAAGTTAAACTGTTTCAGTATAGACTTAATGAACCTATACCTGGGACAGGCTAACTATTCATACCGAAATTTACATAAGCTTTAAATACACATGTTAAACAGAGAAATCAGAGCAGAATAAAGTAACACAGAGCATAGAGTAACCAGAGTAAAGTAAAGAGATACAAAGAGAAAAGAATAATATGATAAAGAGAAATGGTTTAAACCAGGATATTGTAAAAGTGAAAGATGTAAAGTTTGTACAGTATGATTGAATAGAGAAAGAAAGAGGTACTGCATAAGAATGTGAAAATGATGATGAATAATGAGAATGATAATGAATAATGATAATGAGAATGATTATGTAATGATCTGCTGCGTGAAGGCAGTCAGATAGATAGTGGTACGACCACAGAACGTTTTCCAGTGTTACATAGCCATTGAGAGCTGTACCTGCAATTGATAACCTGGGATCACTTGCAGAGGATATCAATTCATACACGGCTAGAATGCCGCACCTGTAAGGCAAGGATTGCTTACAGAGAATATGATTTCATACACGGCTGGAATGCCGCCACCTGTAAGGCAGAGTTTGCTTACAGAGGATATCACGCATACGTCGGTTAGTGAGAACTGTACCTATGCTGACTGGAAAACCATACCCGTTTCAGCTGCTTCGGGTTACGTCGGGAGCGGGTAGAAACCAACAGATGAGCTCATTACCTGCGCTAGGGCTAGACATGCATCATACTTGGTTGCGCATTTCCTTTATTATGATTGTGGTATGAATGTATGCTTTCCTTGTTTGTATTCCATTCTTTGCGCTTGTGTTATTTTCTTGTATTCTTCTGTTTGTGTTCTGCTATCTATTTTCTCTATCTTCTCTACTTATCTGTGTTTTCTAATTACTGCTTCTTTGTATTCTGCTAATAGTCTGTTAAACAACATAGAATTAATGAACGTAACTAATAACCCCAACCCTACTAAGAACTCCCCAGTTCTTACCCCTTCTCTCTCTCTTCCCCCTTCAGATGGAAGTAAGAGTACCTTACCATAGTTCGCTGATGACCGTTCGCAAGAAGGGGATTCTGCTCTAGATAGTCTTCTGAGTCTTGGGTGAATATCGTTCTCTGATTATATGTATATACTGTGAGACCAGCCAACGTCTGCACCCCGTTCGTATGTGCACTTTAACCTAAATCATGTGTACGAGATTCCTATTGTGTGGCTACTTCATGAGGTACCAGAGAGACGTTCTGTGGGAAAGTCTGATCGTGCAGAGGAGTTGCAGATGATGTTCTATCTTTTGATGACATTCCACCTCACTTGAGTTTAGAAGACCTAGAACATACTTTCCCTCGCTTTAGTAGTTTAGAGGGACTAGGTGAGTATAGAATCTAGGCTAGCCTAAGTGCCAGCTTAGGGACCTCTTGAACAGGTCAGGACCTGGGATGTTGTATGTATATACATGTATATAGATATTATTTAGCTATATCTACGGGTGTTCTAACTAACAGTCTATATTCTAATAAAGGCTGAATCACCGAATGTTGTCAACTACTTATGATGTATTTATGTGTGGTTATTTATAACTGTTTTATCTGTTATTATTTGTGAATTGATTATAAATAATTCTGTCTATAATCCAAACGTTTTCAAAAAAAAAATACACCTTGCAAGTTAACTACGCTTTTAACAACGAATCAGGCTCATATGATAAATAATAGATAATAATTAGGAAGACAAATTGGTAGCACTCAGTTTCCGGTATGATCTAGACATAATGAAAATTGGGTCGTTACCCAAGGGGTCCACCATAGTCATCATTTTGGTATGCATCACAGAATGGTTGTTGGTTATAGTGCATTGGAGGGGGTTGTTGCCAAGAGGGTTGATCAAATCCTTGTGGCTCCTCCCATCTTTGATTCTTCTAACCTTGATGCCTATTTTTATTATAGTTTCCATTCCTTACAACAACATTGGAACCAAACTTAAAGTGATGGGGGTGAGAACACATAATAGCAAATAAAAATTAAAAACGAAAATAAATACAAATTTAAATTAAAAAGGTGATTGAAATTTTAAATTTTGAATTTGAAAATTAAATTTTGAATTTTGAATTTTTGAATTTTTGAAATTTGAAATTTGAAATTTAAATATTGAAATTTGAATTTGATTTTGAAATAAGATAAGGTTTTGAAAAAGATATGATTTTTGAAAAAGATTTGAATTTTGAAATTTAAAACTAAGATAAGATAAGATAAAAATTTTAAAATAGAAATCTGAAAATTTTTTTTTATGCAAATTTCGAAAATTCAATTAAAATAAAGAGAAAAGGTATTTTTGAATTAAATGAGGAAAGA
The DNA here is from genome assembly GCF_003086295.3 of Arachis hypogaea. Classification (NCBI taxonomy): domain Eukaryota; kingdom Viridiplantae; phylum Streptophyta; class Magnoliopsida; order Fabales; family Fabaceae; genus Arachis; species Arachis hypogaea. Next base: position 86,029,656 of record NC_092050.1, on the reverse strand, counting down.
GAAAAACAATAAAATGACACCAAACTTAAAATTTTTTGATCAAAACGAAGAAAACAACTAAGAACAACTTGAAGGTCAAGATGAACACGAAGAACAAATTTTTGAAAAATTTTTAATAACTAAATAAAAACCAATAACCTCTTAATTTATAAAAAAGCAAAAATAAAAACAAAAATAAAAACAAATAAACAAGCAAAAAGCAAATATTTACAATAACCAATAATAAGACACACGTTTGCAATTCCCCGGCAACGGCGCCATTTTGACGAACTGATTTCCTATTGGTAAAGAAATTCACAAATATAATTGTGTTGCAAGTATAGCTTCTAAACCAACAGAAAATCCTTTTGTACAAACGTTTGGTTGTCACAAGTAACAAACCCCTTTAAAATTTATAACCGAAGTATTTAAACCTCGGGTCGTCTTCTCAAGGAACTGCAGGGAGGTATGTTCTTATTATTGGTTATGAGTTTTGTAAATTGGGGTTTTTTGAAATAAGAAGCAAGTAATTTAAATGACAAGAAAAATAAATTATTAATAATAATAATAATAGAAAATAACTCTTGGCAAGGTATGAGAATTTGGAAGTCCTATCCTAGTTATCCTTATCGATGGTGATGAGAATTGAGTTTTAATCCCACTTAGTTAACCTTTACTAAAGCAAAGGAAAGTCAAGTGGACTAATCAATTAGTAATCTGCCAATTTCAATCACTGCTGAGTTTGACAACTCAAGCGTTACCAATTACTTAACCAAAGCCAAAAGGAAGAAAATATCTAAATTAAATTAAAAGCATTCATAAATAGAATAAAACAATCATAGACTGAAATACCTCAAATGATATTAATTAAGAAAATCATAATATGAATGTAGCATAAGTCAAATTGAAGAGATAAATAATAATTAAAGGTATATAATAAAAGTAGAAAATAAATAAGCGGAACATTGAACCTGTGATTGAAGAAGATGAAATCCTAAATCCTAAGAGAGAGGAGAGAACCTCTCTCTCTAAAAACTACATCTAAAACTAAAAATTATGAATTATGAGCTGATGATCATGAATGAATGGATTCCCCCACTTTATAGCCTCTATCTGTGTTTTCTAGGCCGAAACCTGGGTCGAAAACAGCCCAGAAATCGCTGGAGAAGAAATCTGCCATGCTGATTTTCGTCACTGCAATGCGTCCGCGTGAGCATGCGTTTGTGTTGCCTAGCGTCAGAGCAACTATGGCATATTATATATCAAATTGAAGCCCCAGACGTTAGCTTTCCAACGCAACTGGAATTGCATCGTTTGAACCTCTGTAGCTCAAGTTATGACCGTTTTAGTGCGAGAGGGTCAGGCTGACAACTTTGCAGTTCCTTCAACTTCTTGTATTCCTTCCACTTTTGCATGCTTCCTTTCCATCCTCCAAGCTATTCCTACCCTGTAAACTCTGAAATCACTTAACACACATATCAAGGCCTCGAATGGTAATAGGAGAGGATTAATAATTAGCAATTTAAAGGCTAAAGAAACATGTTTTCAACCATAGCACAAAATCAGGAAGGAAAACGTAAAATATGCGATTAGTATAAATAAGTGGGTAAAGAGTTGATAAAAACCACTCAATTGAGGACAAGATAAACCATAAAATAATGGTTTATCAACCTCCCCACACTTAAATATTAGTATGTCCTCATGATAAGCTCAAGAGAAGCTATAAAAGTGAAGAGGAATGATAGAATGTATGAAATGCAACCTATCTATATGAATGCAACTACATGCTAAGATGTTTCTATCTACTTGGTTAAAAGTAAATAAGCTCTTCCAGACAAAAGTAATTCAAATTCCACTAATTCAAATCATATAATAAAAACCAAGTAAACTTGTAAGAAGATAGCTCATGAAAGCAGGGAACATAGAATCAAGCATTGAACCCTCACTGGTAGTGTATATCACTCTAGTCTCTCAAGTGTATAGGGTAATTCACTCTACTCTTCTCTAATCATGCTTTCTAAACTTTGTTTTTCATCTAACCAATCAACAAATATTTAGTATACCAATACAAACATCATGAGGTCTTTTCAGGGTTGTAATGGGGCTGAGGTAAAGGTAAGGATTAATGTATGGCCAACTGAGATTTATAAATTGAATCTTTAATTAACCTAAACTTTTACCTAACATACATATACTCTATATAACTTTAGGATCATGCCTAGCTACCCAAAATGCCTTCATTTTGCATTACCTACTCATGCATAAGCTTTTTCTTTAATTTTATCACATATGCATTGATTTTTCATTAGCTTATCATTGGGGTAATTTTGTCCCCTTATTTACTTATTTATTGAATATTATTTTTGGATTTTTTTTTTGGAAATTTTTTTTAACTGAAACATAAAAACTGAAATATCATATCAATGCATATGGAATTTTTGATTTTCTATTTTACATGAGTAGGTTCCCAAATTTTCCAATCTTCAAAATCAGCAACATGATACATTCCCTTTATTAACCCATGTTCCCACAGTTTCCCCACACTTAGTTGATACACAATCTCTATCTTAAGCTAACCAAAGATTCAATTGGGGTAATTAATTATTTTTCCGCTTAAGATTAGTGATGTGGTAAAATATAGAATAAATGGGGTTAAAAGGCTCAAAGTGGCTAACAAGGGTGACATAAAAGGGTATGAATAAGTGGGTAAAGAGTTGATAAAAACCACTCAATTGAACACAAGATAAACCATAAAATAGTGGTTTATCAATCAAGAAAAGAATGCATGAGTATGTGAAAAAGTGAAGAATGGGTAGTTAGGTTAGATTTGAATTGCATAGGTTGCTATATAGGTTAGGAGGAAAGTTTAAGTTAATCAAAGATTCAAATTTAGTGTCCACTTGACCATATGCATCCTACCTTGACCCTAGCCACATTACAACCTTTGGATTTTTTGAAAATTAATTTGAAATAGAAAAATAAGGATTTCAAAATTTCTAATGAGAATTCCAGGAATCATGCAATATTAGCCTAAAGCTCCGGTCCAGGAATTAGACATGGCTTACTAGCCAGCCAAGCTTTCAGTGAAAGCTCCGGTCCAAAACAGTAGACATGGCCAATGGCCAGCCAAGCTTTAGCAGATCATTACATACAAAATCCAAATTTCTTAGAAAGACAAAGAAGCTCTTCTCTAATGATAGTTGAATCCTCTGTCCAAAGGGTTAGACATGGCTTAACAGCCAGCAAGGATTCAATATATCACCATGAAACTCTAGAATTCATTCTTAAAAATTCTGAAGAACATAGAATAATTAGAATTTTTTTTTTGAAAATTTTTTGAGAATAAAAAGAATAAAAACAAAAACTTAAAATTAAAATAAAATTACCTAATCTGAGCAACAAGATGAACCGTCAGTTGTCCAAACTCGAACAATCCCCGGCAACGGTGCCAAAAACTTGGTATGCAAAATCGTGATCGTTCATTCCTTTGTAACGGCGCTAAAAACTTAATACGCACGTCCATAATCTTAGTTCTTTGTCACAATTCCGCACAACTAACCAGCAAGTGCACTGTGTCGTCCAAGTAATAAACCTTACGTGAGTAAGGGTCGATCCCACAGAGATTGTCGGCTTGAAGCAAGCTATGGTCACCTTGTAAATCTCATTCAGGCGGATTCAAATGGTTATAGAGTTTTAATAATTAAAAGATAAATAAAACGTAAAATAGGATAGAGGTACTTATGTAATTCATTGGTGAGAATTTTAGATAAGCGTATGGAGATGCTTAGTTCCTTCTGAATCTCTGCTTTCCTACTGCTTTCATCCAATCCTTCATACTCCTTTCTATGGCAAGCTGTATGTAGGGCATCACCGTTGTCAATGGCTACTTCCCGCCCTCTCAGTGAAAATGGTCCAAGATGCGCTATCACCGCACGGCTAATCATCTGTCGGTTCTCGATCCTGCTGGAATAGGATTCAGTAATCCTTTTGTGTCTGTCACTACGCCCAGCACTCGCGAGTTTGAAGCTCGTCATAGCCATCCCTTCCCGGATCCTACTCGGAATACCACAGACAAGGTTTAGACTTTCCGGATCTCAAGAATGGCCACCAATAATTCTAGCCTATACCACGAAGACTCTGATCGTTGATCAGGAGGCTAAGAGATACACATTCAGGCTTGTTTCCATGTCGAACGGAAGTGTTTGTCAGGCACGCGTTCATAGGTGAGAATGGTGATGAGCGTCACATAATCATCACATTCATCATGTTCTTGTGTGCGAATGAATATCTTAGAGAAGAAATAGGCTTGAGTTGAATAGAAAAACAATAGTACTTTGCATTAATTCATGAGGAACATCAGAGCTCCACACCTTAATCTATGGTGTGTAGAAACTCTACCGTTGAAAATACATAAGTGAAAATAGGGTAGACATGGCCGAGTGGCCAGCCTCCCATGGAGGTCTAAGATAGCATAAAACTGATCAAAGATGATCCCAAGATGTAAATACAATAGTAAAAAGTCCTATTTATACTAAACTAGTTACTAGGGTTTACAGAAATGAGTAAATGATGCATAAATCCACTTCCGGGCCCACTTGGTGTGTGCTTAGGCTGAGTATTGAAGCTTTCATGTGTAGAGGTCTTCCTTGGAGTTGAACGCCAGTTTGTAACTTTTTTCTGGCGTTTAACTCTGCTTTGCAACTTGTTTCTAGCGTTTAACGCCAGAATAGGGCAGAAAGCTGGTGTTGAACGCCGGTTTGTGTCATCTAAACTCGAAAAAAGTATAGACTATTATATATTGCTGGAAAGCTTTGGATGTCTACTTTCCAACGAAATTGAGAGCGCGCCATTCGAACTTCTATAGCTCCAGAAAATCTACTTTGAGTGCAGGGAGGTCAGAATCCAACAGCATCTGCAGTCCTTCTTCAGCCTCTGAATCTGATTTTTGCTCAAGTCCCTCAATTTCAGCCAGAAATTACCTGAAATCACAGAAAAACACATAAACTCATAGTAAAGTCCAGAATTGTGATTTTTAATTAAAAACTAATAAAAATATACTAAAAACTAACTAAATCATACTAAAAACTATGTAAAAACAATGCCAAAAAGCGTATAAATTATCCGCTCATCAGGGTTCGATTGCTCAATTACATGTTTCCACCTATGATCATCTCCTTTCTTGCAAGTTTGTTAAATCTTTAATAACTTAATTCAATTGTGGGTTTGGCTTGGTTGTTAATACCTTTAGCCCTTATGCTTATATTGGTTTTCTTGGGAATTGATTTATTTGGACCAAGTAATTGCATCCATTTAGATAGTTGCATGAAGGTAGATTGCATATAGTTTAGTTTCATTGAATAAATGATAGTACCCTTTCTTTCTTTCTTGGTTAAGCATGAGGACATGCTTGGTTTAAGTGTGGGGAGATTTGATGCACCACTATTTCGTGGTACATTTTATGCTTAATAGAGTGGATTTTATCACCTTTTCCCACATTTATTCAATGAAATAGCATGGTTTCATGATTTTCTCCTAATTTGTGCTTAAGAGTGAAAACATGCTTTTTAGGCATTTAATTGGTTAATTTTAATTCACCTTTGATTCCACTAGATGCCTTGATGTGTTTGTTGAGTGATTTCAGGTTGGCAAGGCTAGGAATGGATCAAAGGAGTGAAGATAAAAGCATGCAAAGTGGAGAAATCATGGAAAATCAAGGATTTGGGATGCATTCATTGATGCGCACGCGTAACAAACGCACACACGTGAATTTGAAGTCGCATGGTGACGCATACGCGTGACATGACGCGTATGCGTGGAAAGCAAAAACACCAATCGACGCGTACGCGTGACCCATGCGTATGCGTTGATGCTCGCACATGACCTCATTAAAGTGAAAATGCTGGGGTCAATTTATGGGCTTCCCAGGCTCAAATCCAACTCATTCCAGAGCCTATTACATGCAGAAATCAAGAGGAGTCAAGGGGGGAAAACACATAATTAAATTTCATCATGCTTTAGGATAGTTTCTAGAGAGAGAGAAGCTCTCTCTTCTCTCTAGAATTAGGTTAGATGTAGATTAGGATTTCTTAGATCTAGGTTTAATTCATGCCTTGATTTACTTTTCCTTTACAATTTCTTGTTCCTCTACCTTTGCTTTCTCTACTTTAGCATTTCATTCTTGTAATTGTTTACTTTGTTATTGATGCACTCTTGTTTCTTCTATTTTTCTTTAATGCAATTTATGTTTGATTTACTTTATTGTTGATTTGCCTTATTGTTGTTAATTCCTTGCTTTTGGTAGTTGTAGATCTACTTTCCTTGCAATTTTATCTTGCTTTCCTTTTATGCCTTCCAAGTGTTTGATTGAATGCTTGGAAGGATGTTAGAATAGATTTTGTGTTCTTGGCTTGGGATGGTAACTTAGGTGAACTTGAGTTGCTAATGTCCAAGTCTTAATAATTGGTGTCCATTGACTCTAGCCTTCCCTAAATTAATTAGTGAGATGGCTAAGACTTATGGATTAGGATTGGTGTAGCTCTTTTGATTTTCTTTTACTCGTTAGAGGATTACTTAATGAGATTGATCCTTGCGATTATCATATTGTGGTTAGTGACAAGGATATAGATCCTTAACCATCATTCCTTACCAAGACCTTTTTATCATTTGAGTTTCCATTTACTTTCTTGCAATTTATCTTTCATATCTCTTATCTCAAAACCCCAAAATATATAACCCATAACCAATAACAAGAACACTTCCCTGCAATTTCTTTGAGAGATGACCCGAGGTTTGAATACTTCAGTTATTTTTATTGGGGTTTGTTACTTGTGACAAAAAATTTTTTGCATGTGAAGATTCATTGATAGTTTAGAACTATACCTGCAACGATAATTTATTGTGAAATTCTAAACCATACAAAAATCCGATCATCAGTGCGTGACCTAATCCCCCCACCCCCAAATCCCCAATTGCCCCAAATGTAAACCTAGCTCTATTCTCTCAGTCTTGTATTCTCAGTCTCGAGCTCGAAGCCCTTCCTCCCACCACCTGGCAGTGCCGCAGAAGCCTTCTTCCCAGCACCACCAAAGCCTTCTTCATAGCGCCACCGAACCTTTCCTCCTTGCAGACACCACTACCGATCCCCAGCCAGCACCACCCTCGCAGAGTCGCAGTCGTTGACACACACCGGCGCTACCCCCAGTACCGTTTCTGGCCACCTTGGTATGCGAAATTGTTACTCTGAGGTTGTAAAATTTGTTGTTCATTCTCTCCCTGGCAATGGCGCCAACAAACTGGTGCACAATACCATGGTCCAAACATGACTTCACAACTTCGCACAACTAACCAGCAAGTGCACTGGGTCGTCCAAGTAATAAAACCTTATGTGAGTAAGGGTCGATCCCACTGAGATTGTCGCTATGAAGCAAGCTATGGTCACCTTGTAAATCTCAGTCAGGCGGATATCAAATGGTTATGGAGTTTTCGAAAATAAATAATAAATAAATAGAAAATAAAGATAGAAATACTTATGTAATTCATTGGTGAGAATTTCAGATAAGCGTATGAAGATACTTTCGTTCTTCTGAATTTCTGCTTTCCTGCTGTCTTCATCCAATCAGTCTTACTCCTTTAGATGGCAAACTTTATGTAAGGGCATCACCGTTGTCAATGGTTACATCCCATCCTCTTGTGAAAAAGGTCCAAATGCTCTGTCACAGCACGGCTAATCATCTGAGGTTCTCGATCATACTGGATTAGGATTCACCCTCCTTTTGCGTCTGTCACTACGCCCAGCACTCGCGAGTTTGAAGTTCGTCACAGTCATTCAATCCCTGAATCCTACTCGGAATACCACAGACAAGATTTAGACTTTCCAGATTCTCATGAATGCCGCCATCAATCTAGCTTATATCACGAAGATTCTGATTAAGAGATCCAAGAGATAATCGTCCAATCTAAGGTGGAACGGAAGTGGTTGTCAGGCACACGTTTGTATGGGAATGATGATGATTGTCACATTCATCACATTCATATTGTAGTGCGAATGAATATCTTAGAAGCGGAATAAGTTGAATTGAATAGAGAAACAGTAGTACTTTGCATTAATTCGTGAGGAACAGCAGAGCTCCACACCTTAATCTATGGAGTGTAGAAACTCTACCGTTGAAAATACATAAGTGATGAAGGTTCAGGCATGGCCAAATGGCCAGCCCCCAAACGTGATCAATATGATCTAAAGATGAACTAAAAATCATAAGATGATCCGAAGATTTAAATACAATAGTAAAAAGTCCTATTTATACTAAACTAGTTACTAGGGTTTACAGAAGTAAGTAATTGATGCATAAATCCACTTCTGGGGCCCACTTGGTGTGTGCTTGGGCTGAGCTTGAAGTTTACACGTGCAGAGGCTCTTTCTGGAGTTGAACGCTAGGTTGTAACGTGTTTCTGGCGTTCAACTCTGGTTCGTGACGTGTTTCTGGCGTTTAACTCCAGACTGCAGCGTAAAACTGGCGTTCAACGCCTTTTTTCGTCATCTAAAATCGGCCAAAGTATGGACTATTATATATTTCTGAAAAGCCCTGGATGTATACTTTCTAACGCAATTAAAAGCGCGCCATTTTGAGTTCTGTAGCTCCAGAAAATCCACTTTGAGTGCAGGGTGGTCAGAATCCAACAGCATCAGCAGTCCTTCTTCTACATCTGAATCTGATTTTTGCTCAAGTTCCTCAATGTCAGCCAGAAAATACCTGAAATCACAGAAAAACACACAAACTCATAGTAAAATCTAGAAATGTGAATTTAACATAAAAACTAATAAAAACATCCCTAAAAGTAACTAGATCCTACTAAAAACATACTAAAAACAATGCCAAAAAGCGTATAAATTATGCGCTCATCACAACACCAAACTTAAATTGTTGCTTGTCCCCAAGCAACTGAAAATCAAATAGTATAAAAAGAAGAGAATATACTATAAATTCCAAAATATCAATGAAACATAGCTCTAATCAGATGAGCGGGACTTGTAGCCTTTTGCCTCTTGAATAGTTTTGGTATCTCACTTTATCCATTGAGGTTCAGAATGATTGGCATCTATAGGAACTCAGAGTTCAGATAGTGTTATTGATTCTCCTAGTTCAGTATGTTGATTCTTGAACATAGCTACTTTATGAGTCTTGGCCGTGGCCCTAAGCACTTTGTTTTCCAGTATTACCACCGGATACATAAATGCCACAGACACATAACTGGGTGAACCTTTTCAGATTGTGACTCAGCTTTGCTAAAGTCCCTAATTAGAGGTGTCCAGGGTTCTTAAGCACACTCTTTTTTTGCTTTGGACCTTGACCTTAGCCGCTCAGTCTCAAGCTTTTGGCTTGACACCTTCACGCCACAAGCATATGGTTAGGGACAGCTTGGTTTAGCCGCTTAGGCCAGGATTTTATCCCTTTAGGCCCTCCTATCCACTGATGCTCAAAGCCTTGGGATCCTTTTTATTTACCCTTGCCTTTTGGTTTTAAGGGCTATTGGCTTTTTGCTCTTGCCTTTTGGTTTTAAGAGCTTTTGGCTTTTTCTGCTTGCTTTTTCTTTTTCTTTCTATTTTTTTTCGCCATTTTTTTCTCTTTTTTTTTCTGCAAGCTTTGTATTCACTGCTTTTTCTTGCTTCAAGAATCATTTTTATGATTTTTCAGATTATCAAATAACATGTCTCCTTGTCATCATTCTTTCAAGAGCCAACATATTTAACATTCATAAACAACAACTTCAAAAGACATATGCACTGTTCAAGCATTCATTCAGAAAACAAAAAGTATTGTCACCACATCAATATAATTAAACTAAGTTCAAGGATAAATTCGAAACTCATGTACTTCTTGTTCTTTTGAATTAAAAACATTTTTCATTTAAGAGAGGTGATGGATTCATATTCACTACTTTAAGGCATAGACACTTAGACACTAATGATCATGTAATAAAGACACAAACATAGATAAACATTTAACATAAGAAAACGAAAAATAGAAAATTTAAGAACAAGGAATGAGTCCACCTTGGTGATGGTGGCTGACAAACCCCATTTGTAGGGTTTATCTTGTATTGATTTTTGGGGATTTTATCACCTCTTACCCATATTTATTCAAGAAATAGCATGGTTTTGTATATTCTCCTTTAATTGTGCTTGAATGTGAAAACATGCTTTTTAGGACTCAAAATAGCTAAATTTAATTCACCTTGATTCTATTAGATGCCTTGATATGTTTGTTAAGTGATTTAAGGTTTAGGAGGCAAATGATTGGATCAAGGGAATGAAGAAAGAAAGCATGAAAAGTTGGAGAACTCATGAAGAAATGGAAGAACCGGAAAGCTGTCAAGCCGACCTCTTCGCACTTAATCGACCATAACTTGAGCTACAGAGGTCCAAATGATGCGGTTACAGTTGGGTTGGAAAGCTAACATCCGGGGCTTCGAAACGATATAAGATTTGCCATAGTTGCTACACGTATGGTGGCGTGCACGCGCAAAGTACGCGCACGCGCCGTTGCTGCCACCTAGTTCACTTAAAGCAAAACGTGGCCAGCGAATTCTAAAGCCTTGTGGGCTCAATCCAACTCATTTCTGATGCTATTTAACCCAAGGAGTGAAGAGGGAAACATGTGTTAGTTACCAATTAGTTTAGTTTAGCCTTGTAGTTAGTTTCTAGAGAGAGAAGCTCTCACTTCTCTCTAGAATTAGGATTAGGTTTAGTTCAATAATCTTAGATCTAGGTTTTAATCTTTGCTTTCTTCTACTTCTACCTTTCAATTCTTTGTTGTTACATTGCAATTTCCTTTATGTTGTTCTTATGTTTTGTTGTAGACCTACTATTGTTCATTCCATTTTCTTTCAATTCAATAAGAGGTAATTCATGTAGATCTTGTTTCCTTTAATTGTTGTTGTTAATTCTTTACATTTGATTGTAGTTAGAATTAATTCTTGTGATTGATTTACTATGTTTTCCTTTTGTGCCTTCCAAGTGTTTGATGAAATGCTTGGTTGGATTTTAGAGTAGAGTTTTATGTTCTTGGCTTGGAAAGGTAACTTAGGAACTCTTGAGTTATTAATGTCCAAGTAATTGATGATTGGGATCCATTAACTCTAGTTCTCACTAATTGAATTAGTGGAGAGTTAGGACTTATGGAGTAGGATTGATATAGCTCATTTGACTTTCCTTCACTACTAGTTAGAGGATGATTTGATGAGATTAATCCTTGCCAATTCTCATATTGTGGTTAGTGATTAGGATAGAGATCCTTGACCACCAACCCTTGCCAAGACCTTTTTAGCCATTAGTTTACTTTCTTGCCATTTATCTTTCATGCCTCTTATCAAAACCCCAAAAATAATTCATAACCAATAACAAGACACTTTATTGTAATTCCTAGGGAGAACGACCCGAGGTTCCAATACTTCGGTTTATAAATTTTAGGGGTTTGTACTAGTGACAAACAACTTTTTGTATGAAAGGATTAGTGATTGGTTTAGAAACTATACTTGCAACGAGAATTCATTTGTGAAATTCTATACCATCAAAAATCCAATCGTCAGTGGCGTTTCCTTCTTGAGGAATCAATGATGTCCTTGAGCTCTTCTATGTCTCTTCCTTGTCTTTGTTACTCCTCCCTCATAGCTCTTTGATCTTCTCTAATTTAATGGAGGATGATGGAGTGCTCTTGATGTTCCACCTTTAGTTGCTCCTAATAATTGTGTGGAGGAAAATGTATCCCCTGAGGTATCTCAGGGATCTCTTGATTTGCAGTCAAATGTTCTACCACTGAGCTATAGACCCTTGATGGAAGCTTTTGTCTTCCCTTTCCTCTTTCTAGAGGTTTCTCTGGCTTAGGTGCCATCAATGGTTATGGAAAAACAAAAAAGCTATGCTTTTACCACACCAAACTTAGAATGTTGCTCGCCCTCGAGCAAAAGAAGAAAGAATAGTAGAAGAAGAAGAAGATATGGAGGAGATGGAGGGGTTTGTGTATTCGGCTATATGGGTGGGCTTGGGTGGGAAAGAGATTTTGAATTTTTGAAGGTAGGTGGGGTGTATGGATGTGAGTGGTGAATGGAAAACAGAAGGGATGACTGTGAATGGAGAGAGAGAGAGAGGGTGATATAGGATTATGAGGAGGTAAGGTGAGTGGAGGTATGTGGGGATCCTGTGGTGTCCACAGATCCTGAGGTGTCAAGGATTTACATCCCTGCACCAATTTGGCATGTAAAATGCCTTTGCATGCAATTCTGGCGTTTAAACGCCGAATTGATGCTTGTTTTGGGCGTTGAACGCCAGCTTCATGCTTGTTTCTGGCGTTCAGCGCCAGCTTTCCTCAGTGTGCATTCCTGGCATCTGAACGCCAGGATGCTGCTTGTTTTTGGCGTTCAACGCCAGATCCATGCTCTGTTCTGGCGTTGAACGCCAGCCAGATGCTCCTTACTGGCGTTTAAACGCCAGTAAGTCCTTCCTCCAGGGTGTGATTTTTCTTCTGCTGTTTTTGATTCTGTTTTTAATTTTTCTATTTATTTTGTGACTCCACATGATCATGAACCTAATAAAACATGAAAGAACAACAAAAATAAAAATAAAATTAGATAAATAAATATTGGGTTGCCTCCCAACAAACGCTTCTTTAATGTCAATAGCTTGACAGTGGGCTCTCATGGAGCCTCACAGATGTTCAGAGCATTTTTGAGACTCCCCAACACCAAACTTAGAGTTCGGATATGGGAGTTCAACACCAAACTTAAAGTTTGGTTGTGGCCTCCCAACACCAAACTTAGAGTTTGACTGTGGGGCTCTGGTTGACTCTGTTTTGAGAGAAGCTTATTGTGCCTCTTTTCCATGTTTACAAAAGGATGTCCTTGAGTTTTAAACTCAAGGGAGTCCTCATTCAATTGAAGGACTAGTTCACCTCTGTTAACATCAATCACAGCTCTTGCTGTGGCTAGGAAGGGTCTTCCAAGGATGATGAATTCATCCTCATCCTTCCCAGTATCTAGGATTATGAAATCAGCAGGGATGTAAAGGCCTTCAACCTTTATTAATATGTCCTCTACTTGTCCATAAGCCTATTTTCTAGAATTGTCTGCCATCTCTAATGAGATTCTAGCAGCTTGCACCTCAAAGATTCCCAGTTTCTCCATTACAGAGAGTGGCATGAGGTTTATTCCTGACCCAAGGTCACATAGAGCCTTCTCAAAGGTCATGGTGCCTATGGTACAAGGTATTAGGAACTTTCCAGGATCCTGTTTCTTCTGAGGCAATCTCAGTTGATCCAATACATTTAGTTCATTGGTGAACAAGGGAGGTTCATCTCCCCAAGTCTCATTACCAAATAAATTGGCATTCAGCTTCATGATTGCACCAAGGAACTTGGCAACTTGCTCTTCAGTAACATCCTTATTCTCTTCAGAAGAAGAATACTCATCAGAACTCATGAAGGGCGTAAGGAGGTTCAATGGAATCTCTATGGTCTCTAGATGAGCCTCAGAGTCCTTTGGTTCCTCAAAGGGAAACTCCTTGTTGATCACTGGACATCCCAGGAGGTCTTCCTTCTTGGGATTCACGTCCTCTTCCTCTCTTGTGGGTTCGGCCATGATGGTCAATTCAATGGCCTTGCACTCTCCTTTTGGATTTTCTTCTGTATTGCTTGGGAGAGTACTAGGAAGGGTTTCAGTGATCTTCTTACTCAGCTGGCCCACTTGTGCCTCCAAATTTCTAATGGAGGACCTTGTTTCATTCATGAAACTCACAGTGGCCTTAGATAGATCAGATACTAAGTTTGCTAAATTAGAGGTATTTTGTTCAGAGTTCTCTGTCTGTTGCTGAGTGGATGATGGAAAAGTCTTACTATTGCTAAACCTGTTTCTTCCACCATTATTAAAGCCTTGTTGAGGCTTTTGTTGATCCTTCCATGAGAGATTTGGGTGATTTCTCCATGAGGGATTATAGGTGTTTCCATAGGGTTCACCCATGTAATTCACCTCTGCGATTGCAGGATTCTCAGGATCATAAGCTTCTTCTTCAGAAGATGCCTCTTGAGTACTGTTGGATGTAGCTTGCATTCCATTCAGACTCTGAGAAATCATATTGACTTGCTGCGTCAATAGTTTATTCTGAGCCAATATGGCATTCAGAGTATCAATTTCAATAACTCTCTTCTTCTGAGGCATCCCATTACTCACAGGATTCCTCTCAGAAGTGTACATGAACTGGTTATTAGCAACCATGTCAATGAGTTCTTGAGCTTCTGCAGGCATTTTCTTTAGGTGAATGGATCCACCTGCAGAAGTATCCAATGACATCTTAGCTAATTCAGACAGGCCATCATAGAATATATCCAGGATGGTCCATTCTGAAAGCATGTCAGAAAGACACTTTTTGGTCAGTTGCTTGTATCTCTCCCAAGCTTCATAGAGGGATTCACCTTCCTTCTGTCTGAAGGTTTGAACATCCACTCTAAGCTTACTCAGCTTTTGAGGAGGAAAGAACTTGGCTAAGAAAGCCTTGACCAGCTTATCCCAAGAGTTCAGGCTATCTTTAGGTTGAGAATCCAACCATATTCTAGCTCTGTCTCTTACAGCAAATGGGAAAAGCATGAGCCTGTAGACTTCAGGATCTTCTCCATTAGTCTTAACAGTATCACAGATCTGCAAGAATTCAGTTAAGAACTGGAAAGGGTCTTCAGATGGAAGTCCATGAAACTTGCAGTTTTGTTGCATCAGAGAAACTAATTGAGGTTTCAGCTCAAAATTGTTTGCTCCAATGGTAGGGATGGAGATACTTCTTCCATGTAAATTGGAATTAGGTGCAGTAAAGTCACCAAGCATCCTCCTTGCATTATTATTATTTTCGGCTGCCATCTCCTCTTCCTGTTCGAAAATTTCTGTAAGGTTATCTCTGGATTATTGTATTTTAGCTTCTCTTAGTTTCCTTTTCAGAGTCCTTTCAGGTTCAGGATCTGCTTCAACAAGAATGTTCTTGTCCTTGCTCCTACTCATATGAAAAAGAGGGAACAGAAAAATAATAATAATAGGGATCCTTTTTACCCAGGTATAGAGGTTCCCCTGTGTGAGTAGAAGAAGAAAAGAATGTAATGTAAAGAAGGGAAGAAGAGAAAATTCGAACACAGATGGTAGACGGGGTTCGAATTTGAGTGAGATGAAGTGTTAGTAGATGAATAAATAAATAGAAGGAGATAAGAGAGAAAGAGGATTTTTGAAAATAAAATTTTGAAAAGGGGTTAGTGATTTTCAAAAATTAGAGAGGGATAGTTAGTTAGGTAGTTTTGAAAGAGATAAGAAACAAACAAAAAGTTAGTTAGTTAGTTGAAACAAATTTGAAAATCAATTTTGAAAAGATAAGAAGATAAGAAGTTAGAAAAGATATTTTAAAATCAAAATTTTTTTGAAAAAGATATGTTTTAAAAAGATATGATAGGAAGATATGATTAGAATTAGCTTTGAAAAAGATTTGATTTTTAAAATCATAATTAATGACTTGACTCACAAGAAATCACAAGATATGATTCTAGAATTTAAAGTTTGAATCTTTCTTACCAAGTAAGTAACAAACTTAAAATTTTTGAATCAAAACATTAATTGTTGATGATATTTTCGAAAATTATGAAATAAAATAAAGAAAAAGATTTTTGAAAAATATTTTTAAAATTTTCGAAAATAAATGAGAAAATGAAAAAGATTTGATTTTTGAAAAAGATTTTGAAAAAGATAAGATTTTTAAATTGAAAATTTGATTTGACTCATAAGAAACAATTGAATTTTATAAATTTTTGAAAAAGTCAATCCAAATTTTTGAAATTTATGAGAGAAAAAAGGAAAGATATTTTTTTGATTTTTGAATTTTTAATGATGAAAGAGAAAAACACAAAATTGACTCAATGCATGAAAATTTTGGATCAAAACATGTGATGAATGCAAGAACACTATGAATGTCAAGATGAACACCAAGAACACTTTGAATGTCAAGATGAACATCAAGACTTATTTTTGAAAAATTTTTAAGAAAAGAAAACATGCAAGACACCAAACTATGAAATTTTTCATGTATAGACATTATGAATGCAAGAATGCATATGAAAAACAAGAAAAGACACAAAACAAGGAAATATGAAGATCAAACAAGAAGATTTACCAAGAACAACTTGAAGATCATGATGAACACTATGAATGCATGAATTTTCAAAAAATGCAAAATGAATATGCAATTGACACCAAACTTACAATTTGACTCAAGACTCAAACAAGAAACATGAAATATTTTTTATTTTTATGATTTTCTAATTTTTTTTCGAAAATTAATTTGAAAAAGAAAAATAAGGATTCCAAAATTTTTAATATGAATTCCAGGAATCTTGCATTGTTAGTCTAAAGCTTCAGTCCAAGAATTAGACATGGCTCACTAGCCAGCCAAGCTTTCAATGAAAGCTCCGGTCCAAAACACTAGACATGGCCAATGGCCAGCCAAGCTTTAAGTGACAAATCAAGCATACAGCAGCTGATGGATTAGCAACAACTAGCTTGCTCTTGATAATGTTAGGTTGGAAGCTCAAGTCCAAAAGAATTTAGACATGGCTTTACAGCTAGCCAGGCTTCACATGCTTCATGAAACTCTAGAATTCATTCTTAAAAATTCTGAAGAACATATATAAATTTTTTTTATATTAATTGGGAAAACGAAAAAGAAGAAAATATTTTTGAAAAATTTTTGAAAACTTTTTGAAAACAAAATAAGAAGAAAATTACCCAATCTGAGCAACACGATGAACCTTCAGTTGTCCAAACTCGAACAATCCTCGGCAACGGCGCCAGAAACTTGGTATGCGAAATTGTTACTCTGAGGTTGTAAAATTTGTTGTTCATTCTCTCCCTGGAAATGGCACCAACAAACTGGTGCACAATACCATGGTCCAAACATGACTTCACAACTTCGCACAACTAACCAGCAAGTGCACTGGGTCGTCCAAGTAATAAAACCTTACGTGAGTAAGGGTCGATCCCACGGAGATTTTTGGTATGAAGCAAGCTATGGTCACCTTGTAAATATCAGTCAGGCGGATATCAAATGGTTATGGAGTTTTCGAAAATAAATAATAAATAAATAGAAAATAAAGATAGAAATACTTATGTAATTCATTGGTGAGAATTTCAGACAAGCGTATGGAGATACTTTCGTTCTTCTGAATTTCTGCTTTCCTGCTGTCTTCATCCAATCAGTCTTACTCCTTTCCATGGCAAACTTTATGTAAGGGCATCAACGTTGTCAATGGTTACATCCCATCCTCTTGTGAAAAAGGTCCAAATGCTCTGTCACAGCACGGCTAATCATCTGAGGTTCTCGATCATACTTGATTAGGATTCACCCTCCTTTTGCGTCTGTCACTACGCCCAGCACTCGCGAGTTTGAAGTTCGTCACAGTCATTCAATCCCTGAATCCTACTCGAAATACCACAGACAAGGTTTAGACTTTCCGGATTCTCATGAATGCCGCCATCAATCTAGCTTATACCACGAAGATTCTGATTAAGAGATCCAAAAGATAATCATCCAATCTAAGGTGGAACGGAAGTGGTTGTCAGGCACGCGTTCGTATGGGAATGATGATGATTGTCACGTTCATCACATTCATATTGAAGTGCGAATGAATATCTTAGAAGCGGAATAAGTTGAATTGAATAGAGAAACAGTAGTACTTTGCATTAATTCGTGAGGAACAGCAGAGCTCCACACCTTAATCTATGGAGTGTAGAAACTCTACCGTTGAAAATACATAAGTGATGAAGGTTCAGGCATGGCCGAATCGCCAGCCCCCAAACGTGATCAATATGATCTAAAGATGAACTAAAAATCATAAGATGATCCAAAGATTTAAATACAATAGTAAAAAGTTCTATTTATACTAAACTAGTTACTAGGGTTTACAAAAGTAAGTAATTGATGCATAAATCCACTTCTGGGGCCCACTTGGTGTGTGCTTGGGCTAAGCTTGAAGTTTACACGTGCAGAGGCTCTTTCTGGAGTTGAACGCCAGGTTGTAACGTGTTTTTGGCGTTCAACTCTGGTTCGTGACGTGTTTTTGGCGTTTAACTCCAGACTGCAGCGTAGAACTGGCGTTCAATGACCTTTTGCGTAGTCTAAACTCGGCCAAAGTATGAACTATTATATAATGCTGGAAAGCCCTGGATGTCTACTTTCCAACGCAATTGGAAGCGCGCCATTTGGAGTTCTGTAGCTCCAGAAAATCCACTTTGAGTGCCGGGAGGTCAGAATCCAACACAATCAACAGTCCTTCTTCTACCTCTGAATCTGATTTTTGCTCAAGTCCCTCAATTTCAGCCAGAAAATTCCTGAAATTATAGAAAAACACACAAACTCATAGTAAAGTCCAGAAATGTGAATTTAACATAAAAACTAATAAAAACATCCTTAAAAGTAACTAGATCCTACTAAAAACATACTAAAAACAATGCCAAAAAGCGTATAAATTATCCGCTCATCACACCCGCAGCACCGAGCCACCCAGTACAGCACCACCGAGACATGGAGCCCGAGCCTCCGAGTTAGGTATGTAATTATTTAAATATTTATCATACCGCTCTTCAGTCTCTGAACTAACTTCATCATTGTTAGATTCTTCTATTAACTAGAAAAGGAATTTAAAGGTTCAACATAAAAAAAGGGTAGAGAGCCAACAGAGGGTAGTTGTTTATGGTGAACAAGAACAAAGAAAACTTATTGTCATCAACATAATACTCCTGTGATTTAGGTGTTCTTTGATCCAAACTCATAATGCATAATTATAAGAACAAATAAGTAGTTGATATAGATTAGACAGTTATTGAGCACAACGGAATATTGACGTTAAGATTTTTGCCGGTAAAGAATTTTATAAAAACAGTCGCGTTGTAGATATAGTCTCTAAACCAACAGAAATCCCTTCGTACAAACGTTTTGGTTGTCACAAGTAACAAACCCCTTAAAAATTGATAACCGAAGTATTTAAACCTCGGGTCATCTTCTCAAGGAACTGCAGGGAAGTATGTTCTTATTATTGGTTATGGAGATTGTAAATCGGGGTTTTAAAGATGAGGAACAAGTGATTTGAATTGCAATTAAAATAAGTAAAAACTGTAAAATAAATAAATAACTGTAAAATAAACTTTTGGCAAGGTATGAGAAATTAGAAGTCCTATCCTAGTTATCCTTATCAATGATGATGAAGATTGAATCTTAATTCTACTTAGTTAGTCCTTACTTAAAGCAAAGAAAGGTCAAGTGACTAATTAGTTTGATCTTTAAATCCTAGTTAATCCCTAAGGAAAGATTGGGATTATTGAAGTTCAATTCAATTAGCAAAGATAACAATTATCAATCATGTTGAGTTTGATAACTCCTGAGTTACTGATTTCTTAACCAAGACTAAAGGGGAAAAGTAAATTTACTGGAATAAAAATATCTTCAGATTGGAAGCAACAGTAACATAAAGAAAAGAAAGCAATAATAAACTGAAATACCTCAAATAACATTAATTCAAAGAATAATCTGTAACATAAAAGAATTCATAAATTAAATTGAGAAAATAAATAAAAAGGAATGTTGAACCTGATAAAAAGATAATCCTGAAAGTAAAAGAAATCCTAATCCTAATTCTAAATCCTAAAAGAGAGAGGAGAGAACCTCTCCCTCAAAATTGCATCTAATTCATGAAAAATAACTAATTGGAGACTCTCCCTGAATGGATGTATTCCCCCACTTCATAACCTCTGATCTGTGCCTTCTGGACTTGGATTTGGGCCAAAAAGGGCTTCAGAAATCGCTGGGAGCGTTTTCTGTAATTTCTGGTGCGTGGCCTCTGTCACGCGTCCACGTGGGTCACGCAGTTGCGTCAATTGGAGTTTTCCTTGCCACGCGGTCGCTTCAGTCAAGCGTCCGCATCATATGCGTTTCGCTCAAGGCACGCGATCGCGTCAATCACGCGGTCGCATCACTGCCATTTCGCGCTGGCATGCGGCCGCATCGTCCATGCGATCGCGTTACTGCCAGTTTCTTCAAAAACTCCGTTTCATGCTTTCTTTCCAATTTTGTATGTTTCCTTTCCACCCTTTAAGTCATTCCTGCCTTAGAAGATCTGAAACTACTCAACACACGAATCACGGCATCGAATGGAAATAAAGGGTAATTAAAATAATTACTTTTAAAGCATAGGAAACATGTTTTTCACATACATCACATAATAAGGAAGGGAGTGTAAAACCATGCAATTTATATGAATAAGTGAGTGAATGATTGAATGAATCACTTAAATTAGGCAGAAAATATATCATAAAATATGGGTTTATCAAACATCCATCCATCCTGTTCTAGTTTCAAACATATTGCAACAATAATACATGAATTAAGTAATTTGTTTGATTCATTGATTTCATTGTTGCTGGTTGTATTTTTATTGCTGGTTCAGTTCATTGTTTTATTTGTTTTCCATTGTTTAGGGAAATTCATTGTTTTATTGCTTTACTTGTTATTGATTCATTGTTATTGATTCATTGTTCTGATTGCTGGTTCACTGATCATTGTTCATTTTATTTGTTATTCTATTTTTATTTTATTTGTTGTTGTGTTTCTGCTCTTGATTTTGTACTATTGGTATATTATTATTATTATTATTATTATTATTATTATTATTATTATTATTATTATTATTATTATTATTATTATTGTTATTGTTATTATTATTATTATTGTTATTATTGTTATTATTATTATTATTATTATTATTATTATTATTATTATTTGTTGCTCTTTATTTGTTGTTGTGTTTCTACTCTTGATCATTGTTTAATTTATTTGTGGTTGGCTTATTCTTGATTCTATGGTTGAGTTGTTGAAATTGAACAAGGATGGCCTAAGATTGATGAGAAGGTGTAAAAGATTCACTATTATATGATTCTGACCATTTATTTTATACTTTTTCATAACCTCTGTTGCATATAATCTGTTTGAAACCATTTTATGTATTTTTTAGATTTACTTGTGCTGCAGGCGGATATGTACAGCTTAGGTGAAAGAGGAAGAATTTGTGGAATTGGTGTACCACATGAACATTTTTGGAATTCGTTTGGTTGTATTTTTTACTTAGTTTGGTTCTATTTCTTGATTCAGTTTGGAATTGGTGCACCATTTTTGCAAAATTTTTGGAATTAATTTCGTTGTATTTCTTGATTCAGTTCAGGTTGATTATTGTTCTATCTGTTTCTGCTGTTTTTGTAACAAAATTGTTAATGATTTTAATTTGTTGTACTTCTGCTAATTTGTTAGTGATTTATAAGTTGATCATTGTTCCATCCCTAGATATTATTTGATGATTAAAATAGGAAAGGTTTTCGAAACAATTTAAAAACCGAATAACCCGAACCGAACCAAACCAAATTTAATTGGTTTGGTTTGGTTCGGATGGGATTAATAAAAAAACCGAACCAAACCGAACTGCACTATTAATATAACATTGGATCAGATGACTTTTCATTAAAAAATCGAACCAAACCGTACCGCGAACACCCCTAGCGACAGCACCCTCCCATCGAGGAGAGGAGTTCGGGGGTGAAGAGTGGATGATAGTTGGGTGCTGCTATGGAAAAGGGGTTAGGGTTGGGTTCACCTTTGAGTTAGGGAAAAGAGGGGGATGGTGGCTACAGCTTCCAAGGAGGTTTGTGTAAGCCAAAAATAATTAACGATTAATTAACGTAAAATAATAATAAATTAATAGGTTCTAAAAATTTAGAATGTTAATTAGAAAATTTAAATATGATATTTGGACTCAGTAGATTTTTTTGAATTGAAAAATGTAATTTTCTTCGGAAAATTACATAAAAACACGTACCGTTAAATTAACGGGCAGTACCGGCTTAAATTTGTCCGGTACTGTGTAAGAGCAGTAAAAACTATAGAAAAACTTAGGAAAATAATTAAAGTTGAAAACTAGGTGCTAATCCTAAAAGTTTGATCCAATATTGGGCCAAACGAGCCAAAAACATTAACAGGTTGGACCAGGCCCAAGTTAGGCTCAAGACCAACATCATATAAGTCCATTAAGTGGCCATTTGAGCCACTTCCCCCACATTACAGCATCCCCAACGTGAATTGAGAGAAAAGAGAGCAAGGGTTCCACAAACACTATTCACTTCCTCACTCTTTTGCTTATAACTCGAGTTACGATGCTTCGATTCACGTGCTGTCAGTTGCTACGCAAAGCTCTCATCAAGTCCGTTAGTTTTATGTATCCGTGGGCAATCATCCATGGTAAATCCCCTTATTTCTGGTAGTATATATATATTATATATATATATATATATTCTTGGTAACATGATGATTTCTTTTATATGATTTTTTCATAAATTAATTAAATTAAACTCCTATAGGTTATTTTATGAGTTTACATAGTCAATAAATTATTCAAGAATTTGAATATGACTCTAAGTAATGAATGAGAAAAAATAACTATAATCATTCATGTAATAGTATACTAGGATAGATATTCGTGCGATATAGAGAAAATTTGTATTCAATTTATATTTTTGTAAGATTTTTTAACTTTAATATTTTTTTAATCTATGTACTTGAAGTCTCTGATATGGGTAGTGAGATGGATCAGGGACTTGCAAGTTGTGGAGGTTGTTGGATTGCTGATTGGAGTGGCGGGGATGGTACCTGTAAAGACACTCTGATGCCCAAGTCAGAATGGATCTAAGAGGTATATGTGAGTGGAATGGGTAACCTACCTAAGGAGGCCTCTGACTCCTCTTTATATAGTCAGTGATAGTTATCTTTTCTTATCTTATCTGGCTAAGATAAAGGAGGTATTTGAATTCGAATGTTGGATTGGGATATTGGAAGTTATTGATCCGTTTAGGGCAGTGTGGATGGCTCTTAAACCCCACTTTTAGGGTTTATCCTGTGCTTAATTTAAGGGATTTTATCGCCTTTTACCCACATTTGTTCAATGAAATAGCATGGTTTCATGATTGTCTCTTAATTTGTGCTTAAGTGTGAAAACATGGCTTTTAGGCCCTTAATTGTTAATTTTGATTCACCTTTGATTCCACAAGATGCCTTGATATGTTTGTTAGTGAATTCAGGATGGAAAGGCTAGGAATAGATCAAAAGGATGGAGAGGAAAAGCATGCAAGTGGAGAACTCATGAAGAAACAAGGATTTGGGATGCTGAGATCGACGCGCACGCGCAGCAGATGCCCAGGCGTTGAATGTGAGGTCACATGGCGACGCGTATGCGTACATGACGCGTATGCTTGGATAGCAATTTGTCAAGCAACGCGTACGCGTGACCCACGTGCACGCGTCGGTGCTTGCACGTGACCCACTTAAAGAGAATCCGCTGGGGGCGATTTCTGGGCTTTCCAGGCCCAAATCCAACTCACTCTGATGCTATTTAAGCCAAGGATTGAAGGGGAATCAACACACATTAGACATTACATCACATTAGTTTAGATTAGTTTTAGTTTTGGAGGGAAAGTTAGTTTCTAGAGAGAGAAGCTCTCTCTTCGCCCTAGAATTAGGATTAGGTTTAGGTTAATTTCTTAGATCTAGATCTACTTCTTCTCTTGCTTCAATTTTCCTTTTGCTTTATGAAATCTTATGTAGATCTTTATTTCTCTTTCAATGCAATTTATGATTTCCATGTCTTTTCATGTTGCTTTGATTTTCTATTATGGATTTATTGCCTTTGTAGTTAGATTTCTCTTTAATTCTTGCAATTCATGTTGTTTATCTTTATTGACTTCTATGTGTTTGATGAAATGCCTCTTTTAGTTAGGAGTTAGATTTTGTTCCTCTTGGCCTAGGTAGAGTAATTGGTGACTCTTGAGTTATCAAACTTCTTTGTTGATTGATAATTAGAAGTTGCTAATTAACTTGAATGCTACTAAAGCTAGTCTTTCATCGTGATTAGGCTAGGACTTGTGGAATCAAGTTAATTCATCCACTTGACTTTCCTTCATAGTTAGAGGTTAACTAAGTGGGAGCAATGGACAGTTGTCGTCACAATTGAGGAGGATAATGAGGATAGGACTTCTAGTTCTCATACCTTGCCAAGAGCTTTGTTAGTTGTTAGTTTATTTTCTTTGCCATTTATATTTCTTGTATATTACCTCAAAAACCCCAAACATACTTCGTAACCAATAACAAGAACACTTTATTGCAATTCCTAGGGAGAACGATCTAAGGTTTGAATACTTCGGTTATTATTTTTAGGGGTTTGTACTTGTGACAAACAAATGTTTGTATGAAAGGATTATTGTTGGTTTAGAAACTACACTTGCAACGAGAATCTATTGTGAAATTCTAAACCACACAAAAAAACTCATTCATCAAAATGGCGCTGTTGCCGGAGAGTTGCAATGGTGTTGTGTTATTGGTTATTACATATATGTGAATATTGTGAATATGTTTGCTTTTTGTTTCCTTATTAGTTCTTGTTAGTTTTAGGATTTGGGTTCCTTTGTTTCCTATTAGATTTTGTTTTCATTTGCTTTTGCTACTATGAATTCTCGCTTTGGCTATGAGTTTGGTTCTCACTATGTTGTAGGAAATGGAAGCTTCAATGAGAATGTGCATCAAGGATGGGACAATCAAAGGTGGGTGGAGCCATATGCATATGATCAATCCTATTGGCAACAACTCCCACCAATGCACTATGAACAAGAGCCATTCTATGATGCATATCAATCTAATGGTTATGGTGAATTTCCTTGTGACTTTCAAGAACCACCACCATATGCCTATGAGACATATCCTCAACATAGCCCTCAACCATGCTCACAAGCCCCTTTCCACCAAACACCTCCATATGACCCTAACCCATATACACCATACCAACCACCTTTCGAGCCATATGAGCCACATATAGAACCACCACCATTCCAACCTCAATACTTCCAAGAACCACCTCCTCCATACCATGACCAAGATGAGCCACCTCCAATGTACAGAAATTTCCAACCACAAGATGAATTCTACTCTCCACCACAACCTTCCATGGAAGACTATCCATGTCCATCAATCCAAGAGCAATATGATCCTACTTATGTTAGCAATTTGGAACAAGAATCAAAGGATCACCTCAAGGAAACAATGGATTGGCTTCAAGCAACCGTCCATCAAAAGTTAGATGCATGGGATTCATACCATATGTCCACGGAAGATTGCGGACGAGCAACCGAAGAGGGGAGTATGAAGGGGATTGTAGAATCTTAACCTGCAAACAATGGATTGGAGTGTGTTGGGCAACAAGTAGAAGAAATGGAGAACATAGAACCACCACATCCTTATTATGATAAATCACCTTCCTACTATGAACCCTTTCCCCAAGACAATGAGCCCTCTCATCCACCCCAACCTCCAGTGGATGACATCCTTGGTGTTCTTCTGCAAGGGCAAGAGGAGATGAAAATGGATGTACAACAATTCACGGCCACCTTGGACGAGGTGTGATGAGCGGATAATTTATACCCTTTTTGGCATTATTTTTACATAGTTTTTAGTATGTTTTGGTTAGTTTTTAATATATTTTATTAGTTTTTATTCAAAAATCACATTTCTGGACTTTACTATGAGTTTGTGTGTTTTTCTATTATTTCAGGTATTTTCTGGCTGAAATTGAGGGACCTGAGCAAAAAAATCTGATTCAGAGGCTAAAAAAGGACTGCAGATGCTATTGGATTCTGACCCTCCTGCACTCGAAGTGGATTTTCTGGAGCTACAAAAGCCCAATTGGCGCGATCTTAATTGCGTTGAAAAGTAGACATCTTGGGCTTTCCAGAAATATATATTAGTCTATACTTTGACCGAGATTTGATGGCCCAAACTGGCGACCAAAACCAGCCTAAAACATCTTGGCGTAAAACGCCCAAACTGGCACCAGAATTGGAGTTAAACGCCCAAACTGGCACCCAAGCTGGCGTTTAACTCCAGAAATAGCCTATGAACAAAAACGCTTTAATGCTCAGCCCAAGCACACACCAAGTGGGCCCCGGAAGTGGATTTCTACACTATCTACACTTAGTTACTCATTTTCTGTAAATCTAAGTTACTAGTTTAGTATAAATAGCACTTTTTACCATTGTATTCATATCTCTGGACGTTTAGTCCTTAGACTAGACGATTATGCTATCATAGACCATTATCCACGTTTGGAGGCTGGCTTCACAGCCATGCCTAGACCTTTTTTCACTTATGTATTTTCTACAGTGGAGTTTCTACACCCCATAGATTAAGGTGTGGAGCTCTGTTGTTCTTCATGAATTAATGTAATTACTACTATTTTCTTTTCAATTCATGCCTAATTCTTCTCCAAGATATACTCTTGTACTTAATTCAGTTAAGTCAGAATGAAGGGGTGATCCGTGACAATCACCCAATTTTCGTTACTCGCTTAGCCAAGATCCGCGTGCCTGACAACCACAAAGCGGTCTACATGATGTTCAACGTAGTCATTGGATGACCCCCGGAGTATATTCTCTTGGATATCTAATACACGGACCGAGTCTGTGAGATTAGTATCTTCGTGGTATAGGCTAGAATTATTGGCAGCATTCCTGGTATCCGAAAAGTCTAAACCTTGTCTGTGGTATTCCGAGTAAGATCTGGGAAGGGATGACTGTGACGAGCTTCAAACTTGCGAATGTTGGGCGCAATGACAGTGTGCAAAAGGATCAATGGATCCTATTCTGACGCTAGCAGGAACCGACAGATGATTAGCCATGCGGTAGCTGTACCTGGTATTTTTCATCCGAGACGAAAAATCCGACAGTTGATTAGCCGTGCAGAAACCGTAGATGATCATTTTCACTGAGAGGATCCGACAGCTTGCCATGGAAGGAAGTAACGCATGGTTGGAAGAAGGCAATAGGAAAGCAGAGGTTCAAAAGCAACAAAGCATCTCCAGACGCCTATCTGAAATTCTCACCAATGAATTACATAAGTAACTCTATCTTATTTTATGTTTTATTTATATTTTAATTATCAAAACCCCATAACCATTTAAATTCGCCTGACTGAGATTTACAAGATGACCATAGCTTGCTTCAAGCCGACAATCTCCGTGGGATCGACCCTTACTCACGTAAGGTTTATTACTTGGACGACCCAGTGCACTTGCTGGTTAGTTGTGCGGAGATGTGAAAAGTGTGAATCACGATTTCTGTGCACCAAGTGTTTGGCGCCATTGTCGGGGATTGTTCGAGTTTGGACAACTGACGGTTCATCCTGTTTCTTAGATTAAGTAATTTTATTTTATATTTTAAGCTTTTTATTTTAATTTCAAAAAATGAAAGAAAAATTTTAGTTTTCGAAAAAAAATTTCATAAAAAAAAATTTGTGTTTTTCAGAATTTTTAAGAACGAATTCTAGAGTTTCATAAGATATGTTGAAGCCTGGCTAGCTGCTTAGCCATGTCTAATCTTTTGGACTGAGGCTTCCACTTCTTCTTGACATGCTTGTATGTTTTACGCTAAAGCTTGGCTGGCTATTTGGCCATGTCTAATCTTTTGGACCGAAGCTTTCACTTAAAGCTTGGCTGGCCATCTGTCCATGTCTAATTCTTTTGGACCAAAGCTTTAGACTAACATTGCATGATTCCTGGAATTCTTATTAAAAATTTTGTATCTCTTTATTTGATTTTTCTAAACTATTTTCGTAAAATACGAAAAAGTTAATAAAATCATAAAAACCAAAACTTTTATGTTTCTTGTTTGAGTCTAGTGTCAAATTTTAAGTTTGGTGTCAATTGCATATTTTTAATTATCTTAAATTTTCGAAAATTCATGCATTGTGTTCTTCATTGATCTTCAAGTTGTTGTTGATGATTCTCTCTGTTTGATCTTGAATTTTCTTGTTTTGTGTCTTTTCTTGTTTTTCTTGTGCATTTTTTGAATTATTAGTGTTTAAGGTTTAAAAATTTTTAAGTTTGGTGTCTTGCATGTCTTTCTTTTCTTAAAAATTTTTCAAAAATATGTTCTTGATGTTCATCTTGACCTTCAAAGTGTTCTTGGTGTTCATCTTGACATTCAATGTGTTCTTGGATGCATTAGTTGTTTTGATTTTAATTTCTTATGTTTTGTGTCATATAGTTGTTTTTCTCTCTCCTCATTAAAAATTCAAAAATAAAAAATAATATCTTTCCCTTATTTTGCTCATAATTTTTGAAAATTTGAATTGATTTGGTAAAAAATTTTAAAAATTAGTTGTTTCTTGTTAGTCAAGTCAAAATTTCAATTTAAAAATTCTATCTTTTCAAATCTTTTTCAAAAATCAAATATTTTTCATTTTTCTTTCCTGTTTTTTCGAAAATTCTCCAAATTAATTTTCAAAAATCTTTTTCTTATTTTTATTTCATATTTTCGAAATTAATGCTAACAATTAATGTTTAGATTCAAAAATTTCAAGTTGTTACTTGCCTAATAAGAAAGGATCAATCTTTAAATTCTATAATCATATATTTTAGTTTCTTGTTAGTCAAGTAATCAACTTTAATTTCAAAAATAAAATCTTTTTAATTTCCTTTTTAAATCTTTTTCAAATTAAATTCCAATCATATCTTTTTCAAAACTTAATTTCAAAATCTTTTTCTAACTTCTTATCTTTTCAAACTTTATTGTCAAATCTTTTTCAATTAACTACTTGACTTTTTGTTTGTTTTACTATTTCAAAAACACCTAACTACTTCTCTCTCTCTCTGTTTTTCGAAAATCATTAACCACTTTTTCAAAATTCTGTTTAATTAACTAATTGTTTTAAATTCAAATTTTATTTTATTTTCCTTCTTAAATTCGAATTCTAATTAATAAGTAAAATAAAAAAATATTTTTCTTTTCTTTTGAATTAAATTTTGAATACTCTCTCTCTCTCATCTCTTTCTATTTATTTATTTAATTACTAACACTTCTCTTCTTCTTATATTTTGAACCCTCTCCCTCTCTCTATGTTCGAATTCTTCTTCTTCTCCCTTTTTCATTCTATTCTTCTATTCTTCTACTCACATAAAGGAATCTCTATACTGTGACATAGAGGATTCCTATTCTTTTCTGTTCTCTTCTTTTTCATATGAGCAGGAACAAGGATAAGAACATCCTTGTTGAAGCTGATTCTGAACCTGAAAGGACTCTAAAGAGGAAGCTAAGAGAAGCTAAAGCACAAAACTCTAGAGAGGACCTAACAGAAATTTTTGAAAAAGAATTAGCGATGGAAGCCGAAAATAACAATAATGGTAGAGATGCAAGGAAGATGCTTGGTGACTTTACTGCACCGACTTCTGACTTCTATGGCAGAAGCATCTCAATTCCTGCAATTGGAGCAAACAACTTTGAGCTTAAGCCTCAATTAGTTTCTCTAATGCAATAGAATTGCAAGTTTTGTAGACTTTCATTGGAAGATCCTCATCAGTTCTTAGCTGAATTCTTGCAAATCTGTGACACTGTTAAGACTAATGGGGTTAATCCTGAGGTCTACAGACTTATGCTTTTCCCCTTTGCTGTAAGAGACAGAGCTAGGACATAGTTGGACTCACAACCTAAAGAAAGCCTGAACTCTTAGGAAAAGTTGGTCAATGCCTTCTTGGCCAAATTCTTTCCACCTCAAAAGTTGAGCAAGCTTAGAGTGGAAGTCAAAACCTTCAGACAGAAGGAAGGTGAATCCCTCTATGAAGCTTGGGAAAGATTCAAGCAATTGATTAGAAGGTGTCCTTCTGACATGCTTTCAGAATGGAGCATCCTATATATATTCTATGATGGTTTGTCTAAATTGTCCAAGATGTCATTGGATCACTTTGCTGGTGGATCTCTTCATCTGAAGAAGACGCCTGCAGAAGCCTAGGAACTCATTGAAATGGTTGCAAATAACCAGTTCATGTTTACTTCTAAAAGAAATCCTGTGAATAATGGGACAACTCAGAAGAAAGGGGTTCTTGAGATTGATACTCTGAATGCTATATTGGCTCAGAATAAAATATTGACTGATGAGCGGATAATTTATACGCTTTTTGGCATTATTTTTACATAGTTTTCAGTATAATTTTGTTAGTTTTTAGTATATTTTTATTAGTTTTTAATTAAAATTCACATTTCTGGACTTTACTATGAGTTTGTGTGTTTTTCTATGATTTCAGGTATTTTCTGGCTGAAATTGAGGGACTTGAGCAAAAATCAGATTCAGAGGTTGAAGAAGGACTGCAGATGCTGTTGGATTCTGACCTTCCGTCACTCAAAGTGGAATTTCTGGCGCTACAAAACTCCAAATGGCGCGCTCTTAATTTCGTTGGAAAGTAGACATCCAGGGCTTTCCAGCAATATATAATAGTCCATACTTTGTTCGAGTTTAGATGACGTAAACCGGCGTTGAACGCCAGTTCCATGCTGCATTCTGGAATCAAACGACAGAAACAGGTTGTAAAGTGGAGTTAAACGCCAGAAACAGGTTACAAACTGGCGTTCAACTCCAAGAAAGACCTCTACACGTATAAAGCTCAATGCTCAGCCCAAGCACACACCAAGTGGGCCCCGAAAGTGGATTTCTGCATTATTTACTCAATTCTGTAAACCCTTGTAACTAGTTTAGTATAAATAGGACTTTTTACTATCTTGGGATCACATCTTGGGATCATCTTTGATTAGTTTTATGCTATCTTAGACTTTTGTGAGGGCTGGCCAATCGGCCATGCCTGAACATTTATCACTTGTGTATTTTCAACGGTAGAGTTTCTACACACCATAGATTAAGGTGTGGAGCTCTGCTGTTCCTCAAAGATTAATGCAAAGTACTACTATTTTTCTATTCAATTCAACTTATTCTGCTTCTAAGATATTCATTCGCACTTCAATATGATGGATGTGATGATCGTGACAGTCATCATCATTCTCAACTTATGATCGCATGCCTGACAACCACTTCCGTTCTACCTTAGATTGAATGGATATCTCTTGGATATCTAATACAGGGGACCGAGTCCGAGTTATTAGTGTCTTCGTGGTATAAGTTAGAACCCATGGACAGCCATTCTTGAGAATCTGGAAAGTCTAAACCTTGTCTGTGGTATTCCGAGTAGGATTCAGGGACTGAATGACTGTGACGAGCTTCAAACTCGCGAGTGCTGGGCGTAGTGACAGACGCAAAAGGATCAATGGATCCTATTCCAGTATGATCGAGAACCGACAGATGATTAGCCATGCAGTGACAACGCATTGGACCATTTTCACTGAGTGGACAGGTGGCCATTGACAACGGTGATGCCTAACATACAGCTTGCCATGGAAAGGAGTAGGAAGGATTGGATGAAGACAGCAGGAAAACAGAGGTTCAGAGGGACGAAAGCATCTCTATACACTTATCTGAAATTCTCACCAATGAATTACATAAGTACCACTATCCTATTTTATATTTTATTTATCTTTTACTTATCAATTCATAAAATCAGTTGAATCTGCCTGACTGAGATTTACAAGGTGACCATAGCTTGCTTAAAGCCGACCATCTCCGTGGGATCGACCCTTACTCACATAAGGTTTATTACTTGGACGACCCAGTGCACTTGCTGGTTAGTTGTACGAAGTTGTGAAACAGAATTAAGAACATGAACGTGCGTATTAAGTTTTTAGCGCCGTTACCAAGGAAGGAATGATCACGATTTCGCACACCATTGACTCAACAAGTCAATATGATATCTCAGAGTCTGACTGGAATGCAAGCTGCATGCATCAGTAGTAAGGAAGCTTCCTCTGAGGAAGAAGCTTATGACCCTGAAAATCCTGCAATGGAAGAGGGGAATTACATGGGAGAATCCTATGGAAACACCTATAATCCTTCATGCAGGAATCATCTTAATTTCTCATGGAAGGATCAACAGAAGCCTAATCAAGGCTTCAATAATAATGGTGGGAGAAATAGGTTTGGCAATAGCAAGCCTTTTCCATCATCTTCTGAGCAACAGACAGAGAGTTCTAAGCAGAGCCACTCTGACTTAGCAACCATAGTCTCTAATCTATCTAAGACCACTCTCAGTTTCATGACTGAAACAAGGTCCTCCATAAGAAATTTGGAGGCACAAGTGGGTTAAATGAGCAAAAGATTTACTGAAATCCCTCCTAGTACTCTCTCAAGCAATACAGAAGAGAATCCAAAGAGAGAGTGCAAAACCATAACTATAACCAGAATGGCTGAACCTGGAGAGGAAGAAAAGGCAGTGATTTCCAGTGAGGAAGACCTCAAGGGACGTCGACTGGCCAATAAGGAGTTCCGCATTGAGGAACCAAATGAATCTAAGGCTCATACAGAGACTATAGAGATTCCACTGAACTTACTGTTGCCATTCATGAGCTCTGATGAGTACTCTTCCTCTGAAGAGGATGAAGATATTGTTGAAGAGCAAGTTACTTAGTATCTAGGAGCAATCATGAAGCTGAATGCCAAGTTATTTGGTAATGAGACTTGGGAGGATGAACCTCCATTGCTCATTAATAAACTGAATACCTTGGTTCAATAGAAATTACCTCAGAAGAAACCAGATCCTGAAAAGTTCTTAATACCTTGCATCATAAGCACCATGACCTTTAAGAAGGCTCTGTGTGACCTTGGTTCAAGTATAAACCTCATGCCACTCTCTGTAATGGAGAAACTAGGGATCTTTGAGGTACAAGCTATAAGAATCTCACTAGAGATGGTAGACAATTCAAGAAAACAAGCTTATGGACTTGTAAAGGATGTCTTAGTGAAGGTTAAAGGCTTTTACATCGCTGCTGACTTCATAATCCTAGACACTAGGAAGGATGAAGATGAATCCATCATCCTTGGAAGACCCTTCCTAACCACAGCAAGGACTGTGATTGATGTGGACAGAGGAGAGTTAGTCCTTCAATTGAATGAGGACTACCTTGTGTTTATGGTTCAAGGATCTTCTCCTGTAACCATGGAGAGGAAGCACGAAAAGCTTCTCTCAATACAGAGTCAAACAGAGCCCCCACACTCAACTTCTAAGTTTGGTGTTGGGACGCTTTCATCAAGTTCTGAGTCTCTGTGAAGCTCTCTAAAGAGCTCACTGTCAAGCTATTGACATTAAAGAAGCACTTGTTGGGAGGCAACCCAATGTTATTTAATTATATTTATTTATTTTCCATTGTTATTTTATGTTTTTTTTAGGTTAATGATCATGTGAAGTCATAAAAACAGCTGCATAATTAAAGCAAAATCAAAAACAGAATCAAAAATAGCACACCCTGGAAGACAGACTTACTGGCGTTTAAACGCCAATAAAGATAGCAGAATGGGTGTTTAACACCCAGCCTGGCAGCATTCTGGGCGTTAGACGCCAGAATGGGCAGCACTCTGGGCGTTTAACGCCAGAAAGGGGTGTCTGGCGTCTGGCTGGTGTTAAACGCAAGAAAGGGGTAGCAGACTGGCGTTTAACGCCAGGAAAGGTAGCAGAGCTAGCATTAAACGCCAGGAATGGCACCCAGCGGGCGTTTAAACTCCAGATTGGTGCAAGGAGTAGAATTCCTTGACACCTCAGGATCTGTGGACCCCACAGGATCCCCACCTATCCCCCCTCTTCTTCTCTCCTCTTCACACCTTTCCATAACACTCTTCCCCAAATACCCTTGACCAATCCCATCATTAACTCTTCCCCAAATACCCTTCACCTATCAAATCCTACCCTCTTCCCCACATTCTCTTCACCACTCACATCCATCCATCATAAACCTCACCTACCTCACCATTCAAATTCAAACCATTCCCCTTCCAAACCCACCCCTTCATAGCCGAATTCCCTCTCTCTCCTACCCTATAAGGACCACTCCTCACTACCTTCAATTTCACACATCATACACACTACTACCCCCCTTGGCCTAAACCTTCACTACCCTCCATCTCCTCTATTTCTTCTTCTTCTACTCCTTTCTTTCCTCTTTTGCTCGATGACCAAGTTTGGTATGCAAAAAGCCTTGCTTTTCATTTTTCCATAACCATCAATGGCACCTAAGATCGGAGAAACCTCTAGAAAAAGGAATGGGAAGGCAATTGCTTCCACCTCCGGGTCAAGGGAGATGGAGAGATTCATCTCAAAGGTCCATCAAGACCACTTCTATGAAGTTGTGGCCAAGAAAAAGGTGATCCCCGAGGTCCCCTTCAAGCTCAAAAAGAGTGAATATCTGGAGATCCGACATGAGATTCAAAGAAGAGGTTGGAAAACTCTCACCAACCCAATCCAACAAGTCAGAATCTTAATGGTTCAAGAGTTCTATGCTAATGCATGGATCACTAGGAACCATGACCAAAGTATGAACCCAAACCCGAAGAATTGGCTTACAATGGATCGGGGGAATTACTTGGATTTTAGTTCGGAAAATATAAGGTTGGCATTTAACTTGGCAATGATGAGAGGAGATCCTCATCCTTTCATTAGAAGGGTCAACTTTGATCAAAGGTTGGACCAAGTTCTCATGGACATCTTTGTGGAAGGAGCTCAATGGAAGAGAGACTCAAGAGGCAAGCCGGTTCAATTAAGAAGGCTTGACCTCAAGCCCATGGCTAGGGGATGGTTGAAGTTCATCCAACGCTCTATCATTCCTACTAGCAACCAGTTTGAAGTTACTGTGGACCGGGCTATCATGATCCATAGTATCATGATTAGAGAGGAAGTAGAAGTTTATGAGATGATATCCCTAGAACTTTACAAAGTGGCATCTACTTTGGCAAGGTATGACTTCCCTCATCTCATATATACCCTATGCAATTCAGCCAGAATTGTCATAGAGGAAGACACCCTCATTGAAGAGGACAAGCCCATCACTAAGAAAAGGATGGAGCAAACAAGAGAGCCCACTCATGGACCTCAACAAGAGCATGAGGAAATTCCTCAACAAGAAATCCCTGAGATACCTCAAGGGATGCACTTTCCTCCACAAAACTATTGGGAGCAAATCAACACCTCCTTAGGAGAACTGAGTTCCAGAATGGAGCAACTAAGGATGGAGCACCAAGAGCACTCCATTATCCTCAATGAAATCAGAGAGGACCAAAGAGCCATGAGGGAGGAACAACAAAGGCAAGGAAGAGACATAGAGGAGCTAACGCACTCCATAAGATCTTCAAGAGGAAGAACTAGCCACGATCACTAAGGTGGACCCGTTCTTTAATTTCCTTGTTCTTATTTTTTTGTTTTTCAAAATTTATGCTTTATGGTTTGTCTATGTTTGTGTCTTTATTACATGATCATTAGTGTCTAGTGTTTATGTCTTAAAGCTATGAATATCCTATGAATCCTTCACCTTTCTTAAATGAAAAATATTTTTAACTGCAAAAGAATAAGGAGTCCATGAATTTCGAATTTTATCTTGAAATTAGTTTAATTATTTTGATATGGTGGCAATACTTTTTGTTTTCTGAATGAATGCTTGAACAGTGCATATTTTTGAATTTGTTGTTTATGAATGTTAAATTTGTTGGCTCTTGAAAGAATAATAAAAAAGGAGAAATGTTATTTGTAATCTGAAAAATCATAAAATTGATTCTTGAAGCAACAAAAATCATCTTATAGACAAAGCTTGCAAAAAAAATTGTGAAAAAATAAAGATAAAAAAGAAAGAAAAAGAAAAAGTAAGTAGAAAAAGGCAATAGCCCTTTGAACCAAAAGGCAAGGGTAAAAAAGGATCAAAGGCTTTGAACATTAATGGATAGGAGGGCCCACAGGAATAAAATCATGGCCTAAGCGGCTAAATCAAGCTGTCCCTAACCATGTGCTTGTGGCGTGAAGGTGTCAAGTGAAAAGCTTGAGACTGAGCGGTTAAAGCCGTGCTCCAAAACAAAAAGAGTGTGCTTAAGAGCTCTGGGCACCTCTAACTGGGGAATTTAGCAAAGCTACGTCCCAATCTGAAAAGGTTCGCCCAGTTATGTGTCTGTGGCATTTATGTATCCGGTGGTAATACTGGAAAAAAAATGCTTAGGGTCACGGCCAAGACTCATAAAGTAGCTATATTCAAGAATCAACATACTGAACTAAGAGAATCAATAACACTATCTGAATTCTGAGTTCCTATGGATGCCAATCATTCTAAACTTCAAAGGATAAAGTGAGATGCCAAAACTGTTCAGAAGAAAAAAGGCTACAAGTCCCGCTCATCTAATTGGAACTAAGTTCATTGATAAGTTTGGGATTTATTGTATTTTCTCTTCTTTTTATCCTATTTTGTTTTTAGTTGCTTGGGGACAAGCAACAATTTAAGTTTGGTGTTGTGATGAGTGGATAATTTATACCCTTTTTGGCATTATTTTTACATAGTTTTTAGTATGTTTTAGTTACTTTTTATTATATTTTTATTAGTTTTTATTCAAAAATTACATTTCTAGACTTTACTATGAGTTTGTGTATTTTTCTGTGATTTCAGGTATTTTCTGGCTGAAATTGAGGGACCTGAGGATTCAGAGGCTGAAAAAGGACTGCAGATGCTGTTGGATTCTGACCTACCTGCACTCGAAGTGGATTTTATGGAGCTACAGAACCCCAATTGGTGCACTCTCAATGCGTTGGAAAATAGACATCCTGGGCTTTCTATCAATATATAATAGTCTATACTTTGCCCGAGATTTGATGGCCCAAACTGGCGACCAAAACAGCCTAAAACATCTTGGCGTAAAACGCCCAAACTGGCACCCAAGCTGGCGTTTAACTCGAGGAACAGCCTATGAACGAAAAAGCTTCAATGCTCAGCCCAAGCACACACCATGTGGGCAACGGAAGTGGATTTCTACACTATCTGCACTTAGTTACTCATTTTCTGTAAACCTAAGTTACTAGTTTAGTATAAATAGCACTTTTTACCATTGTATTCATATCTCTGGACGTTTAGTCCTTAGACCAGACGATTATGCTATCATAGACCATTATCCACGTTTGGAGGCTGGCCTTACGGCCATGCCTAGACCTTTTTTCACTTATGTATTTTCTACGGTGGAGTTTCTACAGCCCATAGATTAAGGTGTAGAGCTCTGCTGTTCTTCATGAATTAATGTAATTACTACTGTTTTCTATTCAATTCACGCCTACTTCTTCTCCAAGATATACTCTCGTACTTAATTTAGTTAAGTCAGAATGAAGGTGTGACCCGTGACAATCACCCAATCTTCGTTACTCGCTTAGCCAAGATCCGCGTGCCTGACAACCACAAAGCGGTCTACATGATGTTCAACGTAGTCATTGGATGACAGCTGGAGTATATTCTCTTGGATATCTAATACACGGACTGAGTCTGCGAGATTAGTATCTTCGTGGTATAGGCTAGAATTATTGGCAGCATTCCTGGGATCCGGAAAGTCTAAACCTTGTCTGTGGTATTCCGAGTAAGATCTGAGAAGGGATGACTGTGACGAGCTTCAAACCTGCGAATGTTGGGCACAGTGACAGTGTGCAAAAGGATCAATGGATCCTATTCCGATGCTAGCGGGAACCGACAGATGATTAGCCATGCGGTAGCTGTACAAGGTATTTTTCATCCGAGACGAGAAATCCGACAGTTGATTAGCCGTGCAGAAACCGTAGAGGACCATTTTCACTGAGAGGATCCTACAGCTTGCCATGGAAGGAAGTAACGCATGGTTGGAAGAAGGCAATAGGAAAGCAGAGGTTCAGAAGCAACAAAGCATCTCCAGACGCTTATCTGAAATTTCCACCAATGAATTACATAAGTAACTCTATCCTATTTTATGTTTTATTTATATTTTAATTATCAAAACTCCATAAACATTTAAATCCGTCTGACTGAGATTTACAAGATGACCATATCTTGCTTCAAGCCGACAATCTCCGTGGGATTGACCCTTACTCACGTAAGGTTTATTACTTGGACGACCCATTGTACTTGCTGGTTAGTTGTGCGGAGATGTGAAAAGTGTGAATCACGATTTCTGTGCAACAAGTTTTTGGCGCCATTGCCGGGGATTGTTCGAGTTTGGACAAGTGACGGTTCATCCTATTGCTTAGATTAGGTAATTTTATTTTATATTTTAAGCTTTTTATTTTAATTTCAAAAAAAGAAAAAAATTTTAGTTTTTGAAAAAAAAAATTTTCAAAAAAAAAATTTGTGTTCTTCAGAATTTTTAAGAACGAATTCTAGAGTTTCATAAGATATGTTGAAGCCTGGCTGGCTGCTTAGCCATGTCTAATCTTTTGGACTGAGACTTCCACTTCTTATTGACATGCTTGTATGTTTTACGCTAAAGCTTGGCTGTCTATTTGGCCATGTCTAATCTTTTGGACCGAAGCTTTCACTTAAAGCTTGGCTGGCCATCTGGCCATGTCTAATTCTTTTGGACCGAAGCTTTAGACTAACATTGCATGATTCCTGGAGTTCTTATTAAAAATTTTGTATCTCTTTATTTTCTTTTTCTAAACTATATTTGAAAAATACCAAAAAGTTAATAAAATCATAAAAACCAAAACTTTTATGTTTCTTGTTTGAGTCTAGTGTCAAATTTTAAGTTTAGTGTCAATTGCATCTTTTTAATTATCTTAAATTTTTGAAAATTCATGCATTGTGTTCTTCATTGATCTTCAAGTTATTGTTGATGATTCTCTTTGTTTGATCTTGAATTTTCTTATTTTGTGTCTTTTCTTGTTTTTCTTGTGTATTTTTTAATTATTAGTGTTTAAGGTTTAAAAATTTTTAAGTTTGGTGTCTTGCATGTCTTTCTTTTCTTAAATTTTTTCAAAAATATGTTCTTGATGTTCATCTGGACCTTCAAAGTGTTCTTGGTGTTCATCTTGACATTCAAAGTGTTCTTGCATGCATTAGTTGTTTTTATTTTAATTTCTTATGTTTTGTGTCATATAGTTGTTTTTCTCTCTCCTCATTAAAAATTCAAAAATAAAAAAAAATCTCTTTCCCTTATTTTGCTCATAATTTTCGAAAATTTGAATTGATTTGGTCAAAAATTTTAAAAATTAGTTGTTTCTTGATAGTCAAGTCAAAATTTCAATTTAAAAAATCAATCTTTTCAAATCTTTTTCAAAAATCAAATATTTTTCATTTTTATTTCCTGTTATTTCGAAAATTCTGCAAAATTAATTTTCAAAAATCTTTTTCTTATTTTTATTTCAAATTTTCGAAATTAATGCTAACAATTAATGTTTAGATTCAAAAATTTCAAGTTGTTACTTGCCTATTAAGAAAGGATCAATCTTTAAATTCTAGAATCATATCTTTTAGTTTCTTATTAGTCAAGTAAGCAACTTTAATTTCAAAAATCAAATCTTTTTAATTTCCTTTTTAAATCTTTTTAAAATTAAATTCCAATCATATCTTTTTCAAAACTTAATTTCAAAATCTTTTTCTAACTTTTTATCTTTTCAAACTTTATTTTCAAATCTTTTTCGATTAACTACTTGACGTTTTGTTTGTTTTACTATTTCAAAAACACCTAACTACTTCTCTCTCTCTGATTTTCGAAAATCACTAACGACTTTTTCAAAATTCTGTTTAATTAACTAATTGTTTTAAATTCTAATTTTATTTTATTTTCCTTCTTAAATTCGAATTCTAATTAATAAGTAAAATAAAAACAAAAATATTTTTCTTTTCTTTTGAATTAATTTTCGAATACTCTCTCTCTCTCTCTCTCTCTCTCTCTCTCATCTCTTTCTATTTATTTATTTATTTACTAACACTTCTCTTCTTCTTATAATTCGAACCCTCTCCATCTTCTCCCTTCTTCATTCTATTCTTCTATTCTTCTACTCACATAAAGGAATCTCTATACTATGACATAGAGGATTCCTATTCTTTTCTATTCTCTTCTTTTTCATAAGAGCAGGAACAAGGATAAGAACATTCTTGTTGAAGCTGATCCTGAACCTGAAAGGACTCTGAAGAGGAAGCTACGAGAAGCTAAAGCACAAAACTCTGGAGAGGACTTAACAGAAATTTTCAAAAAAGACGTAGAGATGGTAGCCAAAAATAACAATAATGGTGGAGATGCAAGGAAGATGCTTGGTGACTTTACTGCACCCACTTTTGACTTCTATGACAGAAGCATCTCAATTCCAGCAATTGGAGTAAACAAGTTTGAGCTTATGCCTCAATTAGTTTCTCTAATGCATCATAATTGCAAGTTTTATGGACTTCCATTGGAAGATCCTCATTAGTTCTTAGCTGAATTCTTACAAATCTGTGACACTGTTAAGACCAATAGGGTTAATCCTGAGGTCTACAGACTTATGCTTTTTTCCTTTGCTGTAAGAGACAAAGCTAGGACATAGTTGGACTCACAACCTAAAGAAAGCCTGAACTCTTAGGAAAAGTTAGTCAATGCCTTCTTGGCCAAATTCTTTCCACCATAAAAGTTGAGCAAGCTTAGAGTGGAAGTCAAAACCTTCAGACAGAAGGAAGGTGAATCCATCTATGAAGCTTGGGAAAGATACAAGAAATTGATCAGAAGGTGTCCTTCTGACATGCTTTCAGAATGGAGCATCCTATGTATATTCTATGATGGTCTATCTGAATTGTCCAAGATGTCATTGGTTCACTCTGCTGGTAGATCTCTTCATCTGAAGAAGACGCCTGTAGAAGCCCAGGAACTCATTGAAATGGTTGCAAATAACCAGTTCATGTATACTTCTGAAAGAAATCCTGTGAATAATGGGACAACTCAGAAGAAAGGAGTTCTTGAGATTGATACTCTGAATGCCATATTGGCTCAGAATAAAATATTGATTCAGCAAGTCAATATGATATCTCAGAGTCTGACTGGAATGCAAGCTGCATCCATCAGTACTAAGGAAGCTTCCTCTGAAGAAGAAGCTTATGACCCTAAGAATCCTGCAACGGAAGAGGTGAATTACATGGGAGAATCCTATGGAAACACCTATAATCCTTCATGGAGGAATCATCTTAATTTCTCATGAAAGGATCAACAGAAGCCTAATCAAGGCTTCAATAATAATTGTGGGAGAAATAGGTTTGGCGATAGCAAGCCTTTCTCATCATCTTCTGAGCAATAGACAGAGAGTTCTAAGCAGAGCCACTCTGACTTAGCATCCACAGTCTCTAATCTATCTAAGACCACTCTCAATTTCATGACTGAAACAAGGTCCTCCATAAGAAATTTGGAGGCACAAGTGGGTCAACTGAGCAAAAGAGTTACTGAAATCCCTCCTAGTACTCTCCCAAGCAATACAGAAGAGAATCCAAAGAGAGAGTGCAAGGCCATAACTATAACCAAAATGGCCGACCCTGGAGAGGAAGATAAGGCAGTGATTTTCAGTGAGGAAGACCGCAAGGGACGTCCACTAGCCAATAAGGAGTTCCCTATTGAGGAACCAAAGGAATCTGAGGCACATACAGAGACCATAGGGATTCCACTGTTGCCATTCATGAGCTCTGATGAGTTTTCTTCCTCTGAAGAGGATGAAGATATTGTTGAAGAGTAAGTTGCTCAGTATCTAGGAGCAATCATGAAGCTAAATGCCAAGTTATTTTGTAATGAGACTTGGGAGGATGAACCTCCATTGCTCATTAATGAACTGAATACCTTGGTTCAACAGAAATTACCTCAAAAGAAACCGGATCATGGAAAGTTCTTTATACCTTGCATCATAAGCACCATGACCTTTAAGAAGGCTCTGTGTGACCTTGGTTCAAGTATAAACCTCATGCCACTCTCTGTAGTGGAGAAACTAGGGATCTTTAAGGTACAAGCTGCAAGAATCTCACTAGAGATGGCAGACAATTCAAGAAAACAGGCTTATGGACTTGTAGAGGATGTCTTAGTGAAGGTTGAAGGCTTTTACATCCCTGTTGACTTCATAATACTAGATACTGGGAAGGACTAAGATGAATCCATCATCCTTGGAAGACCCTTCCTAGCCACAACAAGGGCTGTGATTGATGTGGATAGAGGAGAGTTAGTCCTTCAATTGAATGAGGACTACCTTGTGTTTAAGGCTCAAGGATCTTCTCCTGTAACCATGGAGAGGAAGCATGAAAAGCTTCTCTCAATACAGAGTCAGACAGAGCCCCCACACTCAACTTCTAAGTTTGGTGTTGAGAGGCCATCATCAAGCTCTGAGTCTCTGTGAAGCTCTTTAAAGAGCTCACTGTCAAGCTATTGACATTAAAGAAGCGCTTGTTGGGAGGCAACCCAATGTTATTTAATTATATTTATTTATTTTTCATTGTTATTTTATGTTTTCTTTAGGTTGATGATCATGTGAAGTCATAAAAATAGCTGCAGAGTTAAAGCAAAATAAAAAATAGAATAAAAAATAGCACACCCTGGAAGACAGACTTACTGGCGTTTAAACGCCAGTAAGGATAGCAGAAAGGGCGTTTAACGCCCAGCCTGGCAGCATTCTAGGCGTTAAACGCCAGAATGGGCAGCACTCTGGGCGTTTAACGCCAGAAAGGGGTGTCTGGCATCTGGCTGGCGTTAAACGCCTGAAAGGGGCAGCAGACTGGCGTTTTACTCCAGGAAATGTAGCAGAGCTGGCATTAAACGCCAGGATTGGCACACAATGGGCGTTTAAACGCCAGATTGGTGCAAGGAGCAGAATTTCTTGACACCTCAGGATCTGTGGACCCCACAGGATCCCCACCTACCCCACCTCTTCTTCTTTCCTCTTTACACCTTTCCATAACACTCTTCCTGAAATACCCTTCACCAATCCCATCATTAACTCTTTCCCAAATTTCCTTCACCTATCAAATCATACCCTCTTCCTCACATTTTCTTCACTACTCACATCCATCCATCATAAATCTCACCTACCTCACCATTCAAATTCAAACCATTCCCCTCCCAAACCCACCCTTTCATAGCTGAATTCCCTCTCTCTCCTACCCTATAAACACCCCTCCTCACTATCTTCAATTTCACACATCATACACACTACTACCACCCTTGGGCAAAACTTTCACTACCCTCCATCTCCTCCATTTCTTCTTCTTCTGCTCTTTTCTTTTCTCTTTTGCTCAAGGACGAGCAAACCTTTTAAGTTTGGTGTGGAAAAAGCCTTGCTTTTCGTTTTTCCATAACCATCAATGGCACCTAAGACCAGAGAAACCTCTAGAAAGAGGAAAGGGAATGCAATTTCTTCCACGTCTGAGTCATGGAAGATGGAGAGATTCATCTCAAAGGTCTATCAAGACCACTTCTATGAAGTTGTGGCCAAGA
Source organism: Arachis hypogaea (assembly GCF_003086295.3). NCBI lineage: Eukaryota > Viridiplantae > Streptophyta > Magnoliopsida > Fabales > Fabaceae > Arachis > Arachis hypogaea. The sequence goes on along the minus strand of NC_092050.1, from coordinate 85,986,407 downwards.
AAAAGGTGATCCCCAAGGTCCACTTCAAGCTCAAAAAGAGTGAATATCCAGATATCCGACATTAGATTCAAAGAAGAGGTTGGAAAACTCTCACCAACCTAATCCAACAAGTTGAAATCTTAATGGTTCAAGAGTTCTATGCTAATGCATAGATCACAAGGAACCATGACCAAAGTATGAACCCAAACCCAAAGAATTGGCTCACAATGGTTCGGGGATGGTTGGAGTTCATCCAATGCTCTATCATTCTTACTAGCAACCGGTCTGAAGTTACTGTGGACCGGGCTATCATGATGCATAGTATCATGAATGGAGAGGAAGTAGAAGTTCATGAGATCATATTCCTAGAACTCTACAATGTGGGGAGGTTGATAAACCACTATTTTATGGTTTATATTGTGTTTAATTGTGTGGTTTTATCATGATCTTTACCCACTTATTCATTAAATTAGCATGAAATTATAATCCCTTCCTGAATTTATAACATGTTTGAAAACTGCTTCCTAGAGACTTTAATTATGTATTTTTAATTCTCCTTTATTTCATTCGATGCCGTGATCTGTGTGTTGAGTGTTTCAGACTTTATAGGGCATGAATGAGTTGGAGATTAGAAAGGAAGCTAGCAAAAATGGAAGGAACACAAGAATTTGAGGAGATAACCAGCGAGAAGTGACGCGGTCGCATGGCTCACGCGACCGCGCGAAGGAGAGCGAATCACAGTGACGCGGCCGCATGGCTCACGCGGCCGCGCGGATTGGAAAAGCTCAGGCGACGCGGTAGCGTGGACGACGCGAACGCGTGGTAAGGAAAAGCGCGAATGACGCGTCCGCATGGATGACGCGATCGCGTGACATGTGCGATCTGCATAATCTGTAGACTTCGCTGGGGGCGATTTTTGACCTTATTTCGACCCAGTTTTCGGCCCGGAACAGCAAACTAGAGCCAGAGAATATGCAGAAACAAACAACAACATTCATTCTACACAGTTGACAGTTTTAGAGCTAGTTTTTCCTCCTCTAGGTTTTTCTCTCTAGGTTTTACAATTTTAATTTTGGGAGTTGATCTTAGCAATGGAACATTGGGAAGAGTTATTTTTCCTTATCAAGACCTCGTCATTCTAGTTCGTTCTCTTAACTTGGTTTTATTCTTCCATGTTCTTTGCTTTGTTCAATTTTGTCATTTGAATACTTTCATGATTATTTGAGACAAGGATTATTTCTTCCATTTTAATTTATTTCTCCATTCCAATAATCATGTCTTCTTTTAATTCCCTTTCATGTGTTATGGATTTATTATTTGCAATGAGTGAGTAGTTCCTTCACTTGATGGGGAATTGATTGAAAGGAACTCTTGAGTTGGAAGGATTGAAAGAAAAATTGTAATTGGGTTAACTGTTGAATTGTTATCTAATCACTAACACCAATCCCTTTGAACTAAGTGGGTTGCAACTCGTGAATAGATCTAGCATTCCAACTTGTTTGACTTTCCTTTACCTGGTAAAGGATAACTAAACAAAACAACCATTAATTATAAATTAATCTTGAGATCATTCCATCAATAATAGAAATTCCAACTAATCAACTCCCAGTCAAGGTTTTTATTCATATTATTTAAATTTCCTCTTTTTAATTTTCCCTCTACTTAACTCAACTTCTTGGAACATCTGATTAATAAAATAGCACACTTTTCTGCAACTCGTTGGGAGACGACATGGGACTTAAACTCCCAGTAATTTTTAATTTAAACTCTCTGTGACATATTTCTAAATTGATAGGCAGATTTTCGGTGAGTTAAGAACTATACTTGCAATGTAACTATTTTAATAATTTTTAATTTACCAACTTCTGCCCCTCATCAATTTTTGGCGCCGTTGCCGGGGAGTTGCAATAGAGTGCTAAAGTTATTAATTAGAATTTATTTATTTGCATTTTATTTTATTTTGTTACTATGAGCTGCATGTTTCTTCCGTCAAATGATGCGTTCACTTCCTGATCCGCACTTGCTAATATTCGATCCTGAAATTGAAAGGACTATTTCACGAATAAGGCGAGAACAGCGTCGGTTAGTCCGCTCTGAGGGCGGATCTGAGAGTGAACTTGAGGAAGAAACCAGCCCCCGTTCTACTGATTCGGTTGTTTTATGTGCAGAAGACATGGCAGCTAGGAGAGTTACCATCTAGGAGGAAGGAGCCCCTGATTTTACAATGCAGCCGTTTCAAGTGCATCATCCAGCGGTGGCTATAGATTTTGAAATAAAGACCGCACTGCTAAACTTGATGCCCAAGTTTCATGGCCTACCTGCTCAAGAGCCTATCAAGCACTTGAGAGATTTCCAAGCAGCCTGTTCTACTGTCAGGCGTGATGGTACTGATGAAACTTCAATTTTGCTGAAAGCTTTCCCGTTTTCTCTCGAGGGAAAAGCAAGAAAGTGGTACTACACTCAACCTCTGGCAAATGTATCCAACTGGGATACACTCAGAAAGGAGTTTTTGGAGAAATTCTTTCCATATGAAGTTACTGATAAACTGAGGAAGGATATTTCCACAATTGTTCAGGATGACAATGAAACTCTCTTTGAATACTGGGAGCGCTTCAATAATCTTCTGGAAGCATGCCCCCACCACAGGATTGACAAGATAGTGTTGTTTAGCTATGTCACACAGGGCATGAGGCCCCAAGATAAGACCACATTAGAAAGTGCTAGCAATGGGTCTATGAAGAAGTACAAGACCACTGATGAGGCTTGGCAATTAATCAGTGATTTAGCTGAATCTACTAGGAATCACAGGCAAAAGCAAGGCCGTTCAAAAGCCGTTGCAGAAGTATCCTCTAACAGAGAGACTGCTGCTCTAGCTCAGAGTATATGTGAGATGACCAACTTGCTGAAGCAGATGCAATTGAATCAACAACAAGCTCAGTAAGCTCAACCTCCTCCGCCACAACAAAACCAACAACTAGTCCCACAAAGAATTTGCGGAATCTGTGTTGATTATAGCCATTACACTGATGAATGCCCGCAGCTCCAACAAGAAGACAACATGGTGGCATCCACTCATAACTTCTATGACCGCCCCAACCAAGGATACAATCAAAGTGGAAATAATAACCATGGATGGCAGGACAATTCTAACCAGAATTAGAGGGACAAAAATAACAGAGGAGGCAGAGATAATCAGGGAAATCAGAGGTGGAATAATAACAACAACAAGCAGCAGAATCAACCTTACAGAGCACCTCACCTGAGGCAAAACCAAGGACCACAGAACAATCAATAGCAGACATCTCAATTTACTCATTCTTCTTTATCTCCTAATGAAGAGCTACTACAATCTTTTGAGCGAAGACAACGGACCATGGAAAATAACATGAATAGTATTAACGCCAGTCTGAATGGTCTCACCTCTACTTTGCAAGCTCTTATGTCATAGATTGGATCAACGCAAAATTCCAGTAACCAACCTTCAAGCTCCACTGGAATCCCCTCTCAACCATTACCCAATCCAAAGGGAGGCATTAATGCCATCACCTTAAGGTCTGGAACCACACTGCAGGAGAGGAATCAGGAGGAACCAAGCCCACCAGAACACACCTCAGCTGAAGAGGTAATAGAAATAGAAGATGTTGAAGAGGAAGAGGACATACAGGACATAGCTGAAGAAGAAATAGCTCAACCACAGGAGGAAGCACCAAAAGGCGCAGACACCACAGAGAACACTACTCCAATTCCATTTCCATAACTTGCAAGCAAGCCCAGGAAGCAGCTGGAACCCGACCCCAAAATGGTAGAAATATTCAAAAAGGTTGAGGTAACTGTTCCTCTTTTTGATGTTATTCAGCAGGTACCTAAATATGCAAAGTTTCTAAAAGACTTATGTATCCATAAAGACAAAATTAATGAATTAGAAACTATTCCTTTAAGTAGTTCTATATCTGCTTTAATGGGAGGATTACCTGAAAAATGTAGTGATCCAGGTCCTTGTATAGTTAGCTGTACTATTGGTGGTGTAGTAATTTATGATTGCATGTGTGATTTAGGAGTATGTGTCAGTATAATGCCTTTGTCTATATATGATATTTTGAGGCTCCCTCCCTTAAAAAGGTCGGCAGCTCGTTTTATGTTAGCAGATAAAAGCATTATTACAGTGGCTGGAGTTGCTGAAGATGTTTTGGTGAACATTAAAGGAATTACATTTCCCACTGAATTTTATATCTTGGAGATGCCCCATAATGATTCAGATAAGCCATCATCAATCCTACTTGGGAGACCATTCCTGAAGACATCAAAATTCAAATTGGATGCCTTTTCAGGAACATACTCCTTTGAAATAAATGGCCGCAAAGTAATCTTCAATCTGAATGGAGTCATTGACAAACCCCCAGAAGATCGTTCCATCTTTCAGTGTGATGTCATAGAGGAAAGTGTAGCTGAAGTTCACAAGGAAGAGTTCGAAGAGAGGCACACTGGACAAGGTCTAAGTGTGGGGACCCTCTTAACTGACAATGAAGGCACTTCGTCATCTTCACAAGCTCCTGATAATCCAGAGCCTGCCCATGATCAAAAGTTAGAATTGAAACCCCTCCCTCCACATCTCAAATATGCTTATCTTGAAGATGAGCAGAGGTTTCCAGTTATCATTGCAAGAGAACTTACTTCTCAACAAGAAGAGCAGTTACTTGATGTGCTGAGGAAGCATAAGAAGGCAATTGGGTGGAGCTTGGCAGACATAGTAGGCATCAACCCTCAAGTATGTGAGCACAGAATATTTTTAGAAGAGGAAGCAAGACCTGTCCGTCAATCCCAAAGAAGATTGAATCCCACCATCTTGGAAGTTGTCAAAAAGGAAGTGACCAGACTATTGGAAGCCGGTATCATATATCCCATTTCAGACAGTGAATGGGTAAGCCCAGTACAAGTGGTGCCCAAGAAGTCTGGAGTCACTACAGTGAAGAATGAGCATGGAGAGCTCATAGCAACTAGAGTTCAGAATGCTTGGAGAGTCTGCATTGATTACAGGCGTCTCAACCAAGCTACCTGTAAGGATCACTATCCACTTCCATTCATTGATCAAATGCTGGATCGCGTGTCAAGTAAATCACATTATTGCTTTTTAGATGGTTACACAGGTTATTTCCAGATTCATATAGCTCCTGAGGATCAGGAAAAGACTACTTTTACATGTCTTTTTGGGACTTATGCTTATAAGAGAATACCCTTTGGCTTGTGCAATGCACCAGCTACTTTCCAAAGGTGCATGATGAGTCTTTTCTCTGATCTTATTGAGGACTATATGAAAGTTTTTATGGATGATTTTAGCATTTATGGTGATTCTTTTAGCCTTTGCTTAGATGGATTATCTAGAGTATTAGATAGATGTGTTAATACAAACCTTGTATTAAATTTCGAAAAATGTCACTTTATGGTAAAACAAGGAATTGTATTAGGACATGTGGTATCCAATAATGGCATTTCTGTAGACCCAGCAAAGGTGAATGTTATTTCTAGTTTACCTTACCCCTCTTCTGTGAGGGAAGTCCGTTCGTTCCTTGGCCATGCAGGTTTTTACAGGAGATTTATTAAGGACTTTAGTAAGGTCGCACTTCCCTTATCCAGATTACTGCAGAAGGATATTGAGTTCGAGTTCAGTGAGGATTGCAAACAAGCGTTTGATAAGCTGAAGACTGCTTGTAACATCCCTTCCAGCAAAATACCTTGCTTAAGTCAAGGTATTTCTACTAGAAAGAACGTTACGTGACCTTTTCTAATATTAACTACTTAATTACTGAGCCTTTGTATCGATTTCGCTTTTAGTTTTAAGAAAATGCCAGGAAATTTTGTTTTTTTTATTCATTAAAGTCATAATTCAAACATTCACAAATAAAAATAATCACATAAATATTATTAATAATAATTCTTATACAAAAGGAATCAAATGAATTTCAAATACGATATACTAAACCTACCCCTCTATGTAAAATAAAATCTCGAGGGACAACAGCGAGGGGACTCTATGGAAGTAATTAAAACCATAAAGAAAATCTACTAATCGCTCGCAGCTTCAAAATGCATCTTCAAACCTGTGTCACTGAAAGGGTGGAAAATTTGGGGGTGAGAACCAAACCACATGTTCTCAGTAGAGGTCAAGAATGCCGTGAAAATAAAGAATAAAGCGCAAATAGTTAACTGCATTCATAGACATCTAAAAGGAAACTAACTTTCTTTAAAATCATTAGTTAATTACTCAACCTCCTAAATCCATATTTTTCTTGTAAAACTTTTAAAAGTTTCCTAGACTGTATGAATGACTAACCTGTCCCAGTCATAGGTTCATTAAGTCTATGCTGAACCAGTTTGATTTTTCATACCTTACTATACTATAACATAAAGGAAGTTACCTACGCGGTATAAATGATCATCCTGCTCCAAGCATAGGTTCATTAAGTCTATGCTGAACCAGTCAGATACTTTATACAAAACTAGACTTCCAACACAAACCAGTCATGGCCTCAGGCCCAGGCAATTCAACCAACACCTAATTCACCACAATCCAGCCAATCAATTTTAGACACAAGTAATGAGGTTCAAACACAATCAAGAGCAATTATATCAAATATAGCAATTAACAGTTAACAGAATTATTCATTTAGGCAAACCAATTACAATATGCACACCCAAACAATGTCACATAGATGCATATGATGAATGTCTAGTCCTAGTACAGGCCATGAGCTCATGTGTCGGTTAGCACCTGCATTCCAGACATTTATCCGGTCACGAGTTCACGATTTCCCGGATACGATTTTTCGTTCAAATAAATGCGCATATAATTATTAGCAGCTCTATTGAGACAGCCTCTGCTTTCTACTCGCAGGAAATATACACTCTTGGGAATGAAAAATTACTCTTGGGTTGCCTCAGGGAAACAGATAAATAAACAAACATCTCTTGGGTTGCATTAAGCAACAAACAAATAAATAATATCTCTTGGGCTGCATTAAGCAACAAATATATATATATATATATATATATATATATATATAATATCTCTTGGGTTGCATTAAGCAACAAACAAACATCTCTTGGGTTGCTTCAAGCAACAAACAAACAAATAATATCTCTTGGGTTGCCTCAAGCAACAGATCATCATACAATAAGTACTTTACTCTTTCCTTTTTCTTTCATAATTGCAAATTCGCAAGCGGGACTAGACCCACGCCCTTGCCAACAATCTCATAGATCAAATATTCTTTTCTTAAAAGAATCATTGAAGTTATTATTATTAAATAAGCCTTGAATATTTATTTTGATTAAGTCCTTATATTTTTTATAAAAATTTGGACATAATCTCCTTTAAAAATAGGACTTATCCACCCTTACGGGTTCCTTCTTTCTCAACAATTCATCAGCCTCTTTCAGCATTTGCCACAGCAATATATTCTCAAAAATATTTGATAATAGAAAATCTATTTCTTAAATTCCATATCCAAAATAATTACCAACACAACTTGGCAGCCTGATTTCCATTTTGGTTTTAAAATATCAAATGAATTTGGAATTGCGCAAACTTTATATCCATGCGATCGTCTCAGATTAAGCTTTCTATTAAATCAAAAATCATAATTTTTCGCTGACTATAGCTTCGGGAATATAAGCAAAACCGTGACTATTCTGCAGTGTTTTAAAACCAGAAGACAGCAGCACCATACAACATTTGAAATTTCATATAAAATCCAAATTAAATCCAGCTACCTTCAAAATTAATGTGGTTAAACATAACTCATCCAAATTTCTTTCTCAATTAGTTCCAGGGTCATACCATTTTTAATGAAGGAGTTACGTAGCTTGGAAGTTAGGTAATTTTCTGCAGAATTCTGTTTTAGAAATAATTGAACACAACCTCTTCCAAGTCCCATAACTCGCTTATTAAAACATGGAAAATCCTGAAATTTAAATCACATATACTAAACATACTTAATTTTCACCTCCAATTGGTTGCATCTCAATATCTATCCAGGATCAAAAGTTATAAACTCCCAAAGTTAATAATTTAAGAAAACAGAATCTGGCTTTTTCTGCATAATGCATCATCTTTCAAAAATTCGTATCTTTGAAATTACAAGTCCAATTGTTCTGAAATTTTACGGCATTAAAATAATAGGAATAAAGTTTTATTTAAAATTGGTTCCATTTCAAAATTCAAACTGCAGAATTCCCAGTAGAGGAATCAAGTTGCTGCTGCGTTAAACGTTCTGCAGAAAAACCAGTTTTGACATCCATGATTCAAAAATTCACCATAAATCATAAACTTAGTGAAAAAGTCTCAAATTCAGAAGTCCAGTTCCCTATACCCCAAAGCTCAATCCGGACTTGGTCCCACGCAATTCCGATAATCACAGAAATAGTTATTGTTTTTCAAAGTTTCCGGCTTCCTTTAAAAATAATGCAGAAAATCAAGTTTTACATTTTAATTTTGAAAAATCATAACTAGTTCTATAATTAATTCAAACTTCTCAAAATTAAGTCCCAACAACAACTTTTATTATACTTTACTCAGCCTTTACTCTTATATCATTTCGATTATCGTTGAATAACTGATTCACTTCCAAAGTCACCTTTTAATTTCAAAAATCAGATTTTCAGCAATCTATTTAGTATTCAAAATCCAACCCTTCAAAACCCCTCAAAACCAATTCCAAATCAACCACCAACTAAGTTCATTAACATTACAATATACCAAATAACAACTCAACGGCAACAAATCCAACATAACCCATTAAAATTCAGAAATTCTCAACAATTAGTCATCAAGCAATTCCCAATCCACATAATCAATCAATATCACAAATCAACAATTCCAAATCACAACCTCAACCATTCCAATCACAATTTCAGCCACAATTCAATAATTACATAATCAATCGATTACTCACAGCTATTAAATCTATTTGCAGTTATTCAATAAACCTTGTAGGTATTCTTAAATTGAAATCGTTTTAAACCCCCTACCTCAGTTAGTCGAAACCGTCGAATTTAAATGTGGCGATCCCCTTCTTTTTCCAATTTACAATAGCTAGTACGGCCGGAACAGTAGCAGTAACCTCAGTTCTTCTGGGGAAGCAACAACAATGACATCGGTGGTTCCGGATAAGGACAGCAATACCGAAGAAAGACAGTAATGATTGGCAGCTAAGGAAGATCAAGAAAACGAGGCATGTTATAGTCAAGGCAATAGCAAACCAAATAATGGCAACAGAACACAACTCAATGCTACCAGTGAAAAGCAGAATAGAACAGCAACGGCAGAGTAACCTACGATGAATATGAAGCATGGAGGCGATGGAAACAATGGCGGCAGACCTTCGGTGGCAGCGACGCGGTGATAACAGAGATCAGACGCGACAGAGCGGGTGGCACAGGCAGCCTCTTCTTTCTTCCCTGCGAGCTTCTTTCCTCACGCATCTCTTCTCCCTTGCGACAGTAATGACATCGCAACAGCAGCGGTGTGACGGGTTCGGTGGAGGCATGATGAGTATTTTGGTGAAAAATAAATTTTTCCCAAAACACACGAATCTAACCGGCAAGTGCACCGGGTCGCATCAAGTAATAAAACTCACGGGAGTGAGGTCGATCCCACAGGGATTGATGGATCAAGCAATTTTAGTGGGTGATTAGTTTAGTCAAGCTGACATTTAGTGAATTGTGTGAAATGTAGCCAACAGAAAGTAAATTGCAATGAATCTTAAAGATGCAGAAAGTAAAATTGCAAGTAAGTTAAAGAACAAGAAAGTAAAATAGCTGAAACTTAAATTGCAAGAAAAGTAAATTGCATGAAAAGTAAAGGGGCTGGGGTGTTGGAAATTAAAAAGAGCAATAGATCACGCAACTGGAAATTTAAATTGCAGGAAGAATAAAGGAAATTGGATGCTGGGAATCAAAACAGAATTGAAATTTTGAAGTGCAGTGAATTAAAAGCAGCAAGAAAAACAAAGAGAAATTTCAGAGGGAGAATGAAACAGAACACCTTCAATTCTCCACCCAAGATTCAAAACAAAGAAAATTAAAGAGAGAGCTCTCAAATTCTAGTGCTCCCTAGTGGAGCCAGCCCTCCCCACAAATATGAAAATGATGCCTTATATAGGCTTTACAAAATGGAAATGAAAATGAATTTAAAAACAAATTACAATTAAATGAAATTCCTATTTTATCTATTTCTTGTGCCTTTGAGTGATGATCATTTGGGCCCTTGCTCTTGATGGAATTGGGTTGATAAAGGCCTCGGTTGATTGCTCTTGGAGTTTGAAGAGGAACCGAATTGAACCGGGTTGAGTTTGCAAAAGTTGGACCAAAAGTTGGAGCTAAAGTTAGGGGTCTAACTTTGGCTCCAACTTTTCATAGCAGCCCACAAAACTTGCTGGTATGAACGTTGGTGCCAACGTTAGGGGTCTAACTTTGACCCTAACGTTGGCCTCCCTTATGCACATTTATGGCGCCAACTTTGTCCTCTTGTCATGTTGCCAATTTTATGCCCAATATAGACTATCATATATGGTTGGAAAGCTCTGAATGTCAGATTTCTAACCCACTTGGAATCACTTCAATTGGACATCTACAACTCAAGTTATGATCATTTGAAGAGGGCATGGTCGCTGGCTTTGGTGTGCAGCGTTTGAGGTAACGTTTGCCTCAAACGTTGGCGAAAACGTCAGTTCTGGAGGCTCAAACGTATTGTCCACCCCATACTATTATACATTGTTGGAAAGCCCTGGATGTCTACTTTCCAATGCCGTTGGGAGCACATCAATTGGAGCTCTACAGCTCGAGTTATACTCCATCGAAGGTGCAGAGGTCAAGTGGCCTCACTGCATGTTGCCACCATGTTCATTTATGCACATTGCGGGGCAGTTTTCTCCCTCAATTTTAGTGTCCACCATGCACTGCCATAAATGCTTGGAAAGCTTTTGATTCCTACTTTCCAATGCTTCTTGAATCACCTCATTTGGAGCTCTGTAGCTCAAGTTATTCTTGTTGGAAGTATACCCCTTCAAGCTGTTGTGGTGTGTGGCGCCAACGTTAGCCTCAAAGTTAGGGGGCTAACGTTGGCGCAAACTTTTGCCCCTCTCCCTTGTATTTTCATGTGCCAACATTAGCCTCCAAGTTAGGGGGCTAACGTTGGCGCAAACGTTGGGTGGCCAGGGAGGAGTTTCTCATGCCAACGTTAGCCTCCAAGTTAGGGGGCTAACGTTGGCGCAAACGTGGGGTGCCCAGGGAGTAATCTTCATGCCTAACGTTAGCCCTCACGTTAGGGGTCTAACTTTGAAGCTAACTTTAGGTCCAACTTTTTGCTTCATGGTTCAATTTCACTTATTCCATTGTCCTCTCTTTACTCCTAGCCCTTCCTTCTTGCTTCACCCTTTCTCCAAGCTTTCTTCACCTATAATTAATCAACCAAACTCATCAAAGCTATGCTCAAAATCATGAGGTATTCATTCTTTCATAATATGCAACAAATATAGCATAAAACCTCATGAAATGGCATGAATTCATACATGGTTGATTCAATTAAGAGAAACATGAAAATTTACCCACTTGGCTTGCTTATGGCTCAAGAAAGTGCATAAAACCTATTGAAAACAAAGGAAAAAGGCATAGAAAAACATGACATGATGACATGTCATCACAACACCAAACTTAAACCTTGCTTGTCCCCAAGCAAGAAAAGAATCATGCAATAAAGATTGACAATCCAAGGTAAGAAGAATAGCAACTCAATGTTCATGGTAAGCTAGTTTTCTAAGCATGCTACAATCACAAAAGAAATGTAAATGATTGATGCTTCCATCTAGCTCAATTTATGAAATCTTTCTTTTATATTTCTTCCTTGAAACAAACTTTTGATTTTCTTATTTAGCTTCTCCTTTTGGGTGCTTTGCCTCATGAGTTGATAACAAAGCTACGACTTCTAAATGCTTTGTTTTCAAGTATTACCACTTGATACATAAGCACCACAAGCATTTGATTAGAGGACTTCATTAAGCTCATTTTTCTTTTCTTTTCTTAACTCTCTAATCATTGATGCTCAGAGCCTTGAGCTTTGAGGGAGTGCTTTTGCGCTTTGAGCCTAGCCTTGACTTCTAAGTGTTTTGTTTTCAAGCATTTGGCTTGATACATAAACACCACAAGTACTTAGCAAATAAATTGCCATTGGTACTCAGAGCCTTCAGCTTTCTCACTCTTTCCCTTTTTCTTTTCTTGCTTTATTTTTGCATTTGCTTTCAAGGTTTTAATGATTTTCAAAAGATTTCACAAAATGTCCTAGATGAAAACTTCAATTAAGTAAAATTCAATGCAATTAAGCAACAATCAAACATACTAGCTTCCCAATACTTTTATGCACATGCTAAAATCTTCTTTAATGCCTTGTTTGTTTATGATCATGATACTTTGTTGCTTTTGAATTCACAAAATTCAAGTTGGTAATCATAATGACATAGCACCATGTTGCAATTTAGAAATCAAACTATGCCTTTTCATACACACATGCATACAGAGAAGGTACAGACAATCATGCAGTTTATGGTGCTTGAAACAAATGAGAGGAAAAGGAACTTTACAACCTTGTAGTTCATCTTCTCTATTATTGTCATTTTCCTCCCATTCTCTTCCTTCCCATACCAAACTCAGAATGCTTGCTTATCCTCAAGCAACTATTAGAACCGTGGCTATGGGGCTAAGATGGATCATGAATGTCTTACACAAGGAATGTTAGTAGTACATGTGTTTCAAGCAAGAAAAATTAAAGATAATAATCAAGGCACAAGATACAGAGACATTGTGATTGCATACTTAAGAAGGTGAGCATAATACTTTGCATAGAAGATAAGTGGCACACCAAACTTAGTGTGACACTTTCACTTTGGAATCAATGCAAGTATTCAGTCAAGATTTGAAGCAAATTGTGTTGCATAGCAACACCAAACTTAGAATGCAATCCTATGTCCATTTATTTGAACTAAAACTAAACAAAAGAAACTGTTATATGTTAAATACAATCACCAAATGAAGAGTCTGTTATGAATAAGGATGTCTTGGTGATGTATTAACAAAAACAGTTAATGAAGGAAAGCATTAAAAACAAGTAAATAAATGAAACAAAGAGAAAACAAAAATTATCCAACTAAGAAGAAAAATAACACTGTAAAAGGCAATATGATTATGCAGACAAGTGATGTTGCTGGATTGATTTGCATAGAAAAATAGGTGGCACACAAAACTTAGAATCTTGGTGTGTCACTTTCATGTAAAATTGATGCAATCATTCATGAAGATGGAAAACAGTTTGTTGCAGGGCAACACCAAACTTAGAATGTAACCATATGCCAATTTATTGAAATTTAAACAAAGCAAGGAAAAGAAATGTACCTACTATCTACCTGTTCTTTACTTTCTTCCTCTTCTTCCAATTTGTTAAGAGAAATGACTTCAAAGGAGGAGAAGATTCAGCTATTACCCCTTGTCTTGGTCTCTCCTCAGCAAGCTTTCTTTTGTACATGGCTTGATTGAGCTTGCTTGCTATTGGTCCAGGGGTTGGATTGCTTGTGGTTGACCTCCTCTTGAATGTTGTCCTTGGTAGTTTGGTCACAATCCTCTTCTTGGTGCTTTTGTTAATTGCCTTCACTTCTTTGAATCCATGTTTTGGTGGTTGTGTGATTGTTGGAGTTTTGTCTTCATCAAGAGTCTCTTGCAATGGTGGTTCTGTGAATTCTTCCTTCATGTACTTCTTTGCCTCACTTGAGTTTGGAATGACTTCTTCACTTTCTTGCTCCTCCACTTCCTCTTTTACACCCAACATTTGTTTCAATCGCTCTATCATGGGGGAGGTTTGTCGATCTTCCCAACATTTCTTCATCTCCTCGTCATACCTTTCAATCATGGATTCAGATGTTGAGGCATTTTGGTCCAGGGAGGTTTGTGAGAGTTGTGAGTTTTCATGTTCTCTTGTCATCTCAAGTGCAGTTTCAGGTTCAACCACCTCATTCTTCATTGAAAGTTCACTTGATGCAGTGGCCTCCTTATCTTGCTCTTCCACTTTCTCCTTCATATCCATCAATTGGCCTTCATTTTTCTTGCTCAGTGGTTCTAAGCTCCTCTTTATTTTCTCTACTTCTCCATTCATATTTTTGAAGAAAGCTTCTTGCCTTTTCTCGGATATTTGTGCTTCTTTCGCATATTTTTCGAGCTTGGACTCAAGCTCTGAAAGCCTTGAGTGGTTCATGGAAGTTTGTGTGGGTGGTGAGTTTTGAAAGGGGCTTTCGGTTGAAGTATGGTCAAGTGATGATATCTTTGGATGATTATCATATGGAGCACTAGAATTCCCTTCCCAGCCACCATTAGAATCATGACTTGCATTATTTTGTGGTGGAGGGAAATATCCCATATGATTTTCTTTCTCATCTTGTGGTTGTGAAGCAAATCTCCATGAATTGGAGTGCTCAGAATGTGTATTCTCTTGGTGATATTCCCAGCCACCATTAGAGATTGGTGATGGTGGGTGATATCCCATAGAATTTGTTTGATCATAAGATGAGTTGAACTCCATTTGAGTTTTGTAAAACACACAACCAAGGAAAATTGAAATTACTCATATCAGAGATGAGAATTTCTTAGTGAGGCAAAAACTCAAACACCTTGGTTTCACTTTGAAACAGAAAACAAAAATAAAGAAAATGCTTGATCTAGACTTCTCACCCACTTAATCATTGTTGATCTAATCAATCCCCGGCAACGGCGCCAAAAACTTGATGAGTATTTTGGTGAAAAATAAATTTTTCCCAAAACACACGAATCTAACCGGCAAGTGCACCGGGTCGCATCAAGTAATAAAACTCACGGGAGTGAGGTCGATCCCACAGGGATTGATGGATCAAGCAATTTTAGTGGGTGATTAGTTTAGTCAAGCTGACATTTAGTGAATTGTGTGAAATGTAGCCAACAGAAAGTAAATTGCAATGAATCTTAAAGATGCAGAAAGTAAAATTGCAAGTAAGTTAAAGAACAAGAAAGTAAAATAGCTGAAACTTAAATTGCAAGAAAAGTAAATTGCATGAAACGTAAAGGGGCTGGGGTGTTGGAAATTAAAAAGAGCAATAGATCACGCAACTGGAAATTTAAATTGCAGGAAGAATAAAGGAAATTGGATGCTGGGAATCAAAACAGAATTGAAATTTTGAAGTGCAGTGAATTAAAAGCAGCAAGAAAAACAAAGAGAAATTTCAGAGGGAGAATGAAACAGAACACCTTCAATTCTCCACCCAAGATTCAAAACAAAGAAAATTAAAGAGAGAGCTCTCAAATTCTAGTGCTCCCTAGTGGAGCCAGCCCTCCCCACAAATATGAAAATGATGCCTTATATAGGCTTTACAAAATGGAAATGAAAATGAATTTAAAAACAAATTACAATTAAATAAAATTCCTATTTTATCTATTTCTTGTGCCTTTGAGTGATGATCATTTGGGCTCTTGCTCTTGATGGAATTGGGTTGATAAAGGCCTTGGTTGATTGCTCTTGGAGTTTGAAGAGGAACCGAATTGAACCGGGTTGAGTTTGCAAAAGTTGGACCAAAAGTTGGAGCTAAAGTTAGGGGTCTAACTTTGGCTCCAACTTTTCATAGCAGCCCACAAAACTTGCTGGTATGAACGTTGGTGCCAACGTTAGGGGTCTAACTTTGACCCTAACGTTGGCCTCCCTTATGCACATTTATGGCGCCAACTTTGTCCTCTTGTCATGTTGCCAATTTTATGCCCAATATAGACTATCATATATGGTTGGAAAGCTCTGAATGTCAGCTTTCTAACCCACTTGGAATCACTTCAATTGGACATCTACAACTCAAGTTATGATCATTTGAAGAGGGCATGGTCGCTGGCTTTGGTGTGCAGCGTTTGAGGTAACGTTTGCCTCAAACGTTGGCGAAAACGTCAGTTCTGGAGGCTCAAACGTATTGTCCACCCCATACTATTATACATTGTTGGAAATCCCTGGATGTTTACTTTCCAATGCCGTTGGGAGCACATCAATTGGAGCTCTACAGCTCGAGTTATACTCCATCGAAGGTGCAGAGGTCAAGTGGCCTCACTGCATGTTGCCACCATGTTCATTTATACACATTGCGGGGCAGTTTTCTCCCTCAATTTTAGTGTCCACCATGCAGTGCCATATATGCTTGGAAAGCTCTTGATTCCTACTTTCCAATGCTTCTTGAATCACCTCATTTGGAGCTCTGTAGCTCAAGTTATTCTTGTTGGAAGTATACCCCTTCAAGCTGTTGTGGTGTGTGGCGCCAACGTTAGCCTCAAAGTTAGGGGGCTAACGTTGGTGCAAACTTTTGCCCCTCTCCCTTGTATTTTCATGTGCCAACGTTAGCCTCCAAGTTAGGGGGCTAACGTTGGCGCAAACGTTGGGTGGCCAGGGAGGAGTTTCTCATGCCAACGTTAGCCTCCAAGTTAGGGGGCTAACGTTGGCGCAAACGTGGGGTGCCCAGGGAGTAATCTTCATGCCTAACGTTAGCCCTCACGTTAGGGGTCTAACTTTGAGGCTAACTTTAGGTCCAACTTTTTGCTTCATGGTTCAATTTCACTTATTCCATTGTCCTCTCTTTACTCCTAGCCCTTCCTTCTTGCTTCACCCTTTCTCCAAGCTTTCTTCACCTATAATTAATCAACCAAACTCATCAAAGCTATGCTCAAAATCATGAGGTATTCATTCTTTCATAATATGCAACAAATATAGCATAAAACCTCATGAAATGGCATGAATTCATACATGGTTGATTCAATTAAGAGAAACATGAAAATCTACCCACTTGGCTTGCTTATGGCTCAAGAAAGTGCATAAAACCTACTGAAAACAAAGGAAAAAGGCATAGAAAAACATGACATGATGACATGTCATCAAGGCACAACGATGGTGACGTGAAAGTGCAGCTTCGACAGTGATGAAGGTGCGACAGAGACACAGCGGCGCTACCCTTCGCGCATAAGCTCTCCTCGTGTTTGTCCTCTCCCTCGCGAGCGTTCAGCTTCTCAACGGCTTCAAATCTGACGGCGATGTGACCTTGCTTCAGCGGTGGTGATGGCAAGGCGAGTTAGCAACGGCTGCACGGCGATGGGCATGAATAACGGCGCAGGCGAGGTGCTGCGGCGGCGAGCTGGACGGCGCAGAGTGCGGCTCCCTCTTCTCTGATTCCAAGCTCTCTGTTCTCCCTTTCCATTTCTTTGTTTCTTTCTTTTGTTTGGGTGTTGGTGTTTTGGAAGAAAGGTGGGGTGGGGGCTGTGTTCTGAGGCTGGGGAAAAGGGGAAAATTAGGATTAGGGTTTCTGATTTCCAATTTGGGAATTAGGGTTAGAAATTAGGGATTTTATAAAAGAATAAAGGATAGCTATGAATAGATATTTTGATAAAATTGGAAGGTAGAGTAATTTTAAAATCAAATATACTCTCTTAAAATATTTAAGAACATCATTTATCAACATATTGCTAAGTGAAATTAATTATTTCTAATTTAAATTATAAAATAAATATATTAATCACATTTTTATAAAATACAGTTTAAACTCAATACTAATTAGTTAAATTAAATGATATAACTTTTTATTATTTTTCTATCACCGAAACTTTAATTTCAATTTACAAAATATCTAATTATAATAAAATTACTTAAACTTAAAGTATTTATAAAAATCCATTTAATCATTCCTAATAAATTAATCTCTAAAAGTTCAAACTAATAAAATAAACCATAATTCATTCATATTAGAAATTACCTAAATTAAATTATATAATACTTTCATTACTAAATTTTATTTCCAAAGCATTTGAAATAACCAATTATAAAAATTACATAAGAATATTAATCAACTTAAACTCCAAATATTAATAAAACTAATTTAATTACTGTTAATTAATTAATTTATAAAATAAGATATCAAATTAATAAAATAAATCGTAACTTTTTTTTTCAGGATAATAGTTACTTAAATTAAATTATACAATTCTTTTTTTTATTTTTCAATTACTAAAATTATACAAAATATTCCATTATAATTAGATTACTTAAAAATATTAATTGATTCGAAATAAAACTATCTCCGAATCTATTTAATTATTTCTAACAAAATAATTTCTAAAATTATAAAGTTTAAAATTAATAAGATAAAATCATAATTTATTTATAATTAGATTTTCAAAAATGCGGGATGTTACATTCTATCCAACTTACAAAAATTAATATAAGATGGAGAAAAGATTCATATTCACATCCCCTTTTGAATATTTTAAAGATACCAAGAAAACCATATAACATAAACATAGAAAAGAATATATTAGGTGGTGCAAAAGTTGATAGAAATAATTTGACGCAAACCATATTTCAAATCCAAAATCAAATAGGCACAATATTCGTTCAGAACTTTTAACAAAGCACGACCACTTCCTCTTGTCGCCTCAAAATTAAACTCCTTATAACTTCGTATACTGACTAGATTCACTTTCCGTACGCACAAATCGCGTCCCTAAGAACTACCGCATATAAGGAATACGAAACTTGAGAAGAGAAAGACAAACGGCACGAAAGGTTTATGCGAGAAATTGGAAGAATACTCAAGTTCGGAATCGTACAAAATGGTATTTCGTAAGGATTTGAAGGAATACGTAAGATTATCAAACAACAAGGATATATATAAGCAATGAAATATACCGGAAGGAGAATTAAATTGAAAGCTTAAGAAAGGATTTTGAATTAAAGAGTTTTGATATGAACAGTAATAGAAAAGATAGTACAGCAATTTAGAACAATTTCAACTTGAAACAGAAGGAATTAGTTTATCTTTTTCAAAGGAAAATATTTAAACCTAACATTTTTCAAAAGTACTAAACTTAGTATAAATAATACGTTATATACCGATTTTAATTTCAGATCAAAGCAAATCATGCATGGTTTGTAAATTAAAGCTTGTTTGGTGTTAAGGGCAAAATATTTTCTTTAAAAATCTTGGAGGATACTTAAATACATAATTAGGTAAGAATAGCTATAAAAGTATAATAAAGTTGGCTGAAAATCAGCTTCTATTTAAAGAATAAATTTTGAAATAAGATTTTCTATAAATCAATAAAAGATAAGTGGTATATCACAGATAAACAAGATTAAACTATATAAAGAAGTTTTAGAGTTTATGTAAGAAAGTCTAGACCGAATTAAAAACAATCCCATCAAAATTTAAGCAAGGGTTGTGGATACAACCAAGTAAGAAAAGTTGTAAATTGAAATTTTTCTCGAAGAGAATCTGAAGCAAGTACTCAAGAAGGAAATTTCAAGAAATAGTACGCTGTACCGAAATAATTCCGAATTGAGAGCAAGGAGCATAGAGTTTGTAAGGTAAGGATAAATGTTTCAAAAGATTCAAGCAATAACCAGATACAGAGTCAAGCAAGGACATGTACGAATGATAATACAAGATTAGCAAGAAAGAGATCAGAAACTAGAAATTTCAATACAATTAGTAGAGAAAGAGATAACACTAAGCACGAATAAAGATCATACGTCGAAATGGAACTAGTCTTTAGAATTTAGTTTCTAACGTCCCCAAAACCTCGTGATTCGCATTAACCTTATCACTTCTATTTCGTCTATGATAACCCATTAGTATTTCCATATACATAAATCATTAGTATTAAGTTGGCCAAACTTGATAACATGAGGTATGCAATGGTAATCTAATAGCATTAATCATCAAACAGTCATGCATATAAAACACAAACTCTTGTCATCAGAACAAGCTATAAAGCATGACAGACACTCAGAGTATCCAATGAAGCATAGTCAGTCCACTCCCAAGGCTCTACAGGAAGGACTGCTCTGATACCATATTGTAACATCCCTTCCAGCAAAATACCTTGCTTAAGTCAGATTATTTCTACTAGAAAGAACGTTACGTGACCTTTTCTAATATTAACTACTTAATTACTGAGCCTTTGTATCGATTTCGCTTTTAGTTTTAAGAAAATGCCAGGAAATTTTGTTTTTTTTATTCATTAAAGTCATAATTCAAACATTCACAAATAATAATAATCAAATAAATATTATTAATAATAATTCTTATACAAAAGGAATCAAATGAATTTCAAATACGATATACTAAACCTACCCCTCTATGTAAAATAAAATCTCGAGGGACAACAGCGAGGGGACTCTATGGAAGTAATTAAAACCATAAAGAAAATCTACTAATCGCTCGCAGCTTCAAAATGCGTCTTCAAACCTGTGTCACTGAAAGGGTGGAAAATTTGGGGGTGAGAACCAAACCACATGTTCTCAGTAGAGGTCGAGAATGCCGTGAAAGTAAAGAATAAAGCGCAAATAGTTAACTGCATTCATAGACATCTAAAAGGAAACTAACTTTCTTTAAAATCATTAGTTAATTACTCAACCTCCTAAATCCATATTTTTCTTGTAAAACTTTTAAAAGTTTCCTAGACTGTATGAATGACTAACCTGTCCCAGTCATAGGTTCATTAAGTCTATGCTGAACCAGTTTGATTTTTCATACCTTACTATACTATAACATAAAAGAAGTTACCTACGCGGTATAAATGATCATCCTACTCCAAGCATATGTTCATTAAGTCTATGCTGAACCAGTCAGATACTTTATACAAAACTAGACTTCCAACACAAACCAGTCATGGCCTCAGGCCCAAGCAATTCAACCAACACCCAATTCACCACAATCCAGCCAATCAATTTCAGACACAAGTAATGAGGTTCAAACACAATCAAGAGCAATTATATCAAATATAGCAATTAACAGTTAACAGAATTATTCATTTAGGCAAACCAATTACAATATGCACACCCAAACAATGTCACATAGATGCATATGATGAATGTTTAGTCCTAGTACAGGCCATGAGCTCATGTGTCGGTTAGCACCTGCATTCCCGACATTTATCCGGTCACGAGTTCACGATTTCCCGGATACGATTTTCCGTTCAAATAAATGCGCATACAATTATTAGCAGCTCTATTGAGACAGCCTCTGCTTTCTACTCGCAGGAAATATATACTCTTGGGAACGAAAAATTACTCTTGGGTTGCCTCAGGGCAACAGAGAAATAAACAAACATCTCTTGGGTTGCATTAAGCAACAAATATATATATATATATATATATATATATATATATATATATATATATATATATATATATATATAATATCTCTTGGGTTGCATTAAGCAACAAACAAATATCTCTTGGGTTGCTTCAAGCAACAAACAAACAAATAATATCTCTTGGGTTGCCTCAAGCAACAGATAATCATACAATAAGTACTTTACTCTTTCCTTTTTCTTTCATAATTGCAAATTCGCAAGCAGGACTAGACCCACGCCCTTGCCAATAATCTCATAGATCAAATATTCTTTTCTTAAAAGAATTATTGAAGTTATTATTATTAAATAAGCCTTGAATATTTATTTTGATTAAGTCCTTATATTTTTTTATAAAAATTTGGACATAATCTCCTTTAAAAATAGGACTTATCCATCCTTACGGGTTCTTTCTTTCTCAACAATTCATCAGCCTCTTTCAGCATTTGCAACAGCAATATATTCTCAAAAATATTTAATAATAGAAAATCTATTTCTTAAATTCCATATCCAAAATAATTACCAACACAACTTGGCAGCCTGATTTCCATTTTGTTTTTAAAATATCAAATGAATTTGGAATTGCGCAAACTTTATATCCATGCGACCGTCTCGGATTAAGCTTTCTATTAAATTAAAAATCATAATTTTTCGCTGACTATAGCTTCGGGAATATAAGCAAAACCGTGACTGTTCTGCAGTGTTTTAAAATCAGAAGACAGCAGCACCATACAACATTTGAAATTTCATATAAAATCCAAATTAAACCCAACTACCTTCAAAATTAATGTGGTTAAACATAACTCATCCAAATTTCTTTCCCAATTAGTTTCAGGGTCATACCATTTTTAATGAAGGAGTTACGCAGCCTGGAAGTTAGGTAAATTTCTGCAGAATTCTGTTTTACAAATCATTGAACACAACCTCTTCCAAGTCCCATAACTCACTTATTAAAACATGGAAAATCCTGAAATTTAAATCACATATACTAAACATACTTAATTTTCACCTCCAATTAGTTGCATCTCAATATATATCCAGGATCAAAAGTTATAAACTCCCAAAGTTACTAATTTAAGAAAACAGAATCTGGCCTTTTCTGCATAATGCATCATCCTTCAAAAATTCATATCTTTAAAATTACAAGTCCAATTGTTCTGAAATTTTACGGCATTAAAATAATAGGAATAAAGTTTTATTTAAAATTGGTTCCATTTTAAACTTCAAACTGCAGAATTTCCAGTAGAGGAATCAAGTTGCTGCTGCATTAAACATTCTGCAGAAAAACCCGTTTTGACATCCATGATTCAAAAATTCACCATAAATCATAAACTTAGTGAAAAAGTCTCAAATTCAGCAGTTCAGTTCCCTATATCCCCAAGCTCAATCCGGACTTGGTCCCACACAATTCCGATAATCACAGAAATAGTTATAGTTTTTCAAAGTTTCCAGCTTCCTTTAAAAATAATGCAGAAAATCAAGTTTTACATTTTAATTTTGAAAAATCATAACTAGTTCTATAATTAATTCAAACTTCTCAAAATTGAGTCCCAACAACAACTTTTATTATACTTTACTCAGACTTTACTCTTATATCATTTCAATTATTGTTGAATAACTGATTCACTTCCAAAGTCACCTTTTAATTTCAAAAATCAGATTTTCAGCAATCTATTTAGTATTCAAAATCCAACCCTTCAAAACCCCTCAAAACCAATTCCAAATCAACCACCAATCAAGTTCATTAACATTACAATATACCAAATAACAACTCAACGGCAACAAATCCAACATAACCCATTAAAATTCAGAAATTCTCAACAATTAGTCATCAAGCAATTCCCAATCCACATAATCAATCAATATCACAAATCAACAATTCCAAATCACAACCTCAACCATTCCAATCACAATTTCAGCCACAATTCAATAATTACATAATCAATCGATTACTCACAGCTATTAAATCTATTTGCAGTTATTCAATAAACCTGGTAGGTATTCTTAAATTGAAATCGTTTTAAACCCCCTACCTCAGTTAGTCGAAACCGTCGAATTTATATGTGGCGATCCCCTTCTTTTTCCAGTTTACAATAGCTAGTACGGCCGGAACAGTAGCAGTAACCTCAGTTCTTCTGGGGAAGCAACAACAATGACATCGGTGGTTCCGGATAAGGACAGCAATACCGAACAAAGACAGTAATGATTGCCAGCTAAGGAAGGTCAAGAAAACGAGGCATGTTATAGTCAAGGCAATAGCAAACCAAATAATGGCAACAGAACACAACTCAATGCTACCAGGGAAAAGCAGAATAGAACAGCAACGGCAGAGTAACCTACGATGAATATGAAGCATGGAGGCGATGGAAACAATGGCGGCGGACCTTCGGTGGCAGCGACGCGGTGATAACAGAGATCAGACGCGACAGAGCGGGTGGCACAGGCAGCCTCTTCTTTCTCCCCTGCGAGCTTCTTTCCTCACGCATCTCTTCTCCCTCGCGACAGTAATGACATCACAACAGCAGCGGTGTGACGGGTTCGGTGGAGGCACAACGATGGTGACGTGAAAGTGCAGCTTCAACAGTGATGAAGGTGCGACAGAGACACAGCGGCACTACCCTTCGCGCACAAGCTCTCCTCGTGTTTGTCCTCTCCCTCGCGAGCGTTCAGCTCCTCAACGGCTTCAAATCTGACGGCGATGTGACCTTGCTTCAGCGGTGGTGATGGCAAGGCGAGTTAGCAACGGCTGCACGGCGATGGGCATGAATAACGGCGCAGGCGAGGTGCTGCGGCGGCGAGCTGGACGGCGCAGAGTGCGGCTCCCTCTTCTCTGATTCCAAGCTCTCTGTTCTCCCTTTCCATTTCTTTGTTTCTTTCTTTTGTTTGGGTGTTGGTGTTTTGGAAGAAAGGTGGGGTGGGGGCTGTGTTCTGAGGCTGGGGAAAAGGGGAAAATTAGGATTAGGATTTCTGATTTCCAATTTGGGAATTAGGGTTAGAAATTAGGGATTTTATAAAAGAATAAAGGATAGCTATCAATAGATATTTTGATAAAATTGGAAGGTAGAGTAATTTTAAAATTAAATATACTCTCTTAAAATATTTAAGAACATCATTTATCAACATATTGCTAAGTGAAATTAATTATTTCTAATTTAAATTATAAAATAAATATATTAATCACATTTTTATAAAATACAGTTTAAACTCAATACTAATTAGTTAAATTAAATGATATAACTTTTTATTATTTTTCTATCACCGAAACTTTAATTTCAATTTACAAAATATCTAATTATAATAAAATTACTTAAACTTAAAGTATTTATAAAAATCCATTTAATCATTCCTAATAAATTAATCTCTAAAAGTTCAAACTAATAAAATAAACCATAATTCATTCATATTAGAAATTACCTAAATTAAATTATATAATACTTTCATTACTAAATTTTATTTCCAAAGCATTTGAAATAACCAATTATAAAAATTACATAAGAATATTAATCAACTTAAACTCCAAATATTAATAAAACTAATTTAATTACTGTTAATTAATTAATTTATAAAATAAGATATCAAATTAATAAAATAAATCGTAACTTTTTTTTTCAGGATAATAGTTACTTAAATTAAATTATACAATTCTTTTTTTTATTTTTCAATTACTAAAATTATACAAAATATTCCATTATAATTAGATTACTTAAAAATATTAATTGATTCGAAATAAAACTATCTCCGAATCTATTTAATTATTTCTAACAAAATAATTTCTAAAATTATAAAGTTTAAAATTAATAAGATAAAATCATAATTTATTTATAATTAGATTTTCAAAAATGCGGGATGTTACATTCTATCCAACTTACAAAAATTAATATAAGATGGAGAAAAGATTCATATTCACATCCCCTTTTGAATATTTTAAAGATACCAAGAAAACCATATAACATAAACATAGAAAAGAATATATTAGGTGGTGCAAAAGTTGATAGAAATAATTTGACGCAAACCATATTTCAAATCCAAAATCAAATAGGCACAATATTCGTTCAGAACTTTTAACAAAGCACGACCACTTCCTCTTGTCGCCTCAAAATTAAACTCCTTATAACTTCGTATACTGACTAGATTCACTTTCCGTACGCACAAATCGCGTCCCTAAGAACTACCGCATATAAGGAATACGAAACTTGAGAAGAGAAAGACAAACGGCACGAAAGGTTTATGCGAGAAATTGGAAGAATACTCAAGTTCGGAATCGTACAAAATGGTATTTCGTAAGGATTTGAAGGAATACGTAAGATTATCAAACAACAAGGATATATATAAGCAATGAAATATACCGGAAGGAGAATTAAATTGAAAGCTTAAGAAAGGATTTTGAATTAAAGAGTTTTGATATGAACAGTAATAGAAAAGATAGTACAGCAATTTAGAACAATTTCAACTTGAAACAGAAGGAATTAGTTTATCTTTTTCAAAGGAAAATATTTAAACCTAACATTTTTCAAAAGTACTAAACTTAGTATAAATAATACGTTATATACCGATTTTAATTTCAGATCAAAGCAAATCATGCATGGTTTGTAAATTAAAGCTTGTTTGGTGTTAAGGGCAAAATATTTTCTTTAAAAATCTTGGAGGATACTTAAATACATAATTAGGTAAGAATAGCTATAAAAGTATAATAAAGTTGGCTGAAAATCAGCTTCTATTTAAAGAATAAATTTTGAAATAAGATTTTCTATAAATCAATAAAAGATAAGTGGTATATCACAGATAAACAAGATTAAACTATATAAAGAAGTTTTAGAGTTTATGTAAGAAAGTCTAGACCGAATTAAAAACAATCCCATCAAAATTTAAGCAAGGGTTGTGGATACAACCAAGTAAGAAAAGTTGTAAATTGAAATTTTTCTCGAAGAGAATCTGAAGCAAGTACTCAAGAAGGAAATTTCAAGAAATAGTACGCTGTACCGAAATAATTCCGAATTGAGAGCAAGGAGCATAGAGTTTGTAAGGTAAGGATAAATGTTTCAAAAGATTCAAGCAATAACCAGATACAGAGTCAAGCAAGGACATGTACGAATGATAATACAAGATTAGCAAGAAAGAGATCAGAAACTAGAAATTTCAATACAATTAGTAGAGAAAGAGATAACACTAAGCACGAATAAAGATCATACGTCGAAATGGAACTAGTCTTTAGAATTTAGTTTCTAACGTCCCCAAAACCTCGTGATTCGCATTAACCTTATCACTTCTATTTCGTCTATGATAACCCATTAGTATTTCCATATACATAAATCATTAGTATTAAGTTGGCCAAACTTGATAACATGAGGTATGCAATGGTAATCTAATAGCATTAATCATCAAACAGTCATGCATATAAAACACAAACTCTTGTCATCAGAACAAGCTATAAAGCATGACAGACACTCAGAGTATCCAATGAAGCATAGTCAGTCCACTCCCAAGGCTCTACAGGAAGGACTGCTCTGATACCATATTGTAACATCCCTTCCAGCAAAATACCTTGCTTAAGTCAGATTATTTCTACTAGAAAGAACGTTACGTGACCTTTTCTAATATTAACTACTTAATTACTGAGCCTTTGTATCGATTTCGCTTTTAGTTTTAAGAAAATGCCAGGAAATTTTGTTTTTTTTATTCATTAAAGTCATAATTCAAACATTCACAAATAATAATAATCAAATAAATATTATTAATAATAATTCTTATACAAAAGGAATCAAATGAATTTCAAATACGATATACTAAACCTACCCCTCTATGTAAAATAAAATCTCGAGGGACAACAGCGAGGGGACTCTATGGAAGTAATTAAAACCATAAAGAAAATCTACTAATCGCTCGCAGCTTCAAAATGCGTCTTCAAACCTGTGTCACTGAAAGGGTGGAAAATTTGGGGGTGAGAACCAAACCACATGTTCTCAGTAGAGGTCGAGAATGCCGTGAAAGTAAAGAATAAAGCGCAAATAGTTAACTGCATTCATAGACATCTAAAAGGAAACTAACTTTCTTTAAAATCATTAGTTAATTACTCAACCTCCTAAATCCATATTTTTCTTGTAAAACTTTTAAAAGTTTCCTAGACTGTATGAATGACTAACCTGTCCCAGTCATAGGTTCATTAAGTCTATGCTGAACCAGTTTGATTTTTCATACCTTACTATACTATAACATAAAAGAAGTTACCTACGCGGTATAAATGATCATCCTACTCCAAGCATATGTTCATTAAGTCTATGCTGAACCAGTCAGATACTTTATACAAAACTAGACTTCCAACACAAACCAGTCATGGCCTCAGGCCCAAGCAATTCAACCAACACCCAATTCACCACAATCCAGCCAATCAATTTCAGACACAAGTAATGAGGTTCAAACACAATCAAGAGCAATTATATCAAATATAGCAATTAACAGTTAACAGAATTATTCATTTAGGCAAACCAATTACAATATGCACACCCAAACAATGTCACATAGATGCATATGATGAATGTTTAGTCCTAGTACAGGCCATGAGCTCATGTGTCGGTTAGCACCTGCATTCCCGACATTTATCCGGTCACGAGTTCACGATTTCCCGGATACGATTTTCCGTTCAAATAAATGCGCATACAATTATTAGCAGCTCTATTGAGACAGCCTCTGCTTTCTACTCGCAGGAAATATATACTCTTGGGAACGAAAAATTACTCTTGGGTTGCCTCAGGGCAACAGAGAAATAAACAAACATCTCTTGGGTTGCATTAAGCAACAAACAAATAAATAATATCTCTTGGGTTGCATTAAGCAACAAATATATATATATATATATATATATATATATATATATATATATATATATATATATATATATATATATAATATCTCTTGGGTTGCTTCAAGCAACAAACAAACAAATAATATCTCTTGGGTTGCCTCAAGCAACAGATAATCATACAATAAGTACTTTACTCTTTCCTTTTTCTTTCATAATTGCAAATTCGCAAGCAGGACTAGACCCACGCCCTTGCCAATAATCTCATAGATCAAATATTCTTTTCTTAAAAGAATTATTGAAGTTATTATTATTAAATAAGCCTTGAATATTTATTTTGATTAAGTCCTTATATTTTTTTATAAAAATTTGGACATAATCTCCTTTAAAAATAGGACTTATCCATCCTTACGGGTTCTTTCTTTCTCAACAATTCATCAGCCTCTTTCAGCATTTGCAACAGCAATATATTCTCAAAAATATTTGATAATAGAAAATCTATTTCTTAAATTCCATATCCAAAATAATTACCAACACAACTTGGCAGCCTGATTTCCATTTTGTTTTTAAAATATCAAATGAATTTGGAATTGCGCAAACTTTATATCCATGCGACCGTCTCGGATTAAGCTTTCTATTAAATCAAAAATCATAATTTTTCGCTGACTATAGCTTCGGGAATATAAGCAAAACCGTGACTGTTCTGCAGTGTTTTAAAATCAGAAGACAGCAGCACCATACAACATTTGAAATTTCATATAAAATCCAAATTAAATCCAACTACCTTCAAAATTAATGTGGTTAAACATAACTCATCCAAATTTCTTTCTCAATTAGTTTCAGGGTCATACCATTTTTAATGAAGGAGTTACGCAGCTTGGAAGTTAGGTAAATTTCTGCAGAATTCTGTTTTACAAATCATTGAACACAACCTCTTCCAAGTCCCATAACTCACTTATTAAAACATGGAAAATCCTGAAATTTAAATCACATATACTAAACATACTTAATTTTCACCTCCAATTAGTTGCATCTCAATATATATCCAGGATCAAAAGTTATAAACTCCCAAAGTTACTAATTTAAGAAAACAGAATCTGGCTTTTTCTGCATAATGCATCATCCTTCAAAAATTCATATCTTTAAAATTACAAGTCCAATTGTTCTGAAATTTTACGGCATTAAAATAATAGGAATAAAGTTTTATTTAAAATTGGTTCCATTTTAAACTTCAAACTGCAGAATTTCCAGTAGAGGAATCAAGTTGCTGCTGCATTAAACGTTCTGCAGAAAAACCAGTTTTGACATCCGTGATTCAAAAATTCACCATAAATCATAAACTTAGTGAAAAAGTCTCAAATTCAGCAGTTCAGTTCCCTATATCCCCAAGCTCAATCCGGACTTGGTCCCACACAATTCCGATAATCACAGAAATAGTTATAGTTTTTCAAAGTTTCCAGCTTCCTTTAAAAATAATGCAGAAAATCAAGTTTTACATTTTAATTTTGAAAAATCATAACTAGTTCTATAATTAATTCAAACTTCTCAAAATTGAGTCCCAACAACAACTTTTATTATACTTTACTCAGACTTTACTCTTATATCATTTCAATTATTGTTGAATAACTGATTCACTTCCAAAGTCACCTTTTAATTTCAAAAATCAGATTTTCAGCAATCTATTTAGTATTCAAAATCCAACCCTTCAAAACCCCTCAAAACCAATTCCAAATCAACCACCAATCAAGTTCATTAACATTACAATATACCAAATAACAACTCAACGGCAACAAATCCAACATAACCCATTAAAATTCAGAAATTCTCAACAATTAGTCATCAAGCAATTCCCAATCCACATAATCAATCAATAGCACAAATCAACAATTCCAAATCACAACCTCAACCATTCCAATCACAATTTCAGCCACAATTCAATAATTACATAATCAATCGATTACTCACAGCTATTAAATCTATTTGCAGTTATTCAATAAACCTGGTAGGTATTCTTAAATTGAAATCGTTTTAAACCCCCTACCTCAGTTAGTCGAAACCGTCGAATTTATATGTGGCGATCCCCTTCTTTTTCCAGTTTACAATAGCTAGTACGGCCGGAACAGTAGCAGTAACCTCAGTTCTTCTGGGGAAGCAACAACAATGACATCGGTGGTTCCGGATAAGGACAGCAATACCGAACAAAGACAGTAATGATTGCCAGCTAAGGAAGGTCAAGAAAACGAGGCATGTTATAGTCAAGGCAATAGCAAACCAAATAATGGCAACAGAACACAACTCAATGCTACCAGGGAAAAGCAGAATAGAACAGCAACGGCAGAGTAACCTACGATGAATATGAAGCATGGAGGCGATGGAAACAATGGCGGCGGACCTTCGGTGGCAGCGACGCGGTGATAACAGAGATCAGACGCGACAGAGCGGGTGGCACAGGCAGCCTCTTCTTTCTCCCCTGCGAGCTTCTTTCCTCACGCATCTCTTCTCCCTCGCGACAGTAATGACATCACAACAGCAGCGGTGTGACGGGTTCGGTGGAGGCACAACGATGGTGACGTGAAAGTGCAGCTTCAACAGTGATGAAGGTGCGACAGAGACACAGCGGCACTACCCTTCGCGCACAAGCTCTCCTCGTGTTTGTCCTCTCCCTCGCGAGCGTTCAGCTCCTCAACGGCTTCAAATCTGACGGCGATGTGACCTTGCTTCAGCGGTGGTGATGGCAAGGCGAGTTAGCAACGGCTGCACGGCGATGGGCATGAATAACGGCGCAGGCGAGGTGCTGCGGCGGCGAGCTGGACGGCGCAGAGTGCGGCTCCCTCTTCTCTGATTCCAAGCTCTCTGTTCTCCCTTTCCATTTCTTTGTTTCTTTCTTTTGTTTGGGTGTTGGTGTTTTGGAAGAAAGGTGGGGTGGGGGCTGTGTTCTGAGGCTGGGGAAAAGGGGAAAATTAGGATTAGGATTTCTGATTTCCAATTTGGGAATTAGGGTTAGAAATTAGGGATTTTATAAAAGAATAAAGGATAGCTATGAATAGATATTTTGATAAAATTGGAAGGTAGAGTAATTTTAAAATCAAATATACTCTCTTAAAATATTTAAGAACATCATTTATCAACATATTGCTAAGTGAAATTAATTATTTCTAATTTAAATTATAAAATAAACATATTAATCACATTTTTATAAAATACAGTTTAAACTCAATACTAATTAGTTAAATTAAATGATATAACTTTTTATTATTTTTCTATCACCGAAACTTTAATTTCAATTTACAAAATATCTAATTATAATAAAATTACTTAAACTTAAAGTGTTTATAAAAATCCATTTAATCATTCCTAATAAATTAATCTCTAAAAGTTCAAACTAATAAAATAAACCATAATTCATTCATATTAGAAATTACCTAAATTAAATTATATAATACTTTCATTACTAAATTTTATTTCCAAAGCATTTGAAATAACCAATTATAAAAATTACATAAGAATATTAATCAACTTAAACTCCAAATATTAATAAAACTAATTTAATTACTGTTAATTAATTAATTTATAAAATAAGATATCAAATTGATAAAATAAATCGTAACTTTTTTTTTCAGGATAATAGTTACTTAAATTAAATTATACAATTTTTTTTTATTTTTCAATTACTAAAATTATACAAAATATTCCATTATAATTAGATTACTTAAAAATATTAATTGATTCGAAATAAAACTATCTCCGAATCTATTTAATTATTTCTAACAAAATAATTTCTAAAATTATAAAGTTTAAACTTAATAAGATAAAATCATAATTTATTTATAATTAGATTTTCAAAAATGCGGGATGTTACACTGCTCTGACTCAAGCTCCAATTGTGAGAGCACCGGACTGGAGCCAGCCATTTGAAATCATGTGCGATGCTTCTAACCATGCAGTAGGAGCAGCGCTGGCTCAGCGTGAAGGTAAGGATCCTTTCGTTATTGCTTATGCGTCTAAGACTTTAGACACTGCCCAGTCCAATTATACTACTACTGAGAAAGAGCTTCTTGCTATTGTTTTTGCTCTGGATAAATTCCGAGCTTATTTACTTGGTACTAGAGTAGTAGTGTATTCGGACCATGCAGCTTTAAAGTATTTATTAGCTAAAAAGGAATCCAAACCAAGATTCATATGTTAGATACTGCTGTTACAAGAATTTGATTTAGAAATAAAGGATAGGAGTGGTAATCAGAATTTAGTGGCAGACCACTTGAGTCGCCTTGAGCATATTAAGGATGATTCTACTCCAATAGATGATAATTTTCCTTTTGATAACCTTCAAGCAGTATCTGAGGTAGTCCCTTGGTATGCACCTGTTGCTAATTATTTAGTTAGCCGCACATTACCTCCAAATTTTTCTAAGCATCAAAGAGACAAGCTGAAAAGCGAGTCTAAATATTATATATGGGATGACCCATATTTATGGAGATGTGGCACTGATCAAGTAATTAGACGTTGTGTGCCTCAATTACAATTCCAGTCCATTTTAGAGGCCTGTCACTCATCTGAGAGTGGAGGACATTTTGGTCCTCAAAGGACAGCTAGAAAGATCTTAGACTGTGGATTCTGGTAGCCTACCCTTTTTAGTGACGCTGCTGAGTTCTGTAAATCTTGTCTCCCATGCCAGAAATTTGGTAATATATCCAGGAGGGATGAGATGCCTCAACAAATTATGCTTTTCTATGAAATTTTTTATGTTTGGGGCATTGACTTCATGGGTCCATTTCCAAATTCTAATGGATATTTTTATATATTGTTAGCTATGAATTATGTTTCCAAATGGGTGGAAGCAATTCCTACCCTCACTGATGATGCTAACACTGTTGTTTCCTTTGTGAGAAACCATATTATATGTCGCTTCGGATCACCATGAGCAATCGTGAGCGATCAAGGCACCCATTTATGTAACAGGAGATTGACAGGATTAATGAAGAAGCATGGGATAATTCATAAAGTTGTAACAGCGTACCATCCCCAAACTAATGGGCAAGCCGAGGTGTCCAACAGAGAAATTAAACGTATCTTACAAAAGATAGTAAAGCCTCATAGAAAAGACTGGAGCACCAGGCTACAAGATGCACTCTGGGCGTACAGAACAGCATACAAGACACCCATTGGGATGAGTCCTTTCCGCTTGGTTTATGGAAAAGCTTGTCATCTCCCAGTTGAAGTAGAACACAGAGCCTTTTGGGCAGTTAAGGAGTGCAACATGGGAATTGAGAAAGCCAGAGCTGAAAGGAAGTTGCAACTGCAGGAACTGGAG